>NC_085843.1:234600045-234902545 GCF_035594765.1 Anolis carolinensis | reverse complement strand
TTTCAGGGCTTTGGGACACACAGAGTGTTATTCTTATTGATTTTCTGCAACATGGTGTCACAATCAACAGCAAAACTTATGAAAACATACCTAAGAAACTTTAGGAGGCAATAAGAAAGAGACCACTGAAAGATGTTTGTTCGATCAAGTAATGCACACCCACACGTCATTTTTCACAACCCAGGCGATTGCAATAATGGGCTGGTCAATAGTGCCTGATCCAACTTACAGCCCTGATTTGGCCCTTTCTGACTTTTTACCTGTTTGGACCTCTAAAAGACAACCCGGTTTCAGATTCAATGACTTTAACAATGTTAAAAAAGCTTCAAAATCATGGGTCACAAAGCAAAAGCCTGAATTTTTTCAAAATGGTTTTGATGCCTGAATTAAATGGTGGCGCAGATGTGTACAAATTAATGGTGACTGTGTTGATCTGTAATTTTGTGTAGAGGATAGTTCAGGCTATAATCTGTAGCAACTTCTACTGTTATATTTTCATTCATAATATTTTTATGACATAAGAGGCAAAACTTTTTGACCTACCCGGGTATATCTAAGAGTTATTGAAGGCTTTCATGGCCGGGATCACAGGGTTGTTGTATGTTTTCCAGGCTGTATGGCCATGTTCTAGAAGTATTATCTCCTGACGTTTCGCCCACATCTATGGCAGGCATCCTCAGAGGTTGTCTGAGGATGCCTGCCATAGATGTGGGAGAAACATCAGGAGAGAATACTTCTAGAACATGGCCATACAGCCTGGAAAACATACAACAACCCTATATCTAAGAGTGTTGTCTCTGTTTTTCTTATTGGATTCCTCAAGTGATTCCTATAGTTCTATACCGGGCATGGGCAAACGTGGGCCCTCCAGGTGTTTTGAACTTCAACTTCAATTCCTAACAGCCCACACACCTGGAGGGCCCAAGTTTGCCCATGCCTGTTCTATACCAAAGAAACTGCACTTGTTGAATTTGTGTCTGTGCAATGTCCATTTGTTCTGCCAACCTAGCAGTTTGAAAACATGCAAGTGTGAGTAGATCAATAGGTACCGCTCTAGCGGGAAGGTAACGGCACTCCATGCAGTCGTGCTGTCCACATGACCTTGGAGGTGTTTATGGACAATGGCAGCTCTTCGGCTTAGAAATGGAGATGAGCACCAATCCCCAGAGTCGGACACGACTAGACTTCATGTCAGAGGAAAACCTTTACCTTTAATGGCCATTTGCTCTTTTAGAAGGATAGAGAAAAAAAGGATAGGATTTCTACTCAAATATATAGCTAAATGAGTCTGTAATAAAGGCACTTTTGTTGGTATTAGTACTGTATGAGTGCACAACAGAATGATTCCTAATACTAGCATAATCCTATTGAGTTGGGAATGTTGAGAGAATTAATTTTGTTTATCTTCCGGCTAAATGTGTTTTTTTGTTTTAAAAATCATATTGATCTTCTGAAGTATTTGGACTAATCATATACTCTTTCAAATACATTACTATATAGCTTCTAACAGCTCTTGAATTTACATTTTTGTGCCTTGTAAATGGTTCAGGGTTAGATAATCTGAATAGTTCTTGAATTGGGCCACAGGGAACTTGACACAAACAGTTGTGGGTTTTTGCTTTTTTTTTGCAATTTTCATCCGCCACTTTGACGTAGGAGCTTAAGGAGGACTGTTCAGCCAAAGCATGAATTGTAATTACAAGTTTCATCAAAGAATGTTAGCAATCTGCTTTGCTTGAATGGAAGACTAGGCTATTCGGACCATTTCAGCAGGGGCAGGATTTAAATATTTATTTATAGGAAAATCTCTAGGAGCTTTCAGTTGGAAGTGGGTTTTTTGGCCATCTGCTTAACTACCCTGTTTCCCCTAAAATAAGACATCCCCAGAAAATAAGACCTAGTGAGGTTTTGCTGAATTGCTAAATATAAGGCCTCCTCCAAAAGTAAGACCTAGCAAAGTTTTTGTTTGGAAGATGCCCAACGAACAGAACACCAGAGTATGCAGGATAAGTAAATGTATCTACCATAGAGTGTTGTCCATGGAAATAATGGTAGTAACAAGCAATTATTGATAGGATTCAGTTTGTCTGGTTATGCTGGTTTGTGATGACAACTACTGTACAGTATATACAGTAGAGTCTCACTTATCCAAGCCTCGCTTATCCAAGCCTCTGGATAATCCAAGCCATTTTTGTAGTCAATGTTTTCAATATATCATGATATTTTGGTGCTAAAGTTGTAAATACAGTAATTACAACATAACATTACTGCGTATTGAACTACTTTTTCTGTCAAATTTGTTGTATAACATGATGTTTTGGTGCTTAATTTGTAAAATCATAACCTAATTTGATGTTTAATAGGCTTTTCCTTAATCCCTCCTTATTATCCAAGATATTCACTTATCCAAGCTTCTGTTGGCCCGTTTAGCTTGGATAAGTGAGACTCTACTGTAATAAATGTTCATTTTTTGTTCAACAATAAATGTGAATTCTTCTTCATGGAAAAATAAGACATCCCCTGAAAATAAGACCTAGAACATCTTTGGGAGCAAAAATTAATATAAGACACTGTCTTATTTTTGGGGAAACACGGTAGTAGGAAGTCTAAAAGCACCCAAATCTTTAAAAGCTGTCAATGGTTTGCTTGAAGATCACTAATGAAGGAGTGTTCATTATCATTCTTTGAGGCCCCTTCTACACTGCCATATAAAATCCAGATTATCTACTTTGAACTGGATTATATGGTGGTGTAGACTCATTTAATCCAGTTCAAAGCATATAATGTGGATTATCTGTTTAGATGGTCTGGATTTTATTTATTTATATCCTGCTTTATCTCTCCATAAAGAGACTCAAAATGGCTTACAATTTAAAACATTACAATACAACTTAAAATATACAAATATACAATAATAAAACAGTTATCATTATATATTATTATATATTATCAATAATATTATAATTAATATATTATCATTATTATATTACATTATTATTATTATATTGTACTACATTACAATATTATTATTTATATTATATGTCCATACAATATATTATTGCCTGTTGTAAACATGTCTGTATCTAGAGCCAACCCATTGTCCCATAAGTTCACTTGGAAGACCCATTCAGAAACTGTTGGAGCTGCTTGCAACGAGGCAGTGTTTCAAGGATGGATGCTTCAAGGTGATTGCTAGAAATGCTGAAGCAGTATTGTCATGGAAGCTGGGTTGTGTACCCTGCCAACAGTGAGAAGACTAGTGGTGACAATTGGAAAGAAGGGAAAATGAGGAGGTGAAAGAGGAAAGAAGAAGCTGAGGCCCCTCCTACACTGCCATATAATCCGGATTATCTGATTTGAACTGGAATTTATGAGTCTACACTGCCATATAATCCAGTTCAAACTAGATAATCTGGATTTTATATGGCAGTGTAGAAGGGGCCTGAGACTGTCCTTGAAGAGGAAAGTGTCTAGTTCTTCAACCTTGACTTGTGGCTGCACTGAATGTCTAAAATAATGGCATGCTTTACCTGCAATGTCCATCCTCCAGTTACTTTGTTCTGATTTCTTGTCTTTTCTGTACTCTCCCAGTTAGCCCCAATGTACCTTCTTCTTGTGACTTGTTTCTGCCTTGTGATTTTGACATTTCATCTCAACTAGCCTTTATGTTTTGGCTTCCCTCAGGTGTGAGGCTGTTATGCTGCATAGCACCTGCTGTTCTTACGAATGTGCTGCCAGGATATCTGGGCTGATATCCAAGTTCCTCTTGGGTCAGCCCACAGGATCTTGCGTTATTATTGCCCATGCCTTGTAGAAACTGGGAAGGACACCCGGCCAAGGACTAAAGGACAGAATGCAGGCTGAGCATAAAGTTTAGTAAACTGCCAGCCTCTAAGGTGCTAACACTTTGCTCCTAAGTTATTTATTCCATGATTGTCTAGCTGCTTCTTGTCCCACTCATTCACTTTCTACAGCGCTTGAAACAGTCCTTAGACTGTTCAGAAGTAGTTTTTCACTTCTGTCTATGCCAGTGTCGACTGGGAACACTTGTTAGTTGTTGCTTGTCTTTCTTGTCTGTCCTTCAGAACAACTCCTCAGATTTTTTTTTACTGTATTACATCTAGGTTGCTGACTTCAGTCGTGTTTCCCATGTTTTTGGTCCAAACCTGTTATTTGCGTATTAGGAATCCATAGCCTTCAAAAATGTTATATGCTGTGACCAAACATACCTGTTTTATAGCCTTTTCTACATCTGTGCAAAAGGGATTATAGGAATTGTACTGCATTGAAGACCTCCTACATCAGAGCAGGCACACACAAATATGTTGCCGAAGGCTAATTGCAACATTCACACTTGTCTCCAATTGACAAGAGTTCTTTCTCCCACCCTGAATCTTCCACATATATATACCTTCCTTGCCTAGTCTCCAACGACCTCAACAATCTCTGAGGATGCTTGCCATAGATGTGAGGGAAATGTCAGGGGATAATGTTTCTGGAACATGGCCATACAGCCAGAAAACTCACAGCAACCCAGTTTAAATAAAAATGGACAGTCGGGGGGGGGGGGGGGAATAACTCCCTTTGCTAAACCCTGTTGATGTTTATACATGTGCAAATGTGTCTTGGCTAATAATTCCTGCCCTTTTGCCCTATAGCCTATCGTACGGACGAGGGGCAGCCATGGGTCTTACCAGTGGTTCGCAAGGTAGAAACAATGATTACCAAGGACACCAGCTTGAACCATGAATACCTTCCCATCTTGGGCTTGCCAGAATTTCGTGCCAATTCCTCTCGAATTGCTCTTGGGGATGATAGTCCAGCCATCAAGGAGAATAGGGTAAGTCTAAAGAAGAAATACAGCCCAATAAGAATTTTTTTGGTGTTTTGATTTTTAGGCCTGTTCCTGAGGTTATTTGGAGTGCAGATTCAGAAGATTTCAGTGGATAGATCACATCACCTCTAGTTTCTCAATTATGATTATCATGATTTTCTATGGGCGAACAGATGGCGACTGCTATATGTCATATGTTCTGTATCTCAAAAACTAAATGGTTAAAGAAAAACTGGTTCCAGTTTTAGAATTGGGTGGTCCAATATACCCAGACACAGGTTTAAATTTGAGGCACCAAAATGTGTATTGGGCCTGTGTTATATTAATTAGTAGAAAGGTACTTGGGTTGGAGGAAATAGATGAGCTTCTCAGTGACATAGCAGTGATTAAGGATATTTTATGTGGGTGTCCGTGCTGTTATGCAGTGGGGATTTCTAGAACTATAATACAAGTGCTAATAGATAAGCATCTTCTTGAGGAAAATGGAAGAGTCATTGGGCTGCTGAAAAAAAGTAGCTTCCAGATAAATCTAGATGGGGACTCTATGGCTTACTAGTTGTGGATTTGGGCTTCTGAGAGATGTACTACAAACATTTGGTGGGTAGGGGTTCCTTTCTCTCAGCCTATTGAGAGAGACACTGAAAATGGCTGGGCATATGATGTGCCTTTGAGGAACTGGGAAAAGTGATGAAGGTTTACTGCAGGAAGAGGCTGATGTTGTGGTATGTCCTGGCAGTCTTGTATCTATTGGCTTTGTTTTGGATGAAATGGAAGAAGTTTAAAATGGCTGACTATCCCACACATTAAAATACTGTAAAAAAGAGAGATCAGATAATATCTAAGGCAGTGATTCTCAGCCTGTGGGTCCCCAGATGTTTTGGCCTTCACCTCCCAGAAATACTATAAACTGGTAAACCGACTGGGATTTCTTGGAGTTGTGGGCCAAAGCACCTGGGGACCCACAGATTGAGAATCACTGATTTAAGGGAAACTGAACTCTTGTTGTCAAACTATCCAGTATGAAAACAGGACCTTCCTTCTAACAAATCTTTCCCTTTGTTCCAGGTTGGAGGTGTACAGTCCTTGGGGGGCACAGGGGCTCTCCGTATTGGAGCAGAGTTCCTGAGACGCTGGTACAATGGAACCAACAACACAGCAACACCTGTATACATCTCTTCCCCTACCTGGGGTGAGTGCTGAGGCCTAGCTCACACCTGGGGCATGGTATGGAGCAGTGAGAGGGATGGCTGGGGTCTCCATCTTATCTCATAGCATTTCAAAATATATTCCATGCTAGGCAGCTTGGCCCTGAGTGGCTAAATGAAAAATGCTTCTCTTCACTTTCCACAGAAAATCATAATTCTGTCTTCACGGATGCTGGCTTCAAAGACATCCGCAGCTATCGCTATTGGGATGCTGCAAAAAGGGGTCTGGACATACAAGGATTTCTGGAGGACTTGGAGGTGGGTCAAAGTGCTCTACAAGTTAGGTTTAAACAAGATGGAAATCTAAATTGGGATTTTAGGCAGTATCTTATATGGGAGCTTCCTGTAAAAGCTACATTTCATAGACAGTAGGAAAAACTTAGTCACTAGTGTGTTGAATTAATATTTATTTTTGCTAGAACTATTATCTCTTGCCAGCATGAACATGCAATTCTATTTATTTCCTGGGATTCAAAGAGCAGTGGACAGAGCTGTGGTGGAAACATATGTATGTGGGGTGTGCTTTTGATGCATATCCCTTTATATGTCATGAGTAAGTCTCCTGGTTAACTTCCAATCGAGATCTGTAGCCAGAGAAGAAATCTGGAGAGTTCCATTTTAACCAGATTACATTATTTTGGATTACAGGTTCACATCAGTGTATTCAAAAAAAGCATTGAATTGAATAATGTGGGTGGTGATTAGTATTTGCGGGGGTTATCTGATTTAATATTTTTAATAAAGTTTCCAAGGACTTTAAATATCTTACTGCCTTGTTTGTACAAGGATGTAACCTGTCTAACTTATCCTAGGTCTCATTCACAGTGTGTCATTGAGGCTGAAACATGAGTGGTTAATGCTGCCTGGTTCAGATTTTATGTTTTTCTCTTACTTTTTGAATCCAGAAAGCTCCAGAATTTTCCATCTTCATCCTTCATGCTTGTGCTCATAATCCAACTGGCACAGATCCCACTCAGGAGCAATGGAAACAAATAGCAGCTGTCATGAAGGTAAGTGTTCACTCTAATGGTTTCCTAAGAACAGCAATCGAACTATTGCTTCATGCTATTGTGAATGTGTGGGTTTGTGTATAAAGTTATACAAAATAGACTCCTATTTATGCAGAAAAGCTCAAAGTTGTGCCCTAACGGAATTCAGGAAATAAAGCTAGCTTCCAGCTTTTAAATACATAGGTTGGTGTTGCTTCTATCCATTAATAAGATGAGCTTCTTTTCTTCATGCCAGTGTGTGGAAAAGTAGGTAGGGTTATGCTTTCAGAGAGAACAGTGAAATTGCGAAATGTGCACTTGGGACTGTTTTATGAGTTGTTGATGGCGCTCTGTAGTTTGTTAAGCAGGTCATATTTTTGATTCAGAAAACTGGTCAAAGTAGCTGCAAAATTATTTGGTTACATGAAGAAATGGCTTGCTTAGGTCAAAACTTCTGATTAGAAGTATTTAAACTGTTTGGCAATGTTTCCTATGTATTACAAATAAAGATAAGACATTGCTGAAGCTACTAATGAATAAACAATGCGTGATTCAGTGATAACTTGGTTTCTTTAGGTCTATAGTCACGTCCTTTGAGGAACTTGGTTCTCCTGGCAGTGGTTAAGAAAATAAAGTGTTAGCTGTTTTCAATTAGCTGTTTTCCATGATACAGTAAAGACCAGAACTCCTGCTGTCTTTTCTTTTCATGCAGCGCCGGTTCCTGTTCCCATTTTTTGACTCTGCCTACCAAGGCTTTGCCTCAGGTTCCCTGGACAGAGATGCATGGGCTGTCCGCTACTTTGTTTCAGAAGGCTTTGAACTCTTCTGTGCACAGTCCTTCTCAAAAAATTTTGGCCTGTACAGTAAGTATTTGTTTAATTTGCCTGCTAATTGGCAGATCAATTTTTGCTTTATCACCTGCTATGCCTTCTGCCAACCAAGCAGTTTGAAAACATGCAAATATGAATAGATCAATAGGTACTGCTCCAGTGGGAAGGTAACTGCGCTCCATGCAGTCATGCCGGCCACATGAAATTGGAGGTGTCTACAGACAATGCTGGCTCTTTGGCCTAGAAATGGAGATGAGCACCAACCCCCAGAGTAGGACACGACTAGACTTAATGTCAGGGAAAAACCAACCAACCAATGCCTAAATCCACATCATGTTAATGGTCAACTGCTAGACTAGCAGGATATGAGCTACTCCTCTTCCTCTTCATCATGTAAATCTGCTTCAAAGGGTTTCCCAGGAGCAAAATTTAAATCCAGTGAGTGGGGGATGCTACAAGAGATGAGGGAGAGTGGGGAAATCTTTTCCCATTTCTTCAGATGTAAACAGTTTTGTCAGTGGAGCAGCTCTACTGGATCCTGGACAGTGTTATTTTCAAAAATTCTTATATAGTATAGTTTGTGATATCGTAAGGCTCACTCACTGGGAACTTTTTTATGGCTAAAAGATGGGATATTTATCAATCAGCTTGTTATCAAGGGAAATAAAACATGCTTATCACACCATGGATTCCATGTGTGGAGACTGGGGTTTATGAGGGCATTTTTCTTGGTTTTCCTTTGCTCAGATGAGCGTGTGGGAAACCTGACTGTCGTGGCAAAGGATGGAGAAAACGTGCAGCGGGTTTTATCCCAGATGGAAAAGATTGTCCGCACCACTTGGTCTAACCCCCCTTCCCAGGGGGCACGGATTGTGGCCACGACACTCACTACCCCAGAGCTTTTTGCTGAATGGTAAGGATCAACCAAGCCGAGACTTAACGTGGGTCAGTCCTTGCTTTCTGGAGATTGCTTTTCTTGTCTGTTTGGGTAAGGATGGGCCTGGCCCAATCTCAAGCCTTTTTCTCTCACAGGAAAGGGAATGTGAAGACCATGGCAGACCGTGTCTTGCTGATGCGGGCAGAGCTCAGATCTCGGCTTGAGGCCCTTCACACACCAGGCACTTGGAATCACATAACGGAGCAGATTGGCATGTTTAGCTTTACCGGCCTCAATCGTGAGTACAAGGAGTGGGTTGGGCAGGGCACCAAGGACAGAGAAGAGGAAGGGTGTTACTAAGAACTGAGCAGGTGCTGGCTGTTGCTTGGGCAATTTTTTTTCCCTCTGTACTTCAGCATTTTTAATCTTAATTCAAAATACCCCTTGAACCCTTTAATGCAAGGGGCATTTTGAATTAATATTTAAAATGAAGTTCACTAACTCACCAATGCAGTTCATTAACTTACTCATCATGTCAGTTAGTGAACTGCTGTTAGTTCATGGCGAGTTCCCAGGAAGGAAAGTGGTAGCCATTGGACACAAATATAGCCCCAGTCTCTGGCACATTTAATCATCAGCATCATTCTACCACATTAAATGGTGGTCGTTTTGCCATATTTCTGACCCAGTTTTAAAAATGAATGAGGTGGATAGATGGATGCCCTCAAGACAGCCTTGAAATCATATATGACTCACAAACCCCACTTTACCCATGATTAAACAAATAAACCATGGATTGTTTTGTCGAAGGCTTTCATGACCAGAATCACTGGGTTGCTGTACGTTTTCTGGGCTGTATGGCCATGTTCCAGAAGCATTCTCTCCTGATGTTTTGCCCACATCTATGGCAGGAATCCTCAGATATGTGAGGTCTGTTGGAAACTAGGAATGTGGGTTTATATATCTCTGGAATGACTAGGGTGAAAGAAAGAACTCTTGTCTGTTTGAAGCAAGTGTGAATGTTGCAATCAATCACCTTGATTAGCATTTAATGGCCTTGCAGCTTCAAAGCCTGGCTGCTTCCTGCCTGAGGGAATCCTTTGTTGGGAGGAGTTAGCTGGCCCTGACTGTTTCATGTCTAGAATTCCCCTGTTTTCAGAGTGTTGTTCTTTATTTACTGTCCTGATCTCACATTTGCCTCAAACAGACAAAAGTTGTTTCTCCCACTCTGGACTTTCCACAGATACATAAACTCCACTTTCCTAGTTTCTAACAGACCTCAACCTCTGAGGATCCCTGCCATAGATGTGGGTGAAACATCAGGATAGAATGCTTCTGGAACATGGCCATACAGGTCGGAAAACTCACAGCAACCCAAACCAGGGATTGAATATCTGTGGTTGTTTAGCCACTCACACTTGCAGTGGGAACAAGTGGGTAGGGTGGCACATATTAAGGCAAGGCAGTCAAGAGTTCTAAAAAATTCTGGTTTCTTACATTGGAAGACAAGCACTGTGAAATCAGTCGGGTATAGGTTTGCATGTCTTTTCAGAACCTTCCTTAGCTTGCCTGATGCTGCTCAAAGCATTAAAGTCTGTTCTTGCCTTGACCTTGTCTGCAACATGCAAATCTGGGCAAATATTGCTCTAGTCAAGAGTTCTGATACTTATTGTTCCTCTTTTTCCAGCTAAGCAAGTCCTTTTCCTGATCAAAGAAAAACACATCTACCTGATGGCTAGTGGCCGCATCAACATGTGTGGTTTGACAGCAAAGAATCTGGACTACGTCGCTGCTTCCATCCATGAAGCTGTCACTAAGATCCAGTAAATCTGAAGCCAGACGTTGCATGCAGTTGTGTTTTAACTTCCCCCTCATGTTTTAGGTTCTTTTCAAGCCAGTTATTGGGAGGCACAGGAGTTCTGGGGTGCAGAGTGGGCCTGCTTAGTTCTTTCTCTTCCCACCACTTTCCTGTTTAAATGCTCTCTTCTTGAAGGATGCCTCTCCTCCCTTAGATGAAGTGGGCTGGAGGGGAAATGATTAAGCAGCCCTCCATAGTTTCCCATGCTTTCTTAACCTAGAATACTCCTTAAGACTGTTTTAGAGAGGGAAAGCCTTAAAACAGTAGGAGAAATTACACACAACTGTATGTAATATTTAGCTTGGTCCTTAGCAACACGAACAACTGACTCCTTCCATCTTGTAACACGTAATCTCACTGGATGAATTTACCTCCCTCATCTCTGACTGGTGGGACTGGGAACAGCAATTGCATCACCAAAGTGTTTCCCTGCCTTTTGATGTCCCGTAGTTTTGTGTGTGAGCATGTCAGCAGGAGAGAGACCAGCTCCCTTCTGCTTGTGAGCAGATCTGTTTGCACACCTAATATTAATAGTGACTAAGTCTAGATCCCAGGACCTTGGCCTCTTCCACCTGCCTTGTCTGTATCTCCATTTGCACTTTATGTTAACCAACCCTCTCTGGCCTATGGCTGCTGCAGCAACGGAACAGCGTGTTGTGGGTTAAATACCATCTATTGGCTGCAGGCTGCATGGGCTACTTCAGGGAGCAAGGCTGGTGCTGCCTCCCGTGGTTTCCAGCCTTGCATAAGCAAAGATTGTAATCTTAAAAAATGTACCTTTTCTCATCGGTGCAACAAAATAAAAAACATTTCTTCATGCCACCATTTTCTCTTAGTCAGCATTGGGGTTTGGTAGGAGGAAATAGTAACAGCTGTTTAGTTTGTAGAAACAACATGGGATTCTGGACTGTTGCTGAGACAACTCATTATTTCAACCTGGAAAGTTGAGATTCAAGCATTGGACTGTTTTTTATTAAGATGCAAAACATTTCCTTGGTTCAAGCTCTGTCTCTCAAATCGTCCGGTCGAGATGTCTTACTCGGAATTTTCTAAGACAGATTTTGCACTTCTAAACCCCTTGTAAATACTAAGTTAAAAATGGAGATTGCAAAAAAACCCAAAACAAACGGGTACCTTACTAATGGCGTGGTGAAGCTAATGCTTCCATAGCAAGGTCTTTGACTTAGAAGAAGCTTCTCAAAATCATCTGAACCCTCAGTTTAAGACTGCTGTGTAAAAATGTGATCTGTGTCTCAGGGCCCTTCCACACAGCCCAGAATATCAAGGCAGAAAATCCCACAATATCTGCTTTGAACTGTGTTATCTGAGTCATATATTGTTATATATTCCAGTTCAAAGCATATAATGTGGGATTTTATTCAGCTGTGTGGAAGGGGCCTCAGTCTTCAGGTTTTTTTTTTATGTAACAGACGTTAGCAGTTCTTTGCAGCCTTTGTTGCAATGCTTTGAATACAACAAACCTACACACAACATGATTGCAACTATTGTTTATAATAATCTAAACTATACTCTCTTCAGCTTTCTTCCTGCTTAGCCTCAGAACTAAGTGAGCTTTTGTCAGTTGCCATAGCCTGAATACAAATATCTCTCCCCAAGGGCTTATGTTTAGGCAATGTAAGGAGGAAATCCTAACACCAAAAGTGGTTTACAATTGCGAATTTAGGTTTTTTTTAAAAATTAAGCACAGTGACCAAACTAAGTTGATTTTAAGCAACATAAATACCTTTTTTGTTACCAAAAGTGAAGCTGGGGAAGACAGTATTTCATAACAGTAAACCAGGATTTACAGGCCTACCAAAGATATTGGCTCAGTGCTATGTGCATACAGTAAGTCTCCTTAAATTCAGTGAGTCTAATTTCTGAGTAGTCTAGAACTTGAACTTAGAATATCCATAATTCTGGAAGTTGTGGTCGGAAATGAGCTCTTCCAAGCTTTGAAGATGATAGGTAAAGACTGTGCTGTTACAAGTGAAGAAAATGCTATTAATTCAACGTTGGCACACAAATGCCATTTTTTCCTTTGCAAATGAAAGACATAATTAGGAGCAATGTGATTCTCGCCATGGGTTTCCAGTTCTCTGGATAAAAAGTAATTGCATTCAATACACCCTCCTCTTACCCCTCAAATACATGCTCAAAGCTACACAAATAGTCTCATATTGTTTTTCTCTTTTTTCACTTCCTTCTCAGTGCAATCTCTTTTGCTATGTTATTTTTCTTTCCTTCAACACCATTCCTCCTATTTGAGCAGTCTTCCAATCACTACAATTGGTCTCAAAAGCTTCTCATCTACAAAACATTTCACAGTTACTATTACCTTTCACCTAGCATTATGCTGCCTGCACTCAAAAGTTATATCAGTTTATCCTCAGGTTTGTATATCAATTAAGGTCACACTTTACATGGGGCAATTAATACCATATGGCTCATTGATACAACAAATAGCACCTCCTTCTCACCTAGTCTCGCAGATATCTTGTCAAACTGCCCATCAGAGCATCTACAGAATAATTTGTGTAGATGCTACTGTTGCTGCTGCTGTAGAGTTGAGTGCTGCTTCTGCTGTAATTATTACACTTTCAGACAAGACTTTAATCCACTGCAATGGGATGTTGATTGGTTTATTAAAAATAAAATAGTAGCTGTGAACAAAACCATTATCCCTGTTAGCACTGAAGATAAAATGGTAGTATTTGGAAACTGTGAAACAAAAATGCTGCGCTTCCAGGCAAGTGGATCTTGCCTGCAGCACCAATATTTTTAAAGCGTGATGCTTCAGTTTACAGTTGTGGATGGTGGTTTCCTTGTGAGCAAACTGGTGAATCTGCTCCATAGTTAATGAATTTTAAACAAGCCACATAAGGAACAAATCAAATTTGGAGAAAGGGTCTCCTGGATAACACCTTTATAGTTTGCACTAAAACCTAGAGCACATTCACCACCCCACTGACCTGGAAGCCATTGCTTTCAGTTTGCTTCTAATGATCATGTCATATGCATAAGGATAACTCTTGAGAATAGTATCAGCATTGCTAAAGAAGAATGAAGACTGAACATTTCCTGCTGGACAGATGGAATAGCTCTGGTGTGACAGTGGCAATGGCTGAAAACACACTAAATAATGGGGCTGGAGGACATAGTTTGCTTTCTTAAACTGGGTGGGGGTTGAAACTAACATCCGTGCCGTGCAAACGCACAGAGAGTACTGCATTCCTCAGGCTGATTGGCAGAAGGACTTTGCTGAAAGGGTATTAGCAGTGGAAAATTTAGGATTATTTACATGTGACCCAACCAGTGAAAGAAACAGAGTTGAGTGAAATTGAATGTTATTCCTCACTTCAACCTTTTCCTAAAGCTAAAAAACCCCAAAATGCTGCAGCCTCCCTGGGACTTGTTTCAGTACCTTGATGATTTGGGTTGCACTATATAATACATCATCACAGAGGCATTAGATGTGTGGGAGTGGGTACAAACTGCACCTAGTTGCACTCAAGTTTTGTGCAGTTTCAGCATTTTAAAAATATCCCTGTGGTTACATAAAAACACAAACTTTTTACATAATCCCACCTTAGCTGTACTGTATCAACATAGCTGCAAGAATAAGCCAATTTGCTTTTTGATCTTTCTAATTCACACAAATTCATTACAACTGTCATTATTACCCAATTGCAGTGATGCTTCAAATCAAGTGGTTTTGTGTGCACCCACTAGATGAAGTACACAATTGATTTGTTGCTGCTGTTTTTTTTTTTAATAGTCACTGATTTTGTCATGTTTTATTGTAAAGGTAAAGGTTTCCCCTGATGTTAAGTCCAGTCATGTCTGACTCTGGGGGTTGGTGCTCATCTCCATTTCTAAGCCGAAGAGCCAGTGTTGTCCGTAGACACTTCCAAGGTCATGTGGCCGGCATGATTGCATGGAGCGCCATTACCTTCCCGCTGGAGCGGTACCTATTGATCTACTCACATTGGCATGTTTTTGAACTGCTAGATTGACAGAAGCTGGAGCTAATAGTGGCCACTCACATTTGAGGACCTAAAATGCTGAGCCCTGCAGGTGTCTTAAGGTAATCACAATAGAAGCAACGGTTTTCAATTCCAGACATGTCAGCAAGGAGTCCAGAAACTACTGACCAACATAGGGTCATAAGGGACACTGGAAAAAGACCAAGACACATACCTCAGCTGACAAGTGATTTTCCTATCGATGATTTAGGTGGTTTTCAATGCATTAATAATTAATGGTGATCAACAACTTATATAACAATGTCTATATTCAGCCACAGAGCTGAAGCTTCTCACCCTTTTCCAGCTGGGAACAGTAAATTATGAACTCGAAACCCTGTTGTTCTTCCTTACCACTTGCGTCCAAACGGACTGGCTGCTGCGTGCTGCGACATTTTGAATCCCTCCTCACAAGTAGAAATGCTTGGGAAACCCTGCTTAAACAGCACTTTTGTCAAACATTCAGAAGATGCGCTCAGTCTCCACTTGTCTGCCAGGCATCTGGAATGTTAAGAACTTCTTTCTTTAGAATTCCCAAGCAACATTTTTTTTTGGTAATTTCCCCCTTTTTCCACCTCTCAAATGCATGCATAAAACGACACATAAAAGAGACTGGTTTAATGTAAAACAATAACATTTTATTTCTTCTTTACAGACACTTGCTGTCAATACTTTGTCTGCTCTGAACTGACCCAAGCTAGAGGTCAGGTTTCTTCTAAGGCCACACGTCCATGTCTGTCATGTCCAAAGTTCCCAGGTGATCAGTGCATTAATCTGCCCTTCAGAGTGCCAGCCCCAAGCCAGTTGGTGCTGGTTACAGATACCAATGGGTCTGGGGCAGATATGGATAACTTTTAGGTGTACATGAATACAGAGAGTGTATGGTGTGAGGTGGTGCTGCACTAACATGCACTGGGGTCCTGTTTCTGGACCATGCAAAAGGAAGGACAGGCACTTCCAACAGGAAGGAGGGCTGCCTGGGTGAGTGCCCCCCTTCCCCTTGGGCATTGGACCCATGGAAGTTGTGGTGAGATGGTGAGGAAGTTGCCCTGCTATGCTACCCACAGGGGCCACACACACCCATGATGGGATTTCCATCTTTTACTGAGCGGTCCTGCTCAGCTCTCTCCATGTGCTGGCGCCACCTCTCAAGCTCACAGGGCTGCTGTCTGGCTCTCAAGCCCTAGAGGCAAGGGATAGTTGATGTGAGAGAGAAGCAGGTGCCACCACGCACACATGGATCTTGTCACAGTCGGCTGTCATGCTGCTGACCTGGAAGAAAATAACACTGGCTCAGCGATGTCCCCTTGCAAATGGCTCTGGGCTTCTACAAACCTCCTATACTAGTTATTTGTTGTGTAAATAATTGTGATTGCTTACTATATTGTATGTATATATTAATACATAGTTTCCCCTTAACTCTGTTGTTTGAGGTTGTGGGAGGGACTGCAGACCATGTGACCAGATCTGGGACTATTCAGACAGAGACTCCATGTTGGAAGCCACTTTTACCTCAGAGTTTGTACAGTACAGTGTGTGTTAGAGTTTGCTCCAGTACAGTGTACAGTTTGTAGTGTACGTCAGAAGCAGTACAGTTTAGAAGACAGTCAGTGTCAGTATGCTACAGTGTATAGTCAGTTTTTATTGAGTCAATTTTCAGTAATGTATTAGACTGAAGACAGCATTCGTCTGTATGCAACAGAGAAGAGATTAAAATAGAATGCTTTAAAGAACTTACTGTTTAAACTCTCAACCAATAAGAAATGTACTTGTATGCTGAATATGTGAAGTTTGTAAGTAAATCAACTATGTTACTTTTAACGAAGACTACTTATTTTTGGTCTCTTGAGAGTATGATTTTAAAACCAATATATTTTACAGGAGAGTAGTTTTTTGGCCAACTGAAATAACACTTCTGAAGATCTGCTATATATTTTGTTCCTAATAGTTCAGAGAGATAACCAGGTATATCAGTCTAACAATTGAGAAGCCCAATTTGCCTTGCATGAATACTAGTGGATACCTACTACTAAGGAGAAGATTTGACTTAAGTGAGTTTTTAACTCTTCTCAGGAAGATCATATTTTATAAAAAGGTTATGATTATTCCAAATAGTGTGGATGCAAATTGATCTCCAAAAGGATCATGCTTCCAAATGGCTATGGAGAGTCTGGTTTTCCAAAAGGGTTTGATCTCTAAAAAAGTCATGTCTTTTCCAAAAGCTTTGGCTACAGCACTTCTTGGGCTGTGGAAGAATTGTTAGGTAGCATTTCATTGTGTGTTTTCTGAAGTATCACATAACACTCCAGTGCTAATTCTGCACAGAAAGGGAGTTTACTGCGAACAGAAGTATTCAACAGAAGGTTCATGGAAAAAGATGCCCTTGATATTTATTAAAAACAACAACGTGATTGCTTAGTAAAAGGTTTTAAGGATCTCATAAGAAATACAAACCCCCGCAAAACCAAGAAGGTCATTCTATGTATGCACATATGGGAATCCAGTCTGAAACTGGAATTAACAGCTAAGGAAGAGATTGGCACTTCCAGGCAAGAGACAATGAATACCACTAACCTGTGGGAGAAGCAAAGCCATGTTGCCACTCATGTGATGAGAGATGTGAAGTTAATATTGTCATCTGGACTCTTTTCACTGTCTGCTGATGGCTGTCTTCTCCTCTCACCTGCAACATCGGGCGGAACAATGTTAGGGGTGGGCACTGCTATTGGGGCTGATGTTCTGTTTCAAGGGTCAACGTCACTCACTGGGGGAACATAACACCTTTCAGCAGCCTCTCCTCTCTCGTCAGTACAATGCCACAGCTTCAAACAGTTCTAGCGAATCTGAGGCATCCCTTGAGCATTTGCTAGTACTTTACATATATCAAGTGACCCACAAAGCATAAATGCGGGGGAATTGGAGAGTTTATCCAGATGTGGTGGGACTGTGATAAGCTACAAAATTTCTACAAAAAGGATGAGATGGAAGAATTATTAGGTAGAAGAATTGATTTTTTTTAAAAAAACACAATTATTTACCCAACAAATTGAAGGTAATGGGAGGAACACCCACAGTCTGGATGTTCTTCTGGACTCATCGCTGAGCCTGAAACCCCAGGTCTTGGCGGTGGCCAGGGGAGCATTTGCACAACTAAGACTTGTGCACCAGCTGCGCCCGTACGTTGGGAGATCTGACTTGGCCACGGAGGTCCACACTCTGGTTACATCCCGCCTGGATTACTGCAACGCGCTCTACGTGGGGCTGCCTTTGAAGACAGCCTGGAAGCTCCAATTAGTACAACGGGCGGCAGCCAGATTAATAACTGGGGCGGCATACAGGGAGCGTACCACCTCTCTGCTAAGCCAGCTCCACTGGCTGCCGATATGCTACCAAGCCCAATTCAAAGTGCTGGTTTTGGCCTACAAAGCCCTAAATGGTTCTGGTCCAACTTACCTGTCTGAACGTATCTCCCCTTATGAGCCTACGAGAACTTTAAGATCATCTGGGGAGGCCCTGTTCTCGATCCCACCCGCCTCACAAGTGCGACTGGTGGGGACGAGAGACAGGGCCTTCTCAGTGGTGGCTCCTCTGATGTGGAAGTCCCTCTCCAGCGACATCCGGCAGGCTCCATCCCTTCTGGGGTTCAGAAAGAAACTGAAGCCCTGGCTATGCGCGCAAGCGTTTAAAGAGTACGTTTTTACTGGCTTCGACTTGGTCTGGAATAAGGCTTTTGTATAAGGTCTGGTGGCATAAGCACTTTGCACTGTTTTAAACTTTGTATATTGTATATTATAACTGTTTTAACTGTTTTAATGTTTTATTTTATTGTATTATGGTGTATCAGCATTAATTGCCAATTTGTACACTGCACTGAGTCCCCTCGGATGAGAAGGGTGGAGTAGAAATGATGGAAATAAATAAATACCAGATCAAAATTGCAAAATATATGATAGCAGCTACCCAAGCAACAATTGTCTTATGATGGAAATATGAAAGGAAATGGGAATTTTAAAAAGTGGTTCAAATATTGATCAGAGCATATGCTCCAAGACTACATAACTGAAAGGAGAACAAAATATATGAATGGTTACCCAAAGGAAAACTAAAAATGGAAGTGGAAAGAGCTTATAGACAAGAGTGCAAGGAAAAAGAAAATATATGGAACTGAACCAAAAAATCTTCATGATCGCACAAATCATATAAACCATTGAGTAGAGTCATAGCTGTTCCTGGAGTGAGTGGGGAGGGAGGGGAAAAATTGATAGGTATAAGTAATAGATGTATAGAACTATAAAGGATACAATGTAATCAATAGAATGTGTTATATGAGGTAAAAATTACAATCTGTCATTATGTATATGCAATTGTGACAATGTTACAAATTACTTACATTGAACAAAATTTTTAAAAAGTGACCCACAAAGTCAAGAGAGACCTGGCACCAACAGCCACAACAGCATACCTATGTATCTTAAATTCATTATATGTAACATTGCCATCCCATTCAATTAATCACTCCAGGGGCTCTAATATGACTCACTAAGGGTCCGGAGTAACTTCTTTCCCAGGGGTTCTTCAGGGCCACTTGGGGATGTGGTGAACTCAATTTCTCTATTTGCAGCCTCAGGTTCCAGCCTGACAATGCAGCCCTCATATCCTGCAAAGCAACAAGGGTTGACATTAAAAGAAGGATCTGTTCTTACATTGTTGATTGCTCTTTTTGTTCCAAATGTCTTCACTGCTCCTAAACCACTTACTTTCTTGTCTGTTGGTTTCTGTGCTGCCTAGCAACTCCTCTTGGATGTGGGGGATTCCCTCCATGTGCAGGAACACAGAGTCTGTGGGACTCTTTAGATGCCCATCTGACTGGCTAACTGCAGGACACAGGTAGAGAAAATACAAAAGGAAATGCATAGAGTATATCACAGCATTTCAAATTAACTCATGACAGGATGGTGACATGGATATGTGAAGAATGGGCTGTATACTCTACACACTCCAAGTAAGAGTATATAAATGAAACCACCACTACCTCTTCCCATTTGACTTGGTTTTAACACACTTTGGCTGAGATTCTACATCATTAAGTACAGCATAAAAGTTCCACAGGTGAAACTATGCTATGGTTCTCCTCACCACCACCAGAATTCATGATTAATGGCAATGAGCCCCCCATTCTACTCCACAGCTGTCCTGAAGTAAAGTAGGAGGGGACTGGAGAAATATCTGGTTGTCTCCTCAAAAGCCAGACACAATCTAATGACATCATCTGCCAACATTCCCTGGATCTTCTGGTCTCCGTAGATGATGTAATAATCCATAGGGACAAAGACAGTGCTTCTCCAATAGCTTGTCTCCATCAGTCACTGGAGGCCCATGGAGGGCTGATGTTGCAATGCTGAAGTGAGGCACTAGTCACCAAAGAGGACGGGAAAGGACACCAACCTCTACAAAACCCCAGAAATACACATACAAGTGTATGCTGGATTTGAGCTTTATAGCCTGACATAAAAAAGAGCACAAAAGTAATTTTTCACATATAACAAGTAAATTAAAAATAGCGCATTCATGCTGGCCTGAAAACTGTGCATTATAATAGTGACCATTAATAAACACAATTATTTTGTTAGAATTTGTCACAAAGTGCTTGGGAAACATTGTTTTGTATGACAGATCCAACGTAGACAATGGCCATGCTGACTGTTGGACTCCTGCTCAATACAGTAGTTCAAGAAAAGTAACTCTTCCAGGTTCTGATGTTGGCTCCACTTACCCACAATGCTGCTTCGGTCATGCAGCAGGAGGACAGGATCATCCTTGGGGGTCTGTGGAGTACCTCTGGCTGTGGGAGCCTTTGTAGAATAGCCATCATTGAAAGCCTCTATGTCAGGGGTCTGGGGGGAGCTGTCCATTCGGCTAGCAGCAAGGGCATTCTGGTACTGTTGCCGAGTGATCTATAGCATCAAGGCAGAAGAATCAGCTTAGAGTTATACTTTGTCTTGCCAGTTCAAATGATTCAGGGTCTTTAAATATCTGCCTTATTTTTAATACATTCCCTTCCTACACCCCACTTTGCATCTTGATTTTGGGAATTCTTTATTTCATTTCATTTCATTTCATCACAGCATCTCTCATGCAACATAATGCTGCAAATATCCTGGCCAACTGCCCCCAAACAAATATCTAATGACTGGGAGTGAATCTCTGTTTGCAAAGGCTCTGTAATATTTCCCTATTGTTATCCATTTCAATCTTGATCCTTTAACACTTTTCAGTAGTTCCCAACTTATTTGACCTCTGGAGCCCTTTTTAGAATAAATTTCTATGTGCACGAGGAGGCCAGCTCCCCACTTAGCCTCGCTGTCTGTCCATCTTGCACTACAATAATAATGGAGCTAGAGGCAGCAGAATGACCAAGCATCCTCTACTAGAGGGGTGAAATTCAACTTGGCAAATTTCCATTCATAATGTAATTTCTAGTTTTCTTATTTTGATTCTACTTTATGTTTCATGTTCTTTAATTCCATTTTATTTATTTCATTTTCCTGGAGCGGTTGCAGAGCCCCTGGGAAGTGCACATAGAGCCCTTAGGGTTTGGCGGCACACAGGTTGGGAACCACTGCTTTATCTCATTCAATACTCTATCAAATTGCTTAGTCTCAGCTTGTTTTGTTCTTTTTTCACTTCCTTCTCAGTGCAACTTTATCTGCTAACACTTATTGTTCTTTGTTTATTCAACACCATTTGGAACAGATCCCTTTATGTGATCTTCCCATCATTACACCTGTTCTTAAAATCTTTCTTCTACAAAACAATTAATGGTCTACTGCAGTGGTTCTCAACCTGGGGTCCCCAGATGTTTTTGGCTGACAACTCCCAGAAATCCCAGCCAGTTTACTAGCTGTTAGGATTTCTGGGGGTTGAAGGCCAAAAACATCTGGGGACCCCAGGTTGAGAACCACTGGTCTACTAAAATGTTCAATAACAATTAAACGAAAGGTGTATTGGTGAATCACATTAATATTCTGCCCTTCCTTTTCTCCCTTATGACTTAAGTCCCAACATAATTATTAAACCCAAGGTAACCCAGTGAGTTTTTAACTCAAGAGTGGTTTGTACTCAGGTTTCATGTTTCAAGCCAAGCATTCTAAATTTCTGGCTTCAGGTCCAATGACTCTTTCAAACTATATAGTTATAGTGCTATCATTCTGCTTTAATTGCCATGGTCATCATTCTGGGATTTGCTGTTTAGGGAAGGGCATTAGACTTTTCAGGCAGAAAGCACCAGTAGCTCCCCAACGACAATCCCAAGAATTCTATAAGATGCATCTATGGCAGTTAAAGCGGAATTACAGTGTTATATTTTGTCACAT
The DNA here is from genome assembly GCF_035594765.1 of Anolis carolinensis. Classification (NCBI taxonomy): domain Eukaryota; kingdom Metazoa; phylum Chordata; class Lepidosauria; order Squamata; family Anolidae; genus Anolis; species Anolis carolinensis. The sequence goes on along the minus strand of NC_085843.1, from coordinate 234,880,554 downwards.
GAGAAAGAGTCCCAGCACTCTTAACGTGATCCCCCAGATTTTTTGGACTAAGTCTCCTTACAATCCCTTACCCACTAGGCATGCTTGGTAGCATTGGTAGGAGCTGTAGGTCCCTTGCTGTTCATTAGTCATGGAAGAAGACTTGTCTGTGATAGTACTTTTAAACTGGGCTAAATTGATACTTGTGCTCTTTCCCTTAATTGCAGATAAGGATGAAAGGCTTGACTCTTAAATGAACTTAGTTTCCCTATTATTATTGGAATGCCCCTTTGAAGTACTAAAACTGTACGGATAGAACAGAGAATTCTATCATTTAACAGCTGTTGGTATCATATCATGCACTCTACCAAAACGTGACACTTACCACTATAAACCAGGGAACACAGCAAGGGAAGGGGAAATCTATTTATGGCAGAGCAGGCAAAAGACTACATTGAACCACACTATTCTTGCCTTGGAAAGTTGAGATCTCATTTCCCAACAATTACAATTTCTGCAACACAGAGGGACGAAGTCTGTACCCTGTAAGGCTGCTAAGCAGAAAGTTTGTACTCCACTAATGGACGAAAGAAATGCACAAAGCAACAAGATTTTAAAGGAAGCAAAGATTGACAGTAACATTGTTACAGAGAACAGAACTTGCACTCTACCATTAGAAAAACAAAATTAAATCTGCAAATGTTAAACCTGCAAATGTAGAGGGCCAACTGTATATCCTTTCAGATGCTTGACCAAACAGACAACATAATCCGCACAGCAAAGGAATAGCTAAGCATATTTCATTTTTAGGCAGGGAGAACCAATAACAGGAACCAATACAGGTGCTTCCTGGGATTATAAAATTTTCTTATTTTCCCCCCAAGAAATTTTCTCTAGCAGTTTAGACTTCTCTAGCAGCTTAGAGACTGCTAGTCATTAAACCTCTCCATACTATATATCCTTGCTGCTTCACCTTACCATGTTCAGTCATTCTACTTTTTCCATCTAACTCAATACTATTAACTTGCTAAACAGAATTCACAACTCCTCTTTTATTCTGCACACAGCTGAATTTATCCCCAGACTCATATACCAATCCGAGTCACACTTTTGTACATAGGACTAGGGTAATTAATACCACATGGCTCAACATTATAACAAATAGCACCTGCTTCTACCTTAACAAACTGCACATCACTGAGTATGTGGACAGAATAATCTGGTGTGTAGATGTTGTTGTTGCTGCTGTTGTGGAGTTGGGTGCTGCTGCCACCGTAGTCATTGCGCTCTCTGATGGGGGACTCAGAGCGATTTAATCCACTACATCGGGATGGCGACTGGTTCACTAGGGATAAAGAGGAAGCAGTGAGTACAATCATTATTCCTGCTGCTACTGAAAATAAAATGCTAACATTCAGGACTTTTGAGAGACAAAGAAGCACTACATTTCCAGGCAAGTTTGCAGCACGAAAATTTCTAAAGCTTGCGATTTCAATGGCGGTTGGTGGTTTTGATATTGAGCTGGTGAATCTGCTCCATGGTCCCATCTACCAATACAAACTGCCTCTAGTACCAAATATTCAGTTAAATAAAGTTCAGAAGACATTGACCTATACATACAGTACATGTGATGTCTTCTCTTTTCTTCTACCTCTTGGCTCCCTTTAATCAAACACACTTCCTATTCTTAAAGTCTTTTGTAGTTTCTCCCACCCTGTTTTTGAATATTCTCTCATTTCATTATACTACATTTCAAGTTCTTCACTGCATATTTCCCTTGATTCGAACACTTTCCTTGTAATTTTCATTATCAAATTGTTCCTTCTGCCCTACTTTAACTTTCTTCCCCAGGCAACCATACCAACAAGAATAAAGAAACCTGTAACTCTTTGCAATATATATTTTATATCTTTCTATTGAGAAGTAAGCCCCACTGCCGGGGAATGCAATTGCTCCTCAAGAGTGGTGCACACCTTGTTGAGCGAGTGGGCTTATTGACAAAAGACCCTCGCCATAAATGTACAACAAAGTAACTTACTAGCAGCAGTGTGACCTAATACCAGTGGCCAAAAGTGATAAAAAGGACAAAAATACACAGACAAATGTTATCTCTTCCTTTGGAGGCTTTTCTTTGTAGCAAATATGGTTGCGCTATCCACAAAAACAAGGTTTCTATAACACAAATAAAGTTCTTTATACTTCCTTCTTTGCTTCCATGCTGGGCTTGTTCCTCATGCAGATAAACAGCTTCGCTCTCACCGAGCCTCCTCTCACACTGGAGCTTCACACACCAGGCTTCTCACACTGAGGGCCTTCTCACACAGAGGCTTTCTCTCACACAGGAGCGTTCTCATACTGAGGCCTACTAAGCTACAGGCACACTTGCATATATTGAACTGTAGTTTTGTGAGTCATTGCATCCATTTAATCCTTTCAGTGCTTGACTCACATTTTTGTAATTAAAATACCTACTTAATTTTTAGTATTTCTGACACAACTCACTTAATACATGTCACCACTGCCCCTTTTAATTGGCCATAGAGTTTCATGAGAGTTCAAAGGACATTGCGGGTGCCTCTGTTGACATCAGAAGCACAATGGCCACACAATTAGAAAGAAAGTTATTCCATCTCCTTCTTCCTGTACGAATACTTTGTTCTGATTTCAGTACAGGAGATCGTAACAGCCACAAGCAATCATGGAGCTCCATAGCTAGCTTGGAGCAACATTGGTGAAGGTGACAGGATCATGACCTATCCCCCTTTTCCTGCACTGATAAATGGCATCAGTGTCTCATGTGGACAGCAGATCTTGCTGAATTGGACCAAATCCAGCTCTCCAGCCTGCTCCAAAGCTGTGGGATACTGAAATTTCCAGTAAACTCAGAAGTATCCCCCCACTTTGCCCAATGAGTAAATATATAGGCAGTTTATTGATACATTACCTGAACTAAACAAAATTGAGGCTGAAGGCTACAATCCTAAACTCACTTGCCTAAGAATAAGTGCCACTGAAACCAGTGGGATATACTTCTGAGTGTCATGTATAGGCTTGAAGTATTAATGACTATGTTATGCAACAAGTCATGGAGACCAGAATCTATTAGGTTAAGTAACTTCTCTTATGGGAAAAATGACTACACTCACAATTTCTTAATGCTTTCTCTTCTATCCCTCATTCATAATATCAGAATTCATGGGTGTTTGTGTAAACATATAAATCCAAAGTTTTCATGCCCACAATGGATCAATTTCCACCAAGTAGGAAGATCCCCTTCCATGTGACTTCAAATGGATTGTTATCAAAATGAAAAATCACTTAGAGCTGCAACAGTTAGCCTCAAACCCATCAGGTAAGCAAATATAGCCCTGGAATCACAAGGGTTTAATCTTTATATGGACCCTGTTTTTATTTTCACACATTAACAACACATATCTCTGTATGTAATATATCTCCTGTGTATATCAAACATGAGAAAGTGACCATCTCTGGAGCATCAGGTAAGAGCACTGCTTTATGACTGTTCAGCACCAGCAAACACATATAGCTGTATGGAAGCACAGTTCATGCAGCAGAATTAAGTGTGAATTTACCATGCATGCAGGACAGCACAAGGTGTATTCTGGAGTATTCCGGATTGGGGAAAGGATTACAGAGAAGCACATGCCCAGAATCATAACGCAGCAGAATGGGAACCTTGCCAGGTATGATATATACAGTTACCTGGGGAGCCAGCCAAAGATTCCCCTCTGCTGAAGGCGGAAGTTCGGGACATGGATACAGGCACTAGAGAGGACCGGGATTGAGGGAAGAGGAGCAAGGGAATTTATTTTAGAAGGAGGAGAGACTGAACTAGGCCAGGCAGACACGAGTACCATAGTTTCATAGGAAAAGACCTGTTGGTCTTCTTCAGTTAGTGGCTCCTGGTGGCTTCCATGTCAGTGAGATGGTGAATCCATTCTGATTTTCATTTCAAATTATGAAGGAGATATACAAAGTGATTTAACTGTTTTGGGGTTCCTGGAGAGCTCCTCTAAAGACAGGCTAAAAGGCCTGACACTTTCCATAAGTGCCTGTAACTTTTAAATATTACTTCATAAACCATCTCCTGACTACTGAGGTTTAGGGGGATTTTTTTTCATGTCAGGAGCAACTTGAGAAACTGCAAGTCACTTAGGTGTGAAAGAATTGGCCGTCTGCAGAGATGTTGCCCAAGGGACATCCAGATGTTTTGATGTTTTTACTAACCTCATGGGAGGCTTCTCACATGTCCCCGCTTATAGAGGGAGCTTGTCCGCACTCTCCCCAGGTTGGATTCAAACCGGCAACCTTCAGGTCACCAACCCAACCTTCAAGTAATCAGTCCTGCCGGCACCAGGGTTTAACCCACTGCGCCACCAGAAGGAAACCGTGAACACATCATAGCCCCTGTGACATGGTTTCCATCTGCGTGCCACCCACAATAATCTCAGGCACACAATATTTCACTTCACAACCCAATGTTTGGTCTCATGAAAATGGGAAAACTGGATTTAATAAATGCTTTATGCACATTTATAAATCCAAGATGCAACCCTATGCATCACCACTGGATGGCACTAAGAGCATACATGACAGAAGGCAAATAGCTGAGAAGCAGGGTTATTTAAGGGCATATACCAGAGTTTATGGACCAAAAAGTTAGGGACATAAATGTTAATTCAACAGATGGAGTTTACCTGCACTGAGCTTATGACTTGGAGAAAAGAGGACATTGTGTATGTGAACTGTGGGTACATATTCTATTTCCATTTCCTAAATACTGTTACTACTCATACCAGGGGTCAGTTCTAGGGGAAAGTTGAGAAATAAAGCAGAACTGGCAGGAAATCCAGTCTTTCATCCACAAACATTTTTAGGCAGGGCTAGTTTGATCAGAGGAATCCCACTTAAAGCCACCCCTCCACATCCCTTCACTATTAAGAAAAGAAGGAGTCAAAAGGGAGAAGATACATACACAGGACTGATGATCCAGCCAGGCTGCTCATTTTACGTGCTTCATTATCTGAAAATACAGACGACAGATGCAAGGTGAGTCCCACTCAACACTTTGTTGTACATCCTTTGTTCAGGGAAGAGACACTTTCTCAAGAAATGAATGACAACCCATGCACCATCTCAGGCACAATATATCTCTATCTCTCAATCATTCTCTCGTGTAAGCTTTGGAACTATCTTTCCTTCTAACCTGTGACTATAACTTATTATTTTCCATGCTTCAATCTTAGGTTAACACTGGGAAGGAAATTGTGCACCTTCTCACACACATAAATGTGGGCAGTCCAGGTGCTTCTTCCATCCCCAAAGAGAAGGAAAGTCTATGGTCTAAATTCAATTATTAGTCCAACAAAATCAATGAAATTTACATACTGTTGGTTTACTATTCAGCAATTGCTTCAATGAGACTATTTCCATTGAGAGTCTCGAAGAATTTCTCTACAAATACAAACAGAAAGCTAAGACAATCTGAAGCTTACCAACTTTCCTTGGGACAGGTAACATTTCAGACTACAATTGGCCAGGCTGGCTGGAGGACTCTGGTAAAGTGTGCTTTGAAATGTTTCTTTCTAAGGTATACCTAGCCTGCTTCACCATTTCCTCCATCAAGACTCATAGAAATGGAAGAGACCACAAAGGTCATCCAGCCCCAACCCATTCTGTCATGCAAGAATACACAGTCAAAGTACCCCAGACAGATGACCATCCAGCCTGTTTAAAAACCTCCAAGGAAACTCTACCACACTCTAGAATTTGCATATAGAGATGGTACAGAATGAACACTCACCATAGAATTTAACTTCAGAATAACCTAAAGTCAAAACACCCTACTCAAAATATTGCTGGCTTATGACTGTAGGAGAAACGTTGGCTAAGTATGGTATACTTAACATGCTTTCCAATAGCTCAGGACAAGAGGCAATTTTTAAAAAAAAATCCACATTCTTAATTCCACATTCTCCATCAATACTGGTAACAATCCACTCCAGCGTTCTTTGTTTGTTCTTTGCTAATCTGCACTTTGTTAAAATATTGTTTCTGTTAAAATATTATTTTGAAAACTGAGCTCAGCAGATTCTCATTCTCAGTAAAACTAAACTCAACCCATGAGATTCCTCTCAGCCCATTTGATGCCTTGCTCTGGGTTTTACCTGCAGAGACCGCAGCCATGATGGCTGGAACACCATAGTATGTGAACGCTCCATTCTCAAACCGCAGTTCCTCCTTCCCCACTTCAACCTCCACTCTACCCTGAAGAAACAAAAACAAAGAAGATGCTATTCTGCAGCTCCTATCTTAACAGCAATGGGACATTCATTTTTAAAAAAGAAATTGAAAGCATTACATCCTAGTACAATATCCTGGGGCAAGAAAAAGTCTGTTTACCTACCACATATATAGGTAATGCCACCTATATATCATAATGCCACAAAAGGGGACAGGGAAATGTATGTATAATTGAGGACATGTTAAGTTATAGCTAGCTATTATATTTTGCCAATTTCAGATCCTTATCTTAGGCATTATAAAGTAAAATGTGTTTAATTAGATATGATAGTTAGGTATGGCAATAACTTCAACATACTTGTATTTGCAAGACTGCATGTCTCTCCAAGACTTTAGGCACAGCATATTTTCATGTTATTTCCTGTTTGTTGGCCTTACCTATACCCTTTCATCCCCGACTTAATTTAGTGTCAAGTTTGTCTCAATTTGTGCATTCTGTATTTTGTAGTCTACAGTTGTCTCTCTCCCTCCTCCATATCTGAATCTAGTCATGAAATGTTATGAAACCTTTAGCATATATAAGGACGTTATCTACAAGGATCCTAAAATGGGTTCTGCCATTAAAATCCCATTTTGCTTGAGTTGGGAGCATGTCTGTGTTTTAAAATGTGCTTTAAGACCTTAGCACAGCTGCAGGGACATAATTCCACTCAATTTGTGCATGTCCCATCTTCATACATGCACTTAAAAAACTGTTAATATGCATATGGTGGGAATGAACATGGGAGAACGGAAATACAATGGTAAAAACATTTAGGGTTAACACTTCTTATTGTTGTATTCCAGCCTGCATCTGAGTTGTCAGGTGAGCCTGGGATTGGGCCTATTCAGCCTGTGATAGTACCTGCACCTGACCTGTCAGATGAATGGATTTTAACTTGGATATGTTTTAAATTTGTATAATGTGTTTTTATTTTGTAATGTTACGTTGTTTTTATATAAACTGTTGTTTAGTGTATTGTTTGCAGGCATTGAAAGCCGCCTTTATTGTAAGCCGCCTTGAGTCCCCTCAGATGAGAAAGGCGGGGTAAAAGTGCTGTAAATAAATAAATAATAAATAAATAAAATCTGGGTTGGGGCCTTGGATTCCCATGCAGCCAGAGGTAAACAATTCTGCACAGCCAGAGTTAGATGAGGCTGATGTTCCTGAGGATTCTGGGAGCAGGCATGCAATGGTTTCAAGCAGGCAGCTTGAACTGCATTCCATGGGAGAGTCAAAGTCAAGTTATCTCTTGGCATATGGGCATTCCAGTCTTGATAAGAGTAATGAGGTTGACAGAAAGAAAGTAATATGTTAACGGAGACAAGAAAAGGAGGTTTTGAGAAGGAGCAAACGGTTACTAATGAGAAAGGGTTTTGAGCAAACTTCCCATGGAAAGAGACCTTGATTTTAGCTTTAAGAGGAACTGCTTCTGAGAGGAAGTTCAGAGGTGGTAACTTTGCTCATCGAGAGGTGATTCTGCTTCATGGACTCTTGTTTCATGTTTCCTTAGGACTTTCATGCCAAGTTCCTGTAAGCCTTGTATCTTGAGTTTTGTTCCAGTTCTTGTTCCTGGGTATTTTGGATTGTCAAATAATGTTCCTGAAAGCCTTGCATTTTGAATCTCTTGTTCCAGTTCAATATCCTGTTCTTTGCTTCAGTTCATGATCCTGTTCCTTTTTTAGTTCATGATCCTGTTCCTTGGACTAATTTTGATTACCTTGATTGAAATTTATTCCTGTGTTTGGATTTCTATGGACTCCTGCTTTAAGATTCTCAAGTGCCTCGTACCTTGTGGACTAAAACCTTGTTTTATTGACTTTTGAAATTTTGATTTGCTAATGCTTACAAATTATTTTCAATAAACAGCTTGCATTGCTTATAGCCTGGGGATCCAGTGTGATTTTAAGGTGTCTTCGCAGCCTAGGGGTGCAACACTTATTATCCAAATATTGGCCCAGTGGGAATATGAACATGAATAGGGATGAATGCCTTTTATCTCACCACCTGTATTAATTACCTAATATGGACCAGGAATGATCCACATTAGATAATTAACACAGGTGGTGAGATAAAAGGCCTTCGTCCATATTCAAGCCTCTGGAATTGAAGATCTTGTTCAACTGTTTCTATGGTGGTGGTGGTGGTGGTGGTGATGGAGAGGGCAACAGTCCCCCAGAATTCTGTGTTTATGGTAGACATCCTTGCACAAATAAATCTTCAAAGCTAGGTGTGCAAATATCTGCTAGGTTAACTGAGATGTGCATTGCAGATTCCTTTGGCTCCTTGTTTCTACAACAGAGAGCCTTTCCAGATAGGCCCTATATCCCAGGATCTGATCCCAGGTTTTCTGCTTTAAACTGGATTATATGAGTCCACACTACCAGATAGTCTGGGATAAACAGAATACTTGGGATCAGATCCTGAGATATTGGGCCTGTCTATATCTCAGCTCCAGCTAGCTCATCCCTGGAAACATGGTGCAAGCAAACCATGTTCCTTTCAGTAGGCCATATCATTTCTTTTCTCTTTTTTGCTAGGAGGGTGAAACCACACAACACAAGCAGGAGTACAACGGAATACTTATACTAAGGTGTCTCTTTATATTACTGTGGGGCAGGGATGAGCAACTGCCAGGAGTTGAGCGGTTAGCTTGGCCTTCCTTGAGATGCTGGCTACCCCTTTCTTGCAACTGAAAGAAGTAAACTAGAAGTCAACTTTTTCAAAATAAACATATACACATGCAAACATGATTTTTAGTGTGTTGGAGAACCCTGAGGTTACACTTTCCCAATTCAAGGTAGATGATATTTTCTCTATAAAAACATGCCCCATTTTATATTACAGTCTCTCAGACACTATTGGGTGATAAAATCATGTGCTTTTGTGGATTTCTGCTAGCAATCTTGACAAACCTGAAGGAGGAGTACAAAGTAGTCAACTGGCCGGTTGCGCTGATAGAGGTAGTGCTCAGGCGCTCGTTTATTTTTGTGGTCAAATTTCATTTCCTGGATGACATTTGGGTGTTTGAGCAGCCGAAGCAGGATCTTATCAGAGAGATAGGGCATCTTGAAGGGCTCCACTTCTGCAAAGGAAGGGAAAGGGAAGAAGTACAGATCTAAGAGGAAGCTTGATGCCTTCTATAAACCTACATGAACCCAGGAGGGCGCTGAAATGTGGTATGAAAACGCAACGATAGGGGAGGATTCCTCCAGCATAGATACAGAAAGTGGGGATGGAGGCATGGTGATACCCTCCCACTCCGTGTCAGCCTTCTCCAGAAGAAACTGGGGATCAAGGTAGTTCTGCAATGAACTGCAGTTCCCACACAGGAATTGGGAACTGGGAATGCATCTAGACTGTACAATTAATATAGTTTGATAGCACTTTAATTGCCATAGCTCAATGCAATGAAATCTTAGTATCTATGGTCTGGTGAAGCACCAACACTTTTTGTTGAGAACGATATTTTATAAAACTACAATTTCCATAATTCCATAGCATCGAGCCATTAAACTGCATAACTTCTTCAGCTAGTGCACCCCAAGATAGGAAGGCAGGGAAGTTGAAGTGAAGTCCTGTCATTGAAACTGAATAGAATAAGGGGATAACCCCTTAAGGCACACAGCCGTCATACTTGTCAACAGTACAGGCCAAAGGCAAGGAGTGAGCAGAATAGCAGAAGAGAGAACATGAAGGAGAGCCAGATACCGGTAGCCATGAAGCGATGTGTGGCCAGCAGTAGTTGCGGAGAGATCTTCACCTTCATCTCACTATCAGAAAGCTGGAAGATGGAGAAGTCATGAGGTTTCCTGCCTCGATGATGATGTGCCCGCTCCTTCTTCTGATTGTCAGCTGAAGGTCAAGACAGCAAAGCTGTAGTCACAGTACAACTACTCATTCGCAAAAAACACATATCATACATACTTGTATAGATGGCTCTCAAGTAAAAGTTGAGGGCAAATTTTGGGACCAAAATAATGGAATTTGCTATGATCTGTGGATATACTGAGGGAAATAATTACAACTATTTTCCACTCCTGTTAAAAATTCATGAAGGGAGGGTACTTAGGAAGAGCTAAAGAGGAGTGGATCTGTTTTTGAGGAACTGCATTGGAGGGAGGGTAAAATTGTATTGCCGATCTTTATATGTCTACATTTATACAGAGACAGATAAAGGAATAGAATAAGAATGTGGCATTACCACACAAAAAGGAGGGGGATGGTAAGAAGAGCAAGGAAAGCAACTTGCCCTAATTAATGACTCAGTGCAAACATATTGAAAAGAGAGAAAGGCAAGAAGCTCCTGCTCCTGCCAAAACTGGAGAAAGAATGGCAGCCCTCTTTCCTTTCTCGCATTTTTTTCAGTTAACGGGGGGGGGGGGGGGGTCTGCAGAAAGCTGGGGGAGACATTAGGGTACTTTAAACCTCTGTCTCTTCTCATTGCCTTGGTGCTGGTCCCTATTCCAGCAACCAACCCAGGTTTTCTGGGGGTGAATTTTTGTCAAAAAAATCAGACTTATACATGGGTATATACTGTATGCACATTCTTTCCCCCTTTCCCCATACTTGGGAACAAAACTACTAAATTGTGTTTAACTTTGTCAAAACAATTTTATGTCTTCTCAAATGCTACATTCAGCAAAGAACAAGAGGGATCCCCTCACCTCTGCAGGAGTCTACCGTATACCATGCAGCTCTGGACAAGTCTACATAGAGATCACCAAAGGCAGCATTGCCCAAACACAAATCAAGGAACATGAAAGGCACTGCAGACTAATCCAACCAGAGAAGTCAGGCATAGCAGAGCACTTGATGAACCAACCTGGACATAGCATATTATTTGAGAACACAGAAATGCTGGACCACTCTAACAACCACCATGTCAGACTACACAGAGAAGCCATTGAAATCCACAAACATGTGGACAATTTCAACAGAAAGGAGGAAACGATGAACAAAATTTGGCTATCAGTATTAAAAGACTCTAAAATCAGGACAGTAAATAAAGAACAAAACTCAGAAGATAGGGGAATTCCAGACAAGAAACAATCAGGACCAGCTAACACCTCTCAACAAAGGATTCCTTCAGACAGGAATCAGCCAGGCTTTTAAGCTGCAAGGCTCTTCAATACTAATCAAGATGATTAATTGCAACATTCACACCTGCCTCAAACTGACAAGAATTCTTTCTCCCACCCTGGACTTTCCACAGATATATAAACCCCACTTGCCTAGTTTCTAACAGACCTCACAACTTCTGGGGATGCCTGCCATAGATGTGGGTGAAACATCAGGAGAGAATGCTTCTGGAACATGGCCATACAGCCCGGAAAACCCACAGAAACCCAGTGACTCTGGCCATGAAAGCCTTCGACAACACAATGTATACATTTCTATTGGCTCAATACTAATGGAACTAAACAAAGTGAAATTGTACTGGTATGGTCCCTATTGTATTGACAAGTCTGGAAAATTGAGGTCCACCGGCAGAGATCCTGACAAGGACTTTAAAAGGAACCTGAAGGAAAGGCAGCAAAAAACTGCTAGAAACCCCATGGGACCCCTGCATTTCTCATTGCCCCTGCTTTTCCCCAGATGGTACAGTTTATGCCTTTAGCTATATCTCTTTGCAACTGTGTATATGTGAGTGAAACACCACTATTCTCAATACTCACTATAGAGGTCTGTCTCATCCAGAATCTCTGATTTGATGATCTCTTCAATCACATCCTCAAGGGTGACAATCCCCATCACCTCGTAGAAGGGATCTCCTTCTCCTTCATCATTTACTCGCTGCACAATTGCCAGGTGTGATTTCCCTGCAAGAAGAGGATGGGCAGGAAAAAGGTGAGCAGCCCCTCTACTGTGGCACCCAGCACCCCAACCAAAGATGGAAGCAAAATACTTGAGTGCTTTCAATTTCAGAGATTGTAGGGAAATACTGCATCTTCATATCAGAATATAAAGCCAGTCTGTTTTACTCAGTTCTTAGTAACTTACAACGAGCGCTCCCAGTCTAAGCAAGGTAGCTTACATTAATTTAAAAATGGAAAAGATGGGAAAGTGGTGAAACTGCTGAGCTGACCGAAAGGTCGGCAGTTCGAATCCGGGGAGCAGGGTGAGCTCCCATTGTTAGCCACAGCTTCTGCCAACCTGGCAGTTAGAAAACACACAAATGTGAGTAGATCAATAGGTAGTGCTCCAGCAGGAAGATAATGGTGCTCCATGCAGTCATGCTGGCCACATGACCTTGGAGGTGTCTTCGGACAATGCTGGCACTTCGGCTTAAAAATGGAGATGAGCACCACTCCTCAGAATCGGACACAACTAGACTTAATGTCAAGGGGAAATCTTTACCTTATGGATAATGCAACTCCCTGTATTCTGCCCCATAAGGATGAGACTTTGGATCTCATAATCACTGGCACCGCTGACAATGTTTCCTAGATCTAACATTTCTTATGGAAGAGCCACTCTTTATTTTCACACATTTCAAAAATATGCATATTAAAAGAGCACCTTAACATTTCATCTAAATGATCTGTTTCCAATAATCTTTAGGTTCAAGTACTGAAATTTCAGTGATCTTTGGCTTAGAAAAGAAAAATGAAAAATCCTAGACTCAGTTTTACCCATCTACATAGCTGTCCGCACCATGACATTACACTTAACTATTATGGGACAATATTGGCAGCTGTGCAGCTCTCCAAATGGACTTTAACTAAATTGAGAATAATATGCAGTACAGAGAAGAAAGCAAGCTGAACATGACTAAGCAAGATTTAACTGAACTGCATGAACAGCAATCATTTATACAAGCCAGCAGATGCAATGTTTAGCACTCAATAGATTGCAACTTATAGACTATGATTAGCATTGAATTCTACTTTTTAAAAATGTCTCACTAAAGTTGTAGGTGAATGTGAAACATGATGCACAGATATCAATGGCTCTTAGCCGTGGCTGTCTGCTATTACATACAAATGCAATTTATTCTTTTTGTCATAATTCTAATGTTTTGTAGTGCAAACATGACAGCAGTCAAAACTACAGCATCCAATGTGAATCCATGTGCCTTATTAACACTTGGCCCCTTCCACAAAGCTTTAAAAAATCCACATTTTCTGCTTTGAATTAGAATATATGGCAGTGTGAACTCGGATAACCCAGTTCAAAGCAGATATTCTGGGATTTTCTGCCTTGATATTCTGGGTTATAGAGCTGTGTGGAAGGGCCCTTAGATGTAAGGATTCTACTGTAATGATTCAATTGTTTTATACAATATGGTTCATAACTTCAGAGAGGAGTTACAATGCTTTTCACATCATTACTGACCTCTCTTTGTCAGTTCTAAAGAACCTCTAAGGTAATTAGGTGTATCTATACTTCTGTGCTGTTTTTATCTGTACAGCAAAGAAAGACACCAAATCAAAAATCAAATCCTGTTCCATACTACATCATTAAAACACTTGGATAGCTATGGCAGCATCCTAGGGAACCTGGGAGAAGAACTCTCAGCCTAAACATCTCACAAAACTACAAACGCCAGAATTCCATAAGATTTTGTGTATGTGTGTGTGTGTGTGTATGTCTCAGGAGCAACTTGAGAAACTGCAAGTCACTTCTGGTGTGAGAGAATTGGCTGTCTGTAAGGACGTTGCCCAAGGAACGCCCAGATATTTGATGTTTTACCATCCTGTAGGTGTCTTTTCTCATGTCCCCTCATGGGGACCTGGAGCTCACAGAGGGAGCTCACCTGCTCTCTCCGGATTCGTTTGAACCTCTGACATGTTGGTCAGTAGTCCTGCCGGCACAAGGATTTAACCCATTGCACCATTCCATAATATAGAACTATGAGAGTTAAAATGATATTAATATGCTATAACTGTGCAGTGTGAAAGAAAACTAAAGTTTTCAGAGAAAAAGAACAACCTTTTAACCCACATTATCTCTGTGCATTATTTCAGCTGTTGCAATGTTAACACTCACTATCACAAGGTTCACAATAAAATTGTGAAAGCCGGTGACCCTGAACCACATCAATGAGTCTTAATGATTTCCATATGGCCAAAGCAAAGCTGAGCTGTGTCAGGGGAGCCTGTAGTGCACACCTGGAGATTAAAGAAAAAAGTCAAATTCAAGACTCAACATATAATTCCCCTGCCTTTCAAGAGGGCAGCTGCTTTAGATTGCGTGCATCTGGCACATCCAGCTGCAACTCAGGCCAAACGATTCTAGCATCACTCAGGGATGGCTGCAGATAAAGAAAATCGCCGCTGGGTATCATAGTAAATGTGGCATTACTTTGGTCCAGTGTGCTCGCACATTCCCAGGATAATTATTTATATTTTATGTAATTGAGAACTTGACTTTCTTCCAGCACAGGACCTAAGGGGCTTCCATAATGCTCTCCTGGGAAATCTGAAAGGGAAGTTAACCCCAAAGTTAACCAGGTCTCTGAGCTGATTTCAGAGAAGCATAAAAGGGGAACTGCATAAAAGATAGGAGCCATTTCCCCCTGACACTTTCCAGCAAACCCAAATGCAGTCTTCAAAATGCTGACAAAAAATGAAGTTGCCATTTTGAGAGGGACTGTCAAGGAAAACATGTGTTTTGGGATAGTATAGGATTCTTGGGTACTTGTGGGAATATTTTACATGTTTTCATGTGTTTGCTGGTTATATGCATAGTTCTAGGGCAAAGTTTGCCTGGGAATTGGACTATTTTTAAAAAACCAGATTTTGTGAGTGTTCAGGGGATTGGTGGGGGTTTGTGGCTAAAAACTGAAGTCCAGGAGCTTGACTTCAGTTTTGAGCCACACTATTTGCATTCCTGATATAGGACAACTAGTATAACCCATGGCTCTTTTTCTAGGATAGCAGAGGCTCTATCAATAACTGCAGTACTGTCAAGGCACAATAATTTGTCACAGCGTAAAAGTTTGCACAAAACTGAGATAAAGTTTTGCTACTTAGGTACTCACCCCCTCCCCCAATCTCCATGATGTTCTTGTCTGAATATATGCCCACCCTACTCATTAAATTGAATGCTATCCATGTTTTCCCCTAACAGGACACTTGATAAATTATTTCAATTACAACTCCCATCTTCTCCAGTCAGTAGGGATAACAGCTAGTCATAATGAAAATTGTATTTTAAATAATGTAGCTCACTATGGCCTAAATCTTGTTGTTAGCGCTGATTGGCACAGATCCATTCAATCAATGGAATATACGAGGGTTATCCAGAAAGTAGATTACGTTTTGGAATTAAAAATGAACAAAGTATAGAAGAAAACATTTACCATATGGAATTGAAAGCCACACCCAAATACCACTTCTCAACATAGTTGCCATTCAAATCTAGGCACTTATCATAGCGATGAATGAGCTTGGCAACTCCTTCCCCATAAAACTTTGCCGCTTGCGTCCTCCACCAGCCGGTCACCCCTTCCGGCAGCTGCGCATCATCGCCAAAACACTGCGTTGAGGATGCAAACGGCAGAGTTTTGTGGGGAAGGAGTTGCCAAGCTTATTCATCGCTATGACAAGTGCCTAGATTTGAATGGCGACTATGTTAGGAAGTGGTATTTGGGTGTGGTTTTCAACTGCATATGATAAATGTTTTCTCCAATACTTTGTTCATTTTTGATTCCAAAACGTAATCTACTTTCTGGATAACCCTCGTACCTACATCTTTACTCACAATTCAACAACTGATCGAATGTGTCTACTCTAGTTGTAGCTGACTGACAGGATGGAAACTCATCTTTGCTCTTTCCAAGAAGGCAGAAGATCAAAAAAGTTCACTAATCAACAGCTAACCTCACCTCCTACTGTACCGATCACTTCAACATATGACCAAATCCTCAAGGGATATTATGTCAAACATTCAGTCAGTCAACAGAAATTGCTCACTTTCACCCTTAAAATCTATTTCTAAAAAACGTTTATGGAGGATACAAACTTTTCTGCCCAAAGTTTAAAACTATGGCTGTGTTACCAGCATTTTTGCATCTGCTTTCCTGTTCTCTGTTCCATATCTAACATACACTGTGCAAGAAAAATGTTCAGGACTATATGGTTGGTCTACACAATCCATGGATTTTGAATCCACAAATTTAGTCACCTATGATTTGACAGTATTTTTTAAAATCTGTTTTATACAAGGGACACTATTTTATTATTTTTATTATGTCATTGTACAGAGTGGGACTTGACTTGGTGGGCCGCATGCAGCCTGCAGGTTGGACCACACTGATTTGGAGTACTGTCTCTTAAATTGTGGGTTATGAACCCAAATAGGGTTCCTTTAGCTCAATGTTGAGGTCCAAAAAATTTGGCAACAATAGACGTTTTCTGACTAACACAAAGTGGCTGTTTTAATATTTGACATGAATCTGTTGTGCAGTGTTTACAATGACTTCTGCAGAAGTTGCTTCTGTTGTACTTCATAAAAAGGAAAATCAGCCTGTCACCTTATTTTCTGTCCCTGTGATATTAAACATTTTGGCTTGTTGTGGAAACAAGGATTAGTGAAAAAGTTTCAGTGGAGACACCTTTCCGCCCACAATAACTCTTTGAGTGGATTTCCCTTCCCATGGTAGATTTCTCTCACTTCCTGTTGTCTCACTCCATTCTTAACTATAAGTTGTTTGTAAGTTGGAGGTCTGTAACTCGGGGACTGCCTGTACTTTAATTTCAGATGGTCAAAGGCTGGATGCCTGACATCTACAGGTAGGGCTGGCCAGAGATCTGGTGCCCAACGTGAGTTCATGGTGAAGTATATTTTTAGTATAGTACCGCTAATGTTTGGCTAGAGCAGGCAGCCATATTATAGCAAAATGGCCTCTCCTCACAATAATTAAATGGAAAGGAAGGAGTTAGAAATACTGTTAGAAATATTGAGAGTCTCCCTGCAAGCAGCATGGAATGGGAAATGCATGAATTACATTAACAACAACTTGGTCACCTCATATTGTTTCATGCACACTGAATGGAGATACCTGGAATGGAAGGATACCTATAAATTCCATTATTCCCTCCTCTTTGCAATTTCAAAAGAATGTCTTTGATATCCATCCTTATAGACACAGTTTAGGGCAGGCTAGTACAACATGGATGGAAAATCCATTAAAAAAGAGGGTGAACTATATATTTTTTTTCACAAAGGGGTTGATGCTCTTTAGTTTTTACCCAGTTTGGGTCCCTAGATGTTACTGAATGACAGCTCCCATTGCAATGCAGACTGAGGATAATGGGAATTGCAACCCAGCAGAATTTGTGGCTCTGAAGTTGGTGAAAGGTTAAAGGACATTTTAAAGTCAGACATCATACCCACAAACCCTGTATCTCAATTCAAATCTCACTCTCCTGACTAAATAGAATAAACTGCCTTCCAGATGTGATCGTATCCCAACTCTCACTATGATGCTTAATGATGATGAACCCAGGAGTTGAGACCAAGTGTCTGGAGGACCCCATAAAATGACTGTGTTGGGCCAGTTTGGGCCCATGGACCTTGAGTTTGACACATGTGGGATAAACTGAGAAACTGAAAATCAGTGGAATACGTCTCTGTGCGAGCAGCATGGAAAGGGAAACACATGAATCACTAGGCTAGGACATTGACGACACCTCGGCCAGCTGATATGGGTACAGGCACACTGGGTGGAGAGGGAGGGATAACTATAAATTTCTTCCTGCAACTTCACAATGTATTTGATATCAATCTTCATAGATATAGTTTAGAGCAGGTCAGTACAATGCGTGATCCTCCAGGTGTTTGGGAGCCCAAATCCCAGAAGTCCTTGCTGAAGTCGGAAGCACCTGGAGGACCATGGATTGTTCAGGCCTGGTTTAGGGGGATCCCTGGACTGTCCCAATGAATGGCAGGGGTCATGTGTTGGCTACACGTACAGACACTATGTATACTAGACACTACACTCGCTCCAAACAGGGCAAGGCTGTACTAGGGTCTGGGGACTCTGCACTAGGGCCGCGGGAAAGGGTCGGTGGGTGCTGTGGAGTCCTAGAGTCATTTGTGAGCAGGGCGGGTGCCCTGGGAGCAGAGCGGAAGCCCATGAGGCCCTCACCAGTGCTGGATTATTGTGATTAAGAACATTGGCCAGGGGAGCCCAGCTTCCTGCCAATTTTTATTAAAGGATGATTTATTTAAAGGCTTCTGGGATTTGGACTCCCAAACACCTGGAGGATCACATGTTGTACTGGCCTGCTCTAAACTGAATCTATGAGGATGCAATTCTAAATTGGGAGGCATTTTGTTCTGTAGCGATTCCAGACATAAGAATGTATTTCTTTTACTTCAATAAATATTTTTAAACCTTAAGTTCTGACTTTACAATCCTGAGCTATCCTAAGGAATAGAAGCTTAGCCCAGCTCATTACAGGTAAGTTTCTGATGGTTACAAAGTTTACTTCTGGTACTCCTGCTATATTTTTGGTGGAGTCACCCCTACTGAGGGTTATTTTTGGAACCTAACAGCTCAGATTCCCCCAAAAGAATGCTTTTTAAAAAGCATAACAAGTGAGGGATGACAGTTGAGGCTTGAGCCTGTTTGCGTACAGAAACTGGTGTTAGGAGTTAGAAGACAGTTAAGGCTTGAGCCCTTGGGAAGTAGACTGTTATGAAAGGGAGCTATACAGAGCAATATAGTTTTGAGGAGACTGTTAAAGACTATAAGTTAAAGGTAGAAACTGAACATTTTAAAGTTTAATCTAACAAAAAATGTACCTATATATTTAAATACATGAAGTTGTGAGTAAAACAAACACGTTATTTTAAAGAAGTCTACTTGAATCTTTGTTTGCTGAGAGCCTCAAATAGAAACAAGGTATTTATTTGCCCAGTGATCTTCCGTTATCTAATAAACTCAAGGAACACTCCTGAAACTATGCTACCCATTGGGTTGTGATCCTAACAGATCATAATCTAATCCTCATTGGGTTTTGATCCCCATCTATACACATAATACAGGTGAAAAATATGTATGTGTGTATGTGGAGGAGGTGCCCACTCACACAGACAACCGCCCACCTCCACAAACAGTTATAGTTCCCACAGCAGGAGACACCAACGGCTCTCCCTTCACTAACATGCAGGTTATAGTGAGCGCCATGAACACGTCCAAGAGCCCTGCCAATGTCCTCCACAAACACCATTCTGCCCCCCACCCAAGCGAAGGCTTTCATGCGGGGACAATTTCATCCTAGATGTATTTATTTATTTATTTATTTAATTTATATGCTGCTCTTCTCCCCAGGGGGATGCAGAGCGGTTTAACACAATAGCAGAATCAAATGCCACATACAATACAGTAAAAACCAAACATAAAACATGGACAAAAGTTGGTATTCAAACCAAATTAAAACCATTAAAACCATGTGACCATTATAAAAGGGGAAGTTTCGAGCCAAAGTCAGAGCCAGTCTGCGTTCGAATCAATATTAATTCATAGAATCCATCAGGTCATATCAGTTCATATCTTAGGATGGGCCAAATGCTTGATCCCACAACCAGGTCTTCAGCTGCTTCCTGAAAGACATAAGTGAGGGGGCTTCCCTAATCTCCCATCAGCTGTGGAGCCACCACCGAAAAAGCCCTGTCTCTCGCTCCCACCAACCGCATCTGTGACGGTGGCAGGACCAAGAGCAGGGCCTTGCTCAAAGATCTTAATCTGCAGGACAGCTCATAGGGGGAGATATGTTCTGAGTGGTAAGTTGGACCAGAGCCAACTTGTACTGTTTTTCTTCCAGAATGGACATCCCAGGGTTCCTTAATTTGCATGACCCCACCCACTGCCTCTCCCTTCACCCTTTCCTACCCTTTCCTATGGTACACAGTTAATAGAGGAATTGATCAGCAACTGAACAAGAGGTTTGGGTAGAATTCACCATGGTTTACAGAAGTTGTTAAATTTCTGTTGCATTAGGAATTAGCTGTTATAAGTTTTATATTGTGATTGTTCTCGTTTATTGTTTTTTTGAGTTTATATCTGTGTTATCGGCATTGAATGTTTCCCTCTTTTACTGGAAACCGCCCTGAGTCTCCCAGAGGAGATAGGGTGGGTTACAAATAAAGTAATAGTAATTTTATATAATAATAATAATAATAATAATAATAATAATGACAGGGGGCCCTGGTGGCACAGTGTGTTAAAGCGCTGAGCTGCTGAACTTGCGGACCAAAAGGCCCCAGGTTCAAATCCCGGGAGCGGAGTGAGCGTCCGCTGTTAGCTCCAGCTTCTGCCAACCTAGCAGTCTGAAACATGCAAATGCGAGTAGATCAATAGGTACCACTCCGGCGGGAAGGTAAGGGTGCTCCATGTAGTCATGCCGGCCACATGACCTTGGAGATGTCTATGGACAACGCCGGCTCTTCGGCTCAGAAATGGAGATGAGCACCAACCCCCCAGAGTCGGTTATGACTGGACTTAACGTCAGGGGAAACCTTTACCTTAATAATAATAATAATAATAATAATAATAAATTGGGCTTGTGGCTCACCCTTCTTGAACTCCTCGAGCAGGGCATCGAGGCGCGTGTCGTGGAAGACGCAGTGGAGCGGGCGGCGGTAGAAGCGGGTGACGGTCTGGAGCGGGGTGCAGTCGTCGGGGTCGACGAAGGCCAGGTCCTTGACGAAGAGCAGGTCCACGATGTTGTCGCGCCGGTCGCCCTCGTAGACCGGGATGCGGGTGTAGCCGGACCGCAGGATCTCGGAGACAGTGGCGAAGTCGAGCGTGGCGTCGGCGCGGAGCATGAAGCAGCGGCTGAGCGGCGTGAGCACGTCCTCGGCCGTCTTGGTGCGCAGCTCCAGCGCGCCCTGCACCATGGCCAGCTCCCGGCTCACCAGGTGCCCGCCTTCGCCCTCTTCGTCCGGGAGGGCGCGGAGGGTCTCGAGGAGGCGCTCGCGGGCGGAGCAGGCGCTGAGCTCGCGCCGCAGGGCCCAGTCGAGGAGGCGGCCCAGCGGGTAGCAGAGCGGGAAGGCGGCCGCCATGAGGAGGCGCGTCAGGCACAAGGTGTGCGCCGCCACCGCCAGCCCGTGCCGCGAGCACACCGAGTAGGGCAGCACCTCCCCGCCGAGGAGCACCGCCATCGTGCAGAGCAGCACCGGCAGCCAGGGCACGCCCTTGGGGGGCTCCGCGACGTCGGCGGCGGGCATGGCGGCGCAGAGCCAGCCGGCCAGAGCGGCGTTGGCGCCGGCCTGGCCCAGGAGCAGCGTGCAGAGCAGGCGCGTGCCGCTGCCCCCTCCGCGCGCCGCCCCGCGCGCCGCCTCCACCTTCTGCGCCTGCGCGCGCTCGGCCGCCGAGCCGCACTTCTTCAGCACGCGCAGCTCCACCGGGTCCAGCGAGAGGAGCGCCAGGCGCAGCCCGCCGAAGAGCGCCGAGAGGGCCAGCAGCGCCAGCGCCGCCGCCGCGCGCAGCCACGCCGCCTCCGGGAGCGGGACCAGCCCCGAGGCCCAGCCCCCTTCCGCCCCCGCCGGCGCCGTCTCCACCTGCAGCGCCGAGCCGCCGAAGTGCCAGGCCGCCCCGTCCCAGGCGCAGAGGCCGAAGCGCCGCCGCCCGCCCCGCTTCCCCTCCTCGCCCTTCCGCGGGTGCAGCACGCGCACCTCCGCCAGCGCCGTGCCCGAGGCGCCGCCTGGGAGCAGCGGGCCCAGCACCTCCACGTCCGAGGCCCAGGCGCTGCTCTCCGGGCACCGCGCCACCTGGGAGGGCTCCTCCACGAACACCACGCGCCGCTCCGCCTTGGCGCTGCCGCTGCTGCTGTTGTTCTTCTCTTCTTCGCCTCCTTCTCGGAAGAAGAGGCGCAGCAAGAAGCGGGAGCCCTCGGCCGCCCTCAGCGCCCCCCGTTCCAGCCACACGCGGCCCGGAGAGGTGTCCTCCGGCCGCAGACCCAGCAGCCACGCCGCCTGGCCGCCCGGCGCCCGCGGGGAGAGCGAGAAGAACAGCAGCAACACCGCGCCCCGGCTCCCCGCCGCCATCCTCCGCCCGGGCCCCGCAAAACGGTCCGTTGCCCGCCCGCCTGGCCGGCTGCCTGGCTGGCTTCCTTCCTTCGGAGCTTGGGTGCTGCTCGAGGCCGGAGCCCCGCCCCCTTGTCCCCTCCGCGCAGGTGGGGAGAGGCGCGTGACGTCATCGCCGCGCGGGCCTTTTGTAACAGGGCGGGCGCGCGCTCAGCATCACCCGCGGAGCAGCAGCCGCTGTCATCACCCCAGCTGGCCCGGATCTGTGCGCAGCCAGGCCTAGGCCGGCCCTGCTCGTGTTTTCTCCTTCCCCATCAAAGCAGGGGAGCAGGAGGAGGATATTGGAAATAAATGCACTCAGCCTCTGGGCAGATATCCCTTTGGAAATAAATGGCAATCATAACGTCATTGAAAAGGAAAAAATGATGTCATATCCGTTTGGCTAATGTGAATCTCCATGAATATGTGGAGACCAGCTTTTGGAAACCACTAGTTAAGAAAAGCATGACCTTGTTAGAAGTCAACAATTTAAACAAGTGATATCCATAAGCATTCATGTAATGGCACGCAGGTAACTCAGCTGTTAAACTGAAGAACCCTGTCTTTGAACTGCCAAGGACAAGGACAAGCCACTACAAATATATATTTGGTTAGCAGAGTTTTAAAGATGTTTCTTTGAAATTGTAGTCGCGGTTGCCCAAAAGATATTTAATGCTCTCAGCAGACAACGATTCAAGTAGACTTCTTTAAAATAACGTGTTTGTTTTACTCATAACTTCACGTATTTAAATATACAGATATTGGACATCACCTATTGGGAATAACTGCACCCAGTTTCTGGGCAGATATCCCTTTGGAAATAAATGGCAATCATTGAAAAGAAAAAAAAATGTATATCCGATTGAAAATGTAAATCTCAGGGCTGTTGTATGTCTTTCGGGCTGTGTGGCCATGTTCCAGAAGTATTCTCTCCTGACGTTTCGCCCACATCTATGGCAGGCATCCTCAGAGGTTGTGAGGTATGGAGGCTATCAGCCTCCACTCAGTAGACTTAAATCAAGGAAAAGTTTCATGAGAACCACCACTCTTCTAAATGTGCCTCCAGCAACAGCAAGAATATCCCTGTAGACAGCAAAATCAGGCAATCCCAACTAGGTGGCCCCCCCATGAGGGCAACTTGGAAGTCCCTGAACAGAAGTAAAAGGCGAGTAGGCAGATCAAAAGACAATCTGGCAAAATGTCACTACCTAGAAGAATCCTCCACTTTGTGTGGCTGTGGAGCAGAACAAAAAACTCAGCATCTGTTTGCTTGCTCACAATGCTCTGCCTCATGCACAGAGGAAGAACTGTTTAAAGCTACAGACAATGCAGTTGCTGTTGCCCGTTTTTGCTCTAAAATTATTTAGCTGCTTGTGATCCCTTTTTATCAGTTTTACACTTATTTATTTATGCAATGTTTTTGACACAAAATAAATAAGTCAAGAACAGGGGTAAGACAACAGGAAGTGAGGAATCTATCCTTGGGAAGGAAAATTCACTCCTGAAAGAGTTATTATCATGGGGAAAAGGAATCTCCACTGAAGCTTTATCCCCAATCCTTATTTCGACTACAAACCAAATCTTTTAAAATCTTCTGAATGGGGCACAGACAGCAAAACAAACATCACAGGGTGTTCACTCTTCCCTATGCTATCCAAAGCTAAACTGTACATATACAGTAGAGTCTCACTTATCCAAGCTAAATGGGCTGGCAGAAGCTTGGATAAGCGAATATCTTGGATAATAAGGAGGTATTAAGGAAAAGCCTATTAAACATCAAATTAGGTTATGATTTTACAAATTAAGCACCAAAACTTCATGTTATACAACAAATTTGACAGAAAATGTAGTTCAATACGCAGTAATGCTATGTAGTAATTACTGTATTTACGAATTTAGCACCAAAATATCACCATATATTGAAAATATTGACTACAAAAAGGGCTTGGATTATCCAGAGGCTTGGATAAGCGAGGCTTGGATAAGTGAGGCTCTACTGTACATACATATACACACACATACACACATAGCTGGAGTTACACTTTAAAATTGCCTATGTTCCCATGTACCTCTAATTCAGCTTAAGGACAAACCTACAGAACCTATCTTGTTTGTAACTTGGGGACTGCTTGTGTATGGCAGTGTAGACCCAGCCTTAGTCTGAGCGGGGAGTAGCCTTAAAACACAGGGAGCTTATTTATAAGTATTTATTTCAGTGATCCCCGGAGGGCCCACCAAATTATGTAGGGTTTCATTAAACTGCGCAAGACATACAATACATTATATTATATCCATAAATCAACTTCGACATGGTTCTTTTTATATCATATCACCAAACCACCCACGAAGGATCTATATTTGGAAAAATCCTTCCCAAAGCTATTCTGTGGGCGCAGGTGAAAGTTTGCTTGCTGAAAAACATCCAGCACGGTTAAGCAGTATTTTGGTTTAAATGGTTTGTGCCAGCCTTCAGCCCTACATCTGTTTTCTTCAGGGTTATGAAATCATATTTATTTCTAATCTCTGGTCAAGTCATCTGTTTTTATTAAATGTATTCACAGCCATTTGAATAAGGTGGCTAAAACCAGATTAGATACACACATATTAATGCAATAGCATCCTCTTCTGAGTATTTCAGGGGTCCCCAAACTAAGGCCCGGGGGCCGGATGCGGCCCATCGAAGTCATTTATCCGGCCCCCATGGCACAAGGGCAGAAGGGGGTTAAACTAAATGACCCAAGGGGTCTCTTCTTCTCTTACAACCATTATTATTATTATTATTATTATTATTATTATTATTATTATTATTATTATTATTATATTTTATGACACAACAAACAAGATAGATATGCTGGATTTCATATCACAAAATCACATTATTATTATTAATATTGAGGCTGGGTGGCCATCAGTCAAGGGTGCTTTGCTAGTGCTTTTGATGCACAAAGGCAGAAGGGGATTGGACTTAATGGCCCAAGGGGTCTCTTCCAACCCTCTTTATTATTATTATTATTATTATTAACATTGAGGCAGGGTGGCCATCTGTCAGGGGTGCTTTGCTTGTGCTTTCAGTGCACAAAGGCAGAAGGGGATTGGACTCAATGGCCCAAAGGGTCTCTTCTAACCCTCTTTGTTGTTGTTGTTGTTATTTTATTGTATGACACAGCAAACAAGATAGATATGCTTGATTTTTTATTATTATTATTATTATTGTTCGGTGGCCAACTATAGTCCGGCCCTCCAACGGGCCGAAGGATCATGAACCGGCCCCCTGTTTAAAAGGTTTGGGGACCCCTGGAGTATTTATTAATATCCCACTTCAAGGAGACATTTATTTCTTGTTTAAAAAGAAATAATAATAATAATAATAATAATAATGTTCATAATAAAATAATTTGTTTTCATTTCTAAATGTCATTGGTTTGCTTCTTTAATTTTATATATACAGTAGAGTCTCACTTATCCAAGACTCGCTTATTCAAGGTTCTGGATTATCCAAGGGATTTTTGTAGTCAATGTTTTCAATATATCATGATATTTTGGTGCTAAATTCGTAAATACAGTAATTACAACATAACATTACTGTGTATTGAACTACCTTTTCTGTCAAATTTGTTGTATATATAACCTAATTCGATGTTTAATAGGCTTTCCCTTAATCCCTCCTTATTATCCAAGATATTCGCTTATCCAAGGGTCTGTCAGCCCATTTAGCTTGGATAAGTGAGATTCTACTGTAATTTTATATTTGGCTGTACCAAAACGGATTAAGGGCAGTTAACAAGAATATTTTAAAACTTTAGCAAAAGTACTTCTTGGTATTCCTTGTCTAAAAAATTCATGGGGCCACTGTAAGTTGACAGGTGACTTGGAGGTACATATATACACAATGTTAAAACACGACCAAACCAGAGCAGTAAAAAGGACAGAACCTTCCATTAAAAAACTCTCACACAGCAGCCAGCCAGTTGCCTAGCCACTACCTAAGAGGACAGTGGTCTTTTTCTACTATCAGGAAGTCAACAGAGAGCATGACTTCTTTAGCCTAGAAGCAGCCTCCAATAATAATAATATTTTATTTATTTATTTATTTATTTATTTCCATCATTTCTATCCCGCCCGTCTCACCCGAGGGGACTCAGGGCGGCTTACAAGTCTGGCAGAATTTGATGCCAATACACCACAGTACAATAAAATAAAACAATAAAACAGTTAAAATAGTTAAACAAAATAACAATATACAATATACAAAATTTAAAAACAATATAAAGTATTTGAACCATTCATCCACAAGACCTTGTACATAAATCTTAATCCAGTCCGAGTCGAAGGCAGCAGAACTTATTCTTTAAATGCTTGCGCACACAGCCAGGACTTCAATTTCTTTCTGAAACCCAAAAGGGATGGAGCCTGCCAGATATCACTGGGGAGGGTGTTCCACAGCCGAGGAGCCACCACTGAGAAGGCCCTGTCTCTCGTCCCCACCAGCCGTGCTGCGAGGCTGGTGGGATCGTGAGCAGGGCCTCCCAAGATGATCTTAAGGCTCTCATAGGCTCATAGGAGGAGATACGTTCAGACAGATAAGTTGGACCAGAACCGTTTAGGGCTTTGTAGGCCAAGACCAGCACTTTGAATTGGGCTTGGTAGCATATTGGCAGCCAGTGGAGCTGACGCAACAGAGAAATGGTATGCTCCCTGTATGCCGCTCCAGTTATAAGCCTGGCTGCTGCCCGTTGTATTAATTGAAGCTTTTGGGCTGTCTTCAAAGGCAGCCCCACGTAGAGCACATTGCAGTAATCCAGGTGGGATGTAACCAGAGCGTGGACCACCGTGGCCAAGTCAGACTTCCCAAGGTACAGGCACAGCTGGTGCACAAGTCTTAGTTGTGCAAATGCTCCCCTGGCCACCGCCGAGACCTGGGGTTCCAGGGGGAGTGCGACCCCGTCCAACACAGGCTGCAACCCTATACCCTGTTCGGCCCTACAACTGACCAGGAGGACCTCTGTCTTGTCCAGATTCAATTTCAATTTTTTCACCCTCATCCAGTCCGACATAGCAGCCAGACACCAACCGGTTCAGGACCTGAACAGCCTCCTTAGTGACAGGTGGAAAGGAGTGACAGAGCTGGACATCATCTGCGTACAGATGACACTGCACCCTGAAACTCTGGATGATCTCTCCCAGCTGCTTCATGTAAATGGGGGACAATACTGAACAAGTCAATAGTCGTGGGGCCAAGCATGTGTCCCCCAATGACACCATCCAGGAACGATCCTCTAGGAAGGACTGGAGCCACTGCCAAACAGTACTTCCGAGACCCATCCCCACAAAGCGCCCCAGAAGGATACCATGATTGACAGTATCAAAGGCCACTGAGAGGTCCAGCAGAACCATCAGGGACACATTCCCCCTGTCCAGTTCCCGGCGAAGATCATCTACTAAGACGACCAAGGCTGTCTCGGTACCATGACCCGGGCTGAAGCCAGACTGTGTCGGATCTAGAAAATCAGTGTTTACCAAGAATGCTTGGAGTTGTGTGGCCACCACACGTTCCACGACCTTGCCCAAAAAGGGGAGATTGGAAATAGGCCGGTAGCTGTCCAATGGAGTGGGATCCAGTGATGGCTTTTTCAACAGCCAATTTGAGGCTCACTGGAAATATGCCTTCCCAAAGGGAGGCATTCACCACTACCTTCACCCACTCGGCCAAACCTCTTCTGGCTTCTCTCACCAGCCAGGATGGGCAGGGGTCTAGGATGCATGTGGTAGCCCTCACCTCTCCAAGCACCTTGTCCACATTCTCAGGCTGAACCAATTGAAAAGAATCCATCAAAATGGGACAAGCAGGTGCTTGTGTTACATCCTCGGAAGCTGCTGTTAATGGTGTCGAAGCTGGAGCGGATCAGAGCGACTTTGTCCACAAAGAACCGAGCAAATGCTTCACAGCGGGCTGCCAAGTTGTCAGGGATCCTGTCCTGGAAGACGGGATTTAACAAACCTCTGACAACCCGACACAGCTCTGCTGGATGTTTTTTTTGCGGACGCAATATTAGCTGCAAAGAAAGAGTTCTTTGCAGCATCTGTGTCCTTAGATAGGAACATAGCCGTGTTCGGTCTGTTTCCTTCTGCTCTGAACGCCACACACACTCTAGTTCCTTTTTCTTTCGCTTCATCGCTGTCAACTCCTTGGTGAACCAAGGAGCTAGTTTAGCTCAGGTACTCGAGAGGGGACGTTCCGGAGCAATCGTGTCTATTGCTCTAGTCATCTCCCCAGTCGAGCGAGACGCCAGGGCATCAACAGGATCACCTACCGTGGTGGTGGGAAATTCTTCAAGAGCCATCAGGAATCCGTCTGGATCCATAAGCCTCCTAGGGTGGACCATTTTAATGGGTCCACCACCCCTGCGGAGGTTTGGGGCGGAGTAAGCGTGATGGTTGGTCCATGCAGGGCTGGCCCGAGAAAATTTTAAGTATTAAGCAGGGCGGAAAAATTGTGCCCCCCCCCCACGCTGCAGGAGGCGTGGCCAGACCTGGCCCCACCTCCCACACCCTGGCCTTGCCTCCTGCGCTGCTCACCCTGACCCTGCCTCTCACAGAGCCTGGGAGGCGGGGTCAGGGTGCATGACGCGGGAGGCGGGGCCCCGCCCAGACGGGACCCCGCCTCCCGCGCCGCGCACCCGGGCCCAGCTGGCCAGGAAGCGGTGGGAAAGCCTCGGGCCGAAATGGGCGATCTGAGCTGTACCATGCGCACAGCTCAGATCGTCCTTTTCGCCCAAGGCTTCTGGACGCAGGTGCAAATCGGCCGGTGATCTGCGCCTGTGTCCAGAAGCCAGGCTTGGGCGAAAAGGGCGATCTGAGCTGTGCGCATGGTACAGCTCAGATCGCCCTTTTCGCCCAAGGCTTCTGGACGCAGGCGCAGATCGGCCAGCGATCTGCGCCTGCGTCCAGAAGCCTTGGGCGAACTGGGCGATCTGAACTGCGCATGCGTACAGCTCGGATCGCCCATTTCGCCCGAAGTTGCTGGACGCAGGTGCACATCACCGTCTGATCTACGCCTGCGTCCAGCATCTTCAGTGCTGTGCAGTTTGGTGTGCAGCTTCAATCGCTCGTGCGGGTGCGAGCGATCAAAGCCCCGCGCCAACAGCGGCGGCGCGGTGGCATCGGCTGCGCTACGGGGGCACTGTCGATGCCTCGACAGCGCCCCTCTCAGCGTGCGCCCGAAGCGGTCGCTTCAGCGGCCTCTACGTTCAACCGGCCCTGGGTCCATGGCAACCGAGCAATGTTCAACTCCTCCACACCGCCACCTTCTCATCCCTGACAGAAAACCAAGTCAAGTGTGTGCATGGGTGGGACCAGCTACCAGTTGGTACAGCCCCATGGTTGCCATGGTGGCCATGAAGTCCTGAGCTGCTCCCATAAGGCTGGTCTCAGCATGGACATTGAAGTCCCCCAGCACAGTAAGCCGCTGGGACTCCAACGCCAGGCCCGAGATCACCCCACTAGCTCAGGTAGGGAGACTGTAGTGCAGCGGTGTGGTCGTTACAGTAACAGAAACCCGGTCACCCACCCTCAGGTGGGCACATTCATACAAGGTTGATTGTGGGATGGGGTACGTGGTCAGGGGGATTGAATCATTATAGACTACTGCGATGCCGCCTCCCTGCCCTCCAGATCTTGGTTGGTGCTGCACGGAGTACCTGGGAGGACAGAGTTGGGTGAGATTAACCCCACCCGCCTCATCCAACCAGGTCTCTTTTATGCACGCCAGGTCTGCCCGCTCATCCAGAATAAGATCCTGGATAATTGCAGTTTTTCTATTTACAGACCTGGCGTTCAACAGCATCACCTTTATAATTATAATATTTATGTCTCATGTTATTATCTCACAAAATGATGCTATCCAATATTTTGAAGGGAGGCCTTTCAAGGAACACACAGCCAGCTGATTCACTGTGTTTCACCCTTGACAATATTGCATATCCGGTCAGGTACTTATGCTGTATTATCACGGGACCTTCTTACAGCGACATCAGAGGTACTTGAAGTGGTCAGCTTCTGGTCAAAGGACATTTAGTATAATGCCAAGTTTTAAACTTTGTTCGTGAACTTTCTATACATTATATCTGTATTCTCAATTCACTTCTCACGCGATAAATAAATCACAGAATGACTTAATCACAGCATAAGACAATAGCAAGGCACCGCAAACAGGAAACTCTGTCACTTTGTTCTATGAAATAATACACATTTACCTGCATCAGAAAAACTGCCACAAGAAGTCAAAGAACTGAATGAGTCATCATCATCATACATTTTATTTGTTGCCCACCTTCCTAATGGCTCGAGGCAGGGTACAATAAAGTCAAAATATATGAACATAAAATACATACATACAATAAAGTACTTAAATAAAAAGACACTGATTATAAAAAACATACACCAAACACGGTACAAAAATCAACATATGGAGGCAATAGTATGCAAATTCAAAAGTCGTGATTCAGATTTGTCTAGGTAGGACTGCCGAAAGAAATTGATCTTCAATTAGGTCTTCAATTCTGACAGCTTGTTTAGCTGTTGGATATCTTCTGACAGGTCATTCCACAGTCGTGGGGCAGCCCATGAAATTTGCCAGGAAACTAATTGGCAACCAGTGGATTGACTATAATATGGGTGTAATGTGTTAAATCCTGGATGTTCCCATAACCAGTCTGGCTGCCTTATTTTGAACCAGCTGGAGTTCAAATACACTTCTCAGGGTTTCCTTAAACAAAGAATACTCTGCAATGCATTTGCCAGCTCCTTTCTCTAAAAGATAGACTACAGCAGCGTTGCTTAACCTGGGGGCCGGGACTCTGGGGGGGGTGTGTGTCGCGAGGGGGATTTAAGAGGGGTCACCAAAGACCATCAGAAAACACATATTTCTGATAGTCTTAGGAACCCAAATCCCTCCAGTATTTTCTGTTGGTCATGGGGGTGATTGTAGGTGAACTATAAATCCCAGCAATTACAACTCCCAGATGTCAAGGTCTTCTTTCCCCAAACTCCACTAGTGTTCAGATTTGGGCATATTGAGTATTCATGCCAAGTTTGGTCCAGATCAAATCCATCATTGTTTGGAGTCCACAGGGCTCTCTGGATGTTGGTGAACTACAACTCCAAAACCCAAGGTCAATGCCCACCACCAAACCCTTCCAGTATTTTCTGTTGGTCATGGGAGTTTTGTGTGCCAAGTTTGGTTCAATTCCATCATTGGTGGGGTTCAGAATGCTCGTTGATTTTAGGTTAACTACAAATCCTAGCAACTACAACTCCCAAATGACAAAATCAATCCCCTCCCAACCCCACCAGTATTCAAATTTGGCCGTATCGGGTATTTGTGCCAAATTTGGTCCAGTGAATGAAAATACATCCTGCATATCAGATATTTACATTATGATTCAGAACAGTAGCAAAACTACAGTTATGAAGTCGCAATGAAAATAATTTTATAGTAGGGGGACCTACAGCATTTGATATTCATGGACAGCCTCTCATTATATTCTGTTTTGGACTACCTAAGCCACTAGATGGTACTGTGGTCACACAGAATTGATGTTATTTTGGTGGTTTTCTTGTTCTTAGTAGATGTTAAAGACACAGAGTATTTATAATTATGTTCTTTCTTGGTGTATCTTACACCTATTGCTCCTTTAATGGAGACTAAAGACTCCCCCCAAAAAGCATGGCTGGGCTAGCAACTGCAGTACATCCACGGCTGGATTCAGTTTCTGGATTCAGTTACAATCCAAATTTGATAAACCTGTATTATTAACTTTATGGGGAGTGGAGCTTCACATTTTGCTTGGGAATTATGTGCATATTTATACTGTTGGTCTTTCAGTTGTCTCTAAAGTCCTATCCTGGCATTTCATTGTATACAGCATATCCTGGGTTATGCCAGTGAAGTGTAATGTGCTGCTATGGTTGGTGATAGTCTGCGTACACCCTCTGTGTCAAACTGGGTGTTTGTTGTTCAAAGGCCATCCTACTTAAGCCCAGAGTGGTTTGCCATCGGAAGGATGTCCACAGGTAAACAGAATGACCAGAGTAGCTATGCATGGGACAGTTGCACTCTTCAGTGGTTCAGAAACCACTCACACAGTTCTTCAAGGTACAGTAGAGTCTCACTTATCCAACACTCGCTTATCTAACATTCTGGATTATCCAACACATTTTTGTAGTCAATGTTTTCAATACATTGTGATATTTTGGTGCTAAATTCGTAAATACAGTAATTACTACATAGCATTACTGCATATTGAACTACTTTTTCTGTCAAATTTGTTGTATAACATGACGTTTTGATGCTTAATTAGTAAAATCATAACCTAATTTGATGTTTAAGAGGCTTTTCCTTAATCCCTCCTTATTATCCAACATATTCACTGATCCAACGTTCTGCCGGCCCGTTTATGTTGAATAGGTGAGACTCTACTGTATTTTGAGGTGCAAATTGGAGCATTTGTGACAAATATGTCAAAATTATTAAGGTCTTTAGTTATTTACAGTTTAAAATGACACCATCAGTTCATTTGGAGAGGATCACAGACTATTTCTGTAGAATTAATGCAGTTCTGCCATTGTCAATGTTATGGAATCACAAGAGTTGTTGTTTTATAAGGTTTTCATTTTTCTCTGCAAGAGGACTTGTGCCTTATCAAACTACAAATCCCAGGATTCTATAGCATTGGGCCATGGCAGTCAAAGTGGTGTTAAACTGCATTAATTCTACAGTGTAGATAACCTCCTCAAGTACTTAAATTGGATCACTGATGACATATTTGGCATTAATGGTGCATACTATTGGTGATACCTTTGCTTTTCAAAGAATTTTATGTGAAAAGAGACTTGTTGAAAAACTGCTGTAACTCAACAGATCCTTGAGAAGTCAAAGGCAGGCTGAATTACATTGGCTTTAGTTTTACAACTGATATTTAGTTCAGACTATACAAAGATTTACATTTTATATAATGATAATGCAATTGTAATTTATGAATGCAACATTCTCAATTATTTTTAAAACTCTAACTAGGGTCCCTTCCACACGGCTGAATAAAATCCCACGTTACCTGCTTTGAACTGGAATGCATGGTAGTGGGGACTCAGATAATCAGTTCAAAGCAAATATTGTGGGAATTTTTGCCTTGATATTCTGGTTTATATGGCTGTGTGGAATGGCCCTAGGACATTTTAACATGGACACATTCCCTTCTTTGCGTTTTTTATTCTGTCTCTAGTTTTCCTTCTATATTTTGAAAATAACTTGGACAACCATAGGGTGTCTCCCTTTCTCTATCTTCCAGTAGTTACAAACCTTGTAGAAGTGGCAGTTCTAAAAGAATATAGATGGGATGTAGACGTTTTTAGCAAAACCTGAGCAAGAAGAAATACCTTTTTTGGATTATAACTCCCAGAATCTTTTAGCCAGCACAGCTACTGTCTGCTGCTGGATTTTGGGAGTTGTAGTTGGGGTGGGCAAGGTGTGTGTGTGTGTTTCTACTCCTTTAGGGAAATTGGATAGTAGTTATTATGGTATCCACCTCACTATGCTGAAAAAAATAATTTCCTGATGATTTTACTGAAGGTTTTCAGGCTGAATTGGAAGTAGCCTGACTTTTTACACTGGCCCAAAATATGGGTGTATCCTGCAACGTTCTAAAACACAGGACAAGGTCACATTAGGCAAATGGACTTATGCATTATCTGGCCGACAGGGAGTCTGCTCATCCCCAAACCGAATCATTTGGTCCATGTAGATGGGCCCTAAGACTTTAGGAGATTCCCATGGAAATCCACTAAATGACTTTGATCCAGTCATGCTCTCTTAGGCCTCTTCCACACATCTGAATAAAATCCCACATTATCTGCTTTGAACTGGACTATATGGCAGTGTGAACTCAGATAGCCCATTCAAAGCAGATAGTGTGGGATTTTCTGCCTTGATATTCTGGGATATAGAGCTGTATAGAAGGGCCCTTAGCTCCAGAGGAAAGTAATGGCAAATCTCTCCTGAAGACATTTTTCAAAGAAAGACCTATAAATGGATTTCCATAAATCAGAGTTGAAGAGATATTATTGTTGTGTGATTTCAAGCCATTTCCAATGTATAGTTTTGTTGGCAAGGTTTGTTCAGAGGGTGGTTTTCCTTTGCCTTCTTCCAAGGCTGAGAGAATGTGACTTGTCATAGTGGGTTTCATGGCCAAGTGGGGATTTGAACCCTGGTCTTCAAAGTTTTTGTTGTTGTTGTTGTTGATATATGTATGTATACTCCGCTTTATCTCTCCCGAAGGAGACTCAAAGCAACTTAACATAAAAGTATTAGCAATGCATACAATTTAAAATATACAAATATGCAAATATTAAAAAAGAATTAAATATAAATAAATATAAGTTGTAGTCCAATGTACAAATCCCTACACTACCCAGGGATTTGTTTTCAGATGATATTTTGTTTGGTTTTGCTTTTAAAAAAACATTTCAAATTTTCTCCCAAGTTTTCTAAACTCAGAAACTTTGTTTGAAGGGGGAAATTAAATACCATTTTGTATTGTTTGTATAATTTCATGGGATTTTGTGAAAAATGAAAATAGATTATGACCTTTTTTGAAATAAAACACAGAACTTGATCTACCTTCTGCCTGCCTTGTTGTGGGAGTTATTTTGCAGTACAGATGAAAACAGAAATGCCCTCTAAAGGACGATTTCCATATGTATATCCAAACAAAATGAGTTTTGTTTGGACTGAACCACTGAACACTTTGTCTGGAATTCCTTTGGGCAATTGCTTACATGTTGTAGGGTAGATCTGGGAAAGTGGCCATGGGCCATCTGTTCTCATGGGGAAGTTCAGCAGAGGAAGTCAAGGGGATGTGGCCCTCGGCCTCAAAAAGGCTGCCCACCACGGATTTAGTTCTACAATTTAAATATATAATCAGTGGCAGATGGAAATACAAACTAGAAAGAACTATTGTACCCCTGGACATTTTTCACATACCAAAAAGTAAAGAGCTTGAACAACAAATTAAAGAGATCACCTTTCTACTTTGCCCTTAGCTCAGGATGAAGACATTTCCAACCCCATTACCTTTCACTTAGGAAATCAACAACAGCCAAGAAAGATGATCGAGAGATGAGCATGTAACCCACACTATTCATCAGATTTCCCTTTATATTGTTTGCTGCCTGGAGGATTTGTGGTGGTGAAGCTTTCTCACATTGTGAATGGAAGTGCAGCACATGGGGACATGTTGCATTCACAGCAACTTGCCCATCAAGGCTGCATCGTGGGTGTACAATCTCAGCTTTTCCATCTCCGTGCAGGTTGTTGTAACCTGTTGGGGCTCTCACATCACCAGAGCAAACTATAACAGTGATTGTTCCATAGGTATCCATACAGGAAGGTACAGCTTGCTCCATTCACATCCTACCACAGATACTGGAGCTTTCAAGCAAATAATCATATCTATAGGTACTATGTACTATCGCTATATGTTACCTCCAGTATCAGAAGTGTTGGACTTCCACCTGTATGCAGGCTTAATTTTTGTGGATTTGATTATTTGCAGATTTGATTAATGCCAGGCCCCCCACTTATTGACAATCACCTTGTCTGACGTATTTTTCTCTCTGCTCCTTCAGCTGGTAATAATCTCATCATTTACCCCACCTCCGAATCTCCCATTAAATACTGCAGCACTTTACTATCTACCTCGTAAGGTTCATAATTATACACTCCTCGCACTTTGCCCAGTTCTTCTTTTATTTTAATCTCTGTTTTGCTTTTATATTATGGTTTTCATTTAGTGACTACATTATTGTTTATAATGGTATTTTATTCTGTCTAAATTTTTCATTGATGATATGTGTTAATGTATGTATTTTATTCTGTTTTATTGTGATTATCTGGGCTTGGCCCCATGTTAGCCGCTTCGAGTCCTTGCAGGGGGATGGAGGCAGGATATAAAAATAAAGTCATTGTTGTTGTTGTTATTATTATTATTATTACGAGAAAAATAAGAAATAAAGTTGAACACAGTATGGTTATCAGTCTCCTCTCAGTAAAATCAAGGAAAGCTTCATGAGAACCACAACGTAATGTTCCCCCAGCAACAGCAAGCGTGTGCAGCTAAACTAGGAAATCTCAAATGGATGCCCCCCACCCCAGGATCTTCCTCTAGGAGCAAACCAAGAAAGAGCAATGTGGAAGTCCCTGAACGGACTCAGAAGAAGTGTTGGGAGATTAAAAGACAACCTGGCAAAATGGCACTATCTAGAAAAATCCCCCACCTTGTGCAACTGTGGAGCAGAATAAACAACTCCACATCTGTATGCGTGCCCACAATGCCCTGCCTCATGAACAAAGGAAGAACTGTTTAAAACTACAGACAATGTGGTCACTGTTGCCTGTTTCTGGTCTAAAATTATTTAGCTGCCTGTTCTCCCTCTATTTTATCAGTTTCATACCTATTTATGCAATACTTTTGACACAAAATAAATAAATATATATTATGTTTACATTTATTTATACCCTGTTTTTCCTCTCCACAAGGAGATTCAAAGTGGTGTGCATTTCAATACAATTTAAAATCTACAAATATACAAACATTAAAACATAATTAAAGATCAATGGTATTTTTAAAATTCATAGTTTAAATCCATTAAAAACATTTTTAAAGCTAAAAACCACAATACCCCTGACTTGATCTTTAAAACCTTCTTTAAAAGCCTGCCTGAATAAAAAGGTTTTAGTTTGCCCACGGAAGGACAGCAGGGAGGGGACCATTCTGGCTTCCCTGAGAAGAAAAGACTTCCAGAGTCATAAGGGCAGCCACTGAGAGAGAAGCTTGCAATTTAAAAAGTTTGCAATTCCAAACTTGCAATTTAAAAGTAGTGATTTTTAAATCCATATTTTTTTCATTTTCACTGAGGTCTTGCTCCCCTAACTCCAGCAAATGTGGATGGCTGGCTGTGTATGTTGTTGGGGACAGGAATTCCAAGAGTGCTATTTCGCTCTATTCTGCTTCAAGCTTCCCATAGGGGTTCTGTTGTCTACTGTAGAAGCATAACGCTGGAGAGTAGTCCCTTTGGCCTGATCAAGTAGGATTCCTCTTACAGTATGTTCTAAATGCTTTGATTAGAATCATATAATCATAGAATCATGGGCCATCCAGTCCAACCCCCTGCCAAGAAGCAGGAAATCACATTCAAAGCAGCCCCGACAGATGGCCATCCAGCCTCTGCTTAAAAGCCTCCAAAGAAGGAGCCTTCACCACACTCATGGGCAGAGAGTTCCACTGCTGAAAAGCTCTCACAGTGAGGAAGTTCTTCCTAATGTTCAGGTGGAATCTGTTTTCCTGTAGTATAAAGCCATTGTTCTGTGTCCTAGTCTCCAGGGCAGCAGAAAATTGTCTCCTGTGTGTACATATATCTTTGCAGAGAAACAGCAAGCAATTATCTGTAATTGCCTTGACCTGTGTGAAGTGTTTGTGAAGGCAAGGCAAGGCAAGGTGACAAGGTGACAAGGTGAAGGCAAGGCAAGTCATGAAAAGGGGACTTGCGTATTCCAGTGAACTTGCGGGTGTAACCACTGGAATCATGCACTTCTGAGGGGTGGGGGCACAGGGGGTGGTTTCAGACCAAGCACAATCCCAAGACCTTAATGGCAGATCAGGCGGAAGATAACATGGTACATGTTGTCGCAACTAGCCAATTGGGTTCCAAACATTCAACCCCTTCTGCGGAAGTTGCACCCTCGTCCAAGGAGAATAACTCCAAAACAAAACTGTCCTTTGGTAAAGAAAGATTTATATAAACAAAACATACAAAACACAGTCCTTTGCTTTTATCAGCAGCAAAACAAAGCTTTCTTATCTTGGAGCTTTAACCTCTGTGGTTTCTGGACTCTCCGTCTTCAAACCTCTCTTCGGTTCCACTTCAGCAGCAATACCATCTTTGCCACCATCACAGCACACACTACAACACTGCACTTCACAACACCGCACAACACTGCACTTTACAACACTCTAACAACACTAACATAAGACTTACTCAGACTCTATCAATAGCCCTCAATCTAAAGCAGGTGTCTTAATTGCTGCTGGTCAAACACAGATGGGACATGATTCCTGCAAACACTTATTCATTTTCACTTAAGAAATGACCCAAATAATATAAAACTCTGACACATGTTACAATGGCTGTGAAGGTGGAAGAAGACTGCAACATATTGAGAAGCCACCATTGTCATGTTATCCACACCACTGGTTGGGAACCTCACTCTGTGAAGACTGTTTGTTGATCAGCTGTGCACCGACCTTCACACATTAAAAAAACTCACACACAGGCATCTTCTAAGAACTTGGAAGGCCATCACACTTGGACAACAAGGGATCGCCTAAGTAAGTAAGTAAGAAAGCAAGGTTGCATGATGACCTTAGGGTCAAATTCAAAATAATATTGTTCCAAATGTCTACTATTCATAGCGAAAGAACAGATATCAGTCATGCTCTATCTGAAGAATTATGTGTGATCTGTGAGAATTTGAAAAGGAGCCACAAAACTAAGTTATAATTGAAACCGCTGCAATTTCTGTTCAGGCCTTCAAATGTTAACCAAGGCTCCACTGGACCCGGCAATTCCCAAAACAGGATAAATCTAAGCGCAATTCAATAACAATTATTTTCTTTTTATGCACTGCAGTTAGTACTTTTGTAGTACCTTTTTAGCAGCTAATTTAATTTTGCTGTTCTAAGAAATATTTCCTACAACACAAAGTGAAAGAAATTATAGAAACCAGTTGAAAATACTACATGTGAATGTGTGTGTTTTTGTTGAAAACAATTGAACTAGCATCCAAAAATATTATTTAGATTTTGCTGTTGAAAACACATAATGTATCTTTATCCTATATGTTATTAACACAACTTCCAAAGTAGATTTTTATTTGCCAACTGTATTCTATTATTATTCTTAGCTGGAAAGCTTTTTCTTTGCTTAGCAGGAATAAATTGCATCACTCTTATTAATATATCCTGAGGGATTACTACTCTCCCTCATTATGGAAAACTTATCAGATAGTTTTGGTCAAAAAAACCGACAACCTCGTACAGTGATGCGCTGCAAAAAGCATAACAAACATATGTGAAGAAGTGTGAATTCCTGTAATGTAATGACTTCATGCTGTTTTTTGCCAAACAGAGATTATATTGTGTAGCATGTGTGAGACTTACATGTGCAGAAATATTATGCTTTCTTATCTGGAAGTAAATCCCATTAATAGTGTTGCAATATTTTCCTGCCAAGCAAGGAAATTTCTTTTTGAACTTAGTGGAACAAACTACTACTTCAGTTAAAGTTCTGCTAACTGTTTAGTTGACAACATTTCTGTGTAATGCCACTTCTCATATTTAAATGATTTAAAATGATTCCATTATTTTAAAGCTGTAATTCTGATCTAAATAGAAAAATTTCCAAAGAAGTTCTATCATTGGAACATGTACTATTCATTCAGCTTAATTTGGGGTTCCTTGTTTTTGTTCCCATTCACGTTACATACAAGAATATTCATATTGATGAAACATTGAAAAATACATGTTTTTAAAAAACCCTTTACTGTTAGCTATAAAGAAAAAGTAATTACAAAATTATAATTGTTATGTGTGCTCAAGTTCACTCTTGACATATAGCAAACCTATCAAAAGGAAGGATGTACAAGGGTTTTGTTTTGCTTTGCAAGATTTATATAGAAGTGGTTTGCCATTATCTTCCTCTGAATAAAACCTATTGCATCTCATATTCTCCGGAGCAATCCTTTCCAATCAGACCTGATCCTGCTTTGCTTCTGATATTAGGCAAGATCAGGGCATTTAGGTATATAAATAAATAGTCAATAATTGAAACATAGGTATATCATTTATATTTAAATCTAATCTAATTTGGTTTTTAATCTGTATCCACAGACTTCATATGTTTTCCAAGCTGCAAAACCCTAGGCTAATTAAAATAATATCAAAGTCACTAATGCAAATTAACTTTTTTCCATATCACTCGAAATAGTTCAAAATTTCCAAAACCTTGGCTCAGTCATTAATCAGAATGGAAACAGTAAAGAAATCAGAATACTAGGACTTAGGTCCCTTCCACACAGCTGAATAAAATCTCACATTTTCTGCTTTGAACTGGAATATATGGCAGTGTAAAATCAGATTACCCAGTTCAAAACAGATATTGTGGGATTTTCTGCCTGATGTTATGGATTATATGGCTGTGTGGAAGGGTCCTTAGAAGAGCAAACTAGAGAAGATCCTGAAGTGAAAAAATATATAATGGAATACTAAAGTTAAGATTGTTCATTCATCCTATTTGCCATTTCTGTGTATGGCTGTGAAAACTGGACCATGAAGGAACCTGATAGGAAGAGAATCATTTGAAGAGTGGTGCTGGAGAAGTCCATGACGGATTCTATAGACTGATAAGAAGACAAATAATTGGATCCTAGAACTGCCCCCGGTGGCGCAGTGTGTTAAAGCACTGAGCTGCTGAACTTGCAGTCCAAATGGTCACAGGTTCAAATCCGAGGAGCGGAGTGAGCACCCGCTGTTAGCTCCAGCTTCTGCCAACCTAGCAATTTGAAAACATGCAAGTATGAGTAGATCAACAGGTACCACTCCAGAGGAAAGGTAACGATGCTCCATGCAGTCATGCCAGCCACGTGACCTTGGAGGTGCCTACGGACAACGCCGTCTCTTCAGCTTAGAAATGGAGATGAGCACCAACCCCCAGAGTCGGACACGATTGGACTTAATGTCAGGGGAAAACCTTTACCTACTTTACCTTAGAACAAATCAAGCCTGACCTCTCCCAAGGGCTTATTGGAAAAGATGATAGTACTTGGTAAAGTGGAAGACAGTAGGAAGGCCAGGTTCCAGATGGATGAATCCTTGCCCTGAGTTGCAAGCTGGAGCAGGGCTGTTGAGCAAAGAGTGACTTGGAGGTCTCTCATTCATAGGGTCGTCATAAGTTTAGGTTGACTTGATGGCAGTCAAAAACAACAGCAGCAGCAGCAGCAACAACAACAACATCAACAACAACAAATACAATTGAATCGCTCTTTATTCTTGGTCATCTTGTTAATAACCTGGTGGCAGAGGCCAGACTCGCTATATAAGCTTTTCAGTTCAAAATAATTTCTATAATTGTATTTATTACAATATCAGTTAATTTGTTTTTTCTTCCTTCTTTCATACTAAGGCATTTTTAACAACCTGCACTCCTAAATATGTCTAAGGGGACATTAGTAGGATTGAGCTGTAAATATATGGTGATCCAAGTCTAGCAAATTTATACACTTCTTTTATAAAGACACATTCTTTTGACAATTATGTTGGAGCCTGAAAATGTAAATAAAAAGTCTAAACAAATCCTGTTCCTGTAACCATGTTCGGGGTTTACATCCACTGCTGCAAAATGGATAAATGGCAATACAAGCCCAGCAAATTGCTCAGTAAAGATTTGAAAATCATCCATGCAATGTAATTCTGTGCACATGTACTGAAAGATTACATCCAAATAGATTAAAAAAGGAGCTTTAGCTCATTTAAGGATGCATAAAATTGAAGCCTGAATCTTGGAAGCAAAACATGCCAATTCTCTTATCTTTATTTGCACTTTGGCATTGGTGCTTTAGTCTTTAAATATAAGTTCACAAATCAAAAACTGCTGCACATGTCTGGAGGAGAACTTCCAATTTTGAGGATCATACTGATAAATTTCAGTTATAATCTGTGCAAATTCATGTGGCTAAAGCCCTAAATATGTACTGGTGTTATCTACATCACACCACATAACAGCAAGCTACATTCTCATCTGAATAAGAACTGAACACAACAGCATGATGGGGCAGCTTGCATCCAGAAGTAATTTTCAACATGAAGATAGTACTGTATGTATTTTCCCTCCACTTGCACACATTCCAGTCTGTGTGTGCAATCTGTTTCTGAAGTGAAGGGGTCAGGGATGGAGATCTCTCCACTTTACAAGAAATGGCTTAAACCTAAGAATTACCTTGACCAACATACTATTCTCACAATGGGCAGCTACATTTCCATGTGAAACCCATAAGACAGATAAAAGGGAAATAATACTCTTTTTCTCAAATTTCCCAGAAACTATTTTCAAAAGCATACTGTAGACACCATAACAAGTAGAGCCTTTGAGCTGCTTATTTGTAAACTACTTTGAGTCCAAGATTGGGATGCAAGATGATTTACACACTAAATGTTTACAATATAAACATTAAAACATTGTTGAAGTCCACATTAAAATACACACTCAATTTATTCTTCATAAGGCTTGATTTCAAGACTGTTCTGGTTACCTTCCTCTGAACAAATTTTAGTTTTTCCAATTTTATTTATCATGTCACAAGCGAACCAAGGGTACAAGTTGTAATGTATTTGAAAACACAACATTTTTTTAAAAAAAACTTGGCATGATACTAAATATCCTTCGACCAGTAGCTGGCCACTTGGAGTGCCTCTGGTGTTGCTGTAAGAAGGTGACAGTGAGACAGGAGATGGTGAGACGGGAGCCTGATCACGGTTTCCCAAAGCAGTTACTATACTCCCAACTCAAGAACAAGAAACGTAATGTTGATGGACAGGAAAAGATATTTAAAGATTGTCTCAAAGCCAATCTTAAAAACTGTGGCATAGACACTGAGAACTGGGAAGCCCTGGCCCTTGAGTGCTCTAATTGGAAATCAGCTGTTACCAAAAGTGCTGCAGAATTTGAAAAGGCACAAATGGAGGGCTTAAGG
The DNA here is from genome assembly GCF_035594765.1 of Anolis carolinensis. NCBI lineage: Eukaryota > Metazoa > Chordata > Lepidosauria > Squamata > Anolidae > Anolis > Anolis carolinensis. Next base: position 234,837,394 of record NC_085843.1, on the reverse strand, counting down.
GAGAAACGTGCCAAGAGGAAGGCGTGTCAAGCCAACCCTGACAGGGACCACCTTTCATCTGGAAACCGATGTCTTCACTGCGGAAGAACATGTGGGTCAAGAATAGGTCTCCATAGGCACTTAAGCATCCATCGCCAAGACACTACACTTGGAAGACCATCATCCTCGAGCTATGAGGAATTGCCTAAGTAAGTAAGTAAGTAAGTAAGTAAGTAAGTAAGTGTAAGAGGGTCCTCCATTGTGCATGTGGCAGGGCTGAGGCTGCATTGTAATAGGTGGTCTGTGGTTTGCTCTTCTCCAGACTCGCATGTTGTGGACTCCAGTTTTTCCAATATGTTCAATATACCTAAGGAAAGCATTCCAGATGAGGGGTTGGTTACCATCACTGATCTTGTAGCAGATGCAATACATATCCCAAGTTCAAGATGTCAGTATGGATTTCGTTTTTACCATATCTTGTGTAGAAGACAAATACACACCCCACACTAATCATATCTCCTTCTGGATTTGTTGCTCTATATGAGATAATCAAGCTCAAACATTTTTGGTTTTGATGTCAGATTTTTTTGGGAAGCTTTTCATGTTTTTCATGCATACTATTATTCCTGGAAGCCCACCACTATGTTAGTTTCCTTTTATAGCACTGTAGAGCTAAGAGTCTAAGGGGAGGTGCAGATTGCTAAGCACGATGTTAGTTAAGCCAACAAACATCAGTCAAAGAGCCATCTAGGTTCTGAAGGGGTGGGCATTTGATACAGGGACCAATCAAAATATCACAAACTGTTAGGTTATCCAGAACTTTTCATTAAACTAGCTTAGTGAAATATTCAGGAAACTTCAAAAGTTTACACACTTCTGTGGCATCTTGTTTGTCTCTAATAAAGATTTTGCTTGACTATAAAGTATGGCTTCATCCCTCTCCTTATGCCCTCAACATCTCAACCTTTGAATTAATTCCTCTCCAGCTATCCTAAAATATTTACATGCTAAAGAACAGGCAGGGGTTTGTGTAGGAAATGTTGCTATGTGTTGCTGCTTTTTGGTATCTTTTTTGTCTTGTGCTTTAGCAACAGTTTGATGTGCAGATATTAGCAAGCAAGAATGTTTATCCGAAACTTTTATTTTCTTCCTCCTGCTGCATATTAAGCTCCAGTTAGACAGTTATGGAAAAGCAAACAAGATTCCCAAACTTTTCTTTCTTGTCCAAGCCAGTTGCCAGTGGTAATTTCAACCTTTAATGCTGCCCCACTCCAACTTCTCCTTTTGTTCTGTCTCTTTGTACACGAGTGTTCATGTATGCACATATAAGCCTTCCTCCCCACTGTCAAGCTTTCCCAATTGAGCTGTACTGGATAGACTTTCTTCAACAAAGAAACTGCAGACACAGACAACCTTGCTAAACTCCTCCACTCTCTCCATGTCCTGATTCCCAAACCATCTGGATATGATCTACAACAGTAATTTCAGCACCTGGCTATTACAGCGATTGGGCTGTAGAAATAGTTTAGATAACTCCAGTGTTGCTGTCTCCAAAGTTTTTGAGGCTGTAATGGTATTCTGCTTTCTGCACAGTTCCTCGTAATGATATTATCCACAAGCTCCAGATTCTCAGCATCTCCAAACCAACCCAGCCCTTGATCATGTTCACCTGGTGTTTTCTAGAAGCTGTAGTCCACAATGTAACATTACAAGTTCTAGCTATGAGTTGCAATAGAGCTATGCCTATTCTATGCTCCTGACAATGCTTTTACATGGGGTCCAATCTAGTTTCCTGGTAGGAAAAAGAAAATGGGAGTTGTGTTATATCTTTTACTTCAATTGCGGGCTAAAAGTATTCAAGCTCTTCGTTTGCGGGGTACACAATTTTGATAACTAGGGAAGTAACAGACTGCCATTTGTTCCTAGATTGTATCTTAAGTTGGCAGCAAGACATCATATCAGCATCATATGGAAGTCTAGAGGAATGTAACATCAGCAAACAATACCCAGATGTCAGTTCACAAGCAAAGACTGCATCGCCTGAAGTACATGTGTGGAATGTACACCAGCACACCACTATCCCTGTGCATTTGGAAAGTAACTACAGCTGTGTCCAATTGAATTTACACACAAGCAAGGCTACAAACTGCTGCCTATATGTCTTCTTCATAATAAGTACCATAGGCCTCTATGGGACAGGTTTCCTAGGTTATAGGTTAGGGCTAAGTTAAAGTGTACATGTAGCAAGAAGGGCAAAAACACAATGAATATGTGTTGCGTTCCTTATAAAGTATACATCTAAATGTAGGCAGCAAGAGTGTGAAGTAAATGTAAGTGTGTGTGTGAGAGAGAGAGAACATCTGGCTGATACTCTTCTGTGCAGAGGAGATGGAAGTGGGAGCTGCTTCCTGTCTCCCTCTTTCTTTCTCTCTCTTTTCCTTTCCTCCATTTCATTTGTCCTCTTCCCACCAGCCTCTCCTCTTTGGCCTATCTTAATGCTTTGATTGTGTTTTTCCTGCATGGCAGGGGGTTGAACTAGCTGGCCCATGTGGTCTCTTCCAACTCTATGATTCTATGAGTCTCAATAAAGGGCCAAAGAAAGGAAGAACTGGGGTAGTTAGCAACTGGAGACCACAGTCCAACCACAGCCATGACACTGGCTTGCCCAGATTTGTTGCACAAGTTCTTCACTTTCTCTTTCTGCTTGCTCAACCGCCCACCAACCCTACTATCTCTTCTTCCAGGATAATATAGCAAGAGATTGCCATGCTTTCCATGCTTGATCTGGGCTCCACAATGGGAGGGGCCAGGCAGAAGATACCATAGTCCTTTCCCAGGTAGTGAGAGGAAGAGGCTGTCCTCTCTTAGTGGTCAGAGCCATGCGTGCCACAGAGTCTGCCCTGGACCTTATCCCCAAGCTAGCCTGCTGCCTTCAGAGGCAGAACTACGAAAAGTGACTATTTTGGTCTGTGACTTCCAGAATTTCCCCAACTATCCACAATAGCCATACTTCCTCAGGAGTTATAGTAGTCTCAAAAAGTGACATTTTCCCAGCACTATTTAGGCACCCAGTATTGACATTTACAGTCAATTGACCAATTCCTTTAATTTCTGCATGGAAATTGAATTGTGACATCTTGACTTTACCTTAGGCAGCAAGTATCTTGGGGCATCCTTGGCAACACTAAGTCTTCTCTGTCTTAGAGAATAGAGTTACTTCTCCATCCCTACTGTTCTGTGCCATGGAGTGAATGGGAAATAAAAACAACAATCCTGCTTTGTAGTAGGGCATCCCTTTCTTTCTCTTTGCTCAGACTTTTCAGAAAGCATTGATGTCTCCTGATATCTTGAACAGTGGCAATGATGGAGTTGTAAATCCATTATGAAGTTTTAGTGTGAAAGTTAAAGGAGTTGTCCAGAGTGCTGAACCCTATCCTGAAAAGAAAGGATTGACTCCACTTTTAATAGCTATTTTACCATTCTGATGCACTGGTCCATGTTATGAAAGCTAGAAGCTGCATCTGACCTTAGAGATAAACAGATATACTGTGGCCTACTCTTTAGAGCTCCTGCTATAACACCAGTGGTACCATTAAGCTTGAACTTTGAAGCAAATGTCCAAAGACTTTCTCAGCAGAATTGAAGCAATACTAGGCATCATCACCTGAAAAGTGAGAACTACATATTAATATTAATTTCTGAGCATAAAATTACTAAATTTCTCAGCATGTGGGATACATGAAGCTGTCATCTAATTCTGGCCACATATAGAAGAGCATGTGTGAATGAAAGCAAGACATACTTGCTGAAGCTAGTTAAGCAACAGCAATGCAAAAGAAAAATGTAGATATGTGACAGCTGCATACAGAGCAGAAACAAAAATGCTTTTTGCAACTTCTTTCTTCTCCCCAATGCATTCACATAAAAGGTGACAATAGGTAGCAAGTCACCAGTTGTGCTTGTTCATGTATACATGACTTGTGGCTTCACATTAGCAAGAATATTCAAGATGAAAACAAATCTAAACTTATTTTGGGGGTGGATTTTTGGTTTGTTGATTTTGGATTTCATATATACATAGCAATAATAACCATGCTGTTTTTCAGGTATGTCCTATTGAAATGAAGTGAGGTTTTTTTTTCCAAGCAGCAACAGTGATGTCATTTCCCCCACTAAGGGCAGTTTTCTGGGAATAAGTAGCCCACTATACATGTTCAGTTTTAGACATGAATGAGACTGTGCCTCTGCCAGTCATGGGGTTGAGCTGACTGGGAGAGCCAAATGCAGAAAAAGTATCCCAGCAAATCTCAATAGAGAATGGTTGCCAACATCGGTGGCAGCCTGGGTCTTATGTCTGTTGCAGAAATATGATGTATCTCCATAAGAATGTGATGCTCATGGTAATACTTATCTCCCCAAAACCTTTTACCTGGTGATTTTTATACTGCAGAAATTTGTTAAACCAGTACTATTTTGAACTTTGAGGTGGTCCCAGAATAAGTGATTGTGTAGCTAGTGGCGGCTAGTGGCATCTGTGTCAACAACATGGTGAATTTGGGTTTACCACCCTAATGTCATGAAAATTTTAATCTAAATTTTAAAATACCTATGTTATCATTGTTGCCAAGTGCTCTGAAGTCTGCTTTGCCTTATGGAAACTCCAAGAGCAAGAGACCTTCAAAATATCATATTAATAATAGCTCTGCAAGCTCAAGGAAGGGGCTTCCTTGATTGAGATTATTCACTTATAATATCTTTTACCTCTTTTCCGTATGCCTCCCTCTTTACCATTTTCACTGTTTGTGAAATAAGTCATGGCATCTCATGATATCTTCCATATATGACAGACATTTTGGCTCCTAGAGGGAGTTCAGTCTTGGTTTGCTCTAAGACCCATTGATCTGTCCTTTTGGCAATCCATGCTATCTGCAGACGTCTCCTCCACTATCACATTTCAAATATGAATTCTCCTTTTGTCAGCTGTCTTCACTGTCCAAAAGGAGATATACTTTGTGCTAAACTAAATTTTGGGGAGAAAAGTTAGCACCTTGGATAGCTCCTTTAAAGTTCAGACCACAGTTGCTTTTCTACCATGACAGGGAAGCCACTAGCCTGACACAGAAGCCATTGACATGGAAGCCACCATGTGGGCCCCTAATGGTACTGGTGAGGGGCCCTAATGCCAAGGGCATGCCACCACACTTCAGAAAATACCACTATAGCTATGCCTGTGGTTCCCATCTCACACAGAGCACCTATCCAAGGGGGCCAAGCTCAGAACAAACTCACTTTTCACATTAGGGAAGTATAAAACCCCATAATAAATTGTGAGAGAAAACAAGTAACGCTTACAATAAATTGAGGTGAGAAAGGAAGAGTTGTAAAAAGCAAAATGGTGGAATTGGGAGATGAGTGACAATTGCTTTTGTTCAGGGCAGAAAAAATGCCACATTATGCCTAACTCTGGTCAAGCAGTTTTGGACTTCAGATTTTTCAAAGGTTTATTCAGATAGTGTTGCATCTAAATGAACCATTAAAGCCTTCCCCCAACTTTTCAGTTTTTCAGTAGATTCTTCAGACTACAAAGCTTTGTGAATAATAGTGTGGTATTGGGAGCTCTCAATGCCAGAGCAACATAGTTACATTTATACAGTCATACTGTTACACATCATACACACCATAAGCCTGATGTGGCCCTCAGTGAAAATGAATTTGATACCCCTGACCTATATGGTATCTAGAGAGTCCCAAGAGAAAATAACTGCCCCCTCCCTGATCTGTTACAATTACCCATTCCAGATTGCAAACCTCAGAAAAACCATGGAGATATTTTTTACTGAAAGATTTGCCAGGTAAAGTGCCGTACCATTAACACTGAGAAATTTATTTTTTCCCTGATAAATAAGAAATGGGCTGGAAAGGATTTGGTGCATGAAAGGTGGTACAGAGATGTTAAATCATTGCAATACTTCTCCAACAGAGATGTTGTTAAACACATTTATTGAAAAGATGTCTGAGATGAATGGTAACTGCAGATAAAGAAACTAATACTCACAGTTTATGCTAGATCTTTGCAAGAATTATTTAATGGGCTGGGTCCAGACTGGGTCATATTTGGAGAACAGGAATCTACCCTTATTATAAAACCAACCTCTAAGACAAGCTTGGACATTGGTGATAAGGGAGAAAGCTCCCTTTGGGCCTGATGTCCACTAGCAGGACTCCCTCTGAACCCCAGAAGACATCTGCCATAACTTTTCCTGCTTTATTAATCATGTCAAAAGCGTCGCTCTGGTGTGAGAGAATTGGCCATCTACAGAGACGTTGCTCAGGGGATGCCTGGCTGTATTGCTGGGAGGCTTCTCTCATTTTATTGGATGTTGTCGTCTGTCTTGTATGTATTTTATTTTGTTTTATTGTAATTGTTTGGGCTTGGCCCCATGTTAGCCACCCTGAGTCCCTTCGGGGAGATAGAGGCGGGATACAAAAATCATAGGATAGTAGAATCGTAGAGTTGGAAGAGACCTCACGGGCTATCCAGTCCAACCCAAATAAAGTTATTATTATTACTAGCTGTGCCCGGCCACGCGTTGCTGTGGCGTTGTCTGGTGGTGTTGGTGAGAAATTGTTGAGGTAGTGGTGGTATTGAATGTCTGTTGTATGGTTGTCTTTATGTTTAGTATGCACACTGAAGTGGATTATATGGCAGTGTGGAGTCAAGATAATCCAGTTCAAAGCAGATAATATAAGATTCTAAATGGGTTATATAGCTGTGTGGAAGAGCCTTGAGTCTACACTGCCATATAATCCAGTTAAAATCTGATAATCTGTGGAAGAGGCCTAAGTGAGGCCTAACTGTGCCTGTCCCCTGGGCTGAGGAGGTTGCTAGGAGACCAAGTGGGCGGAGCTTAGCCTTCTAACTGGCAGCAATTGGATAAAAACTATTATTCCTCTCCCTGTAATTAGGACTTTATTTTTCTTTTCTTTTTTGTTGTATCAACCTAGAGCCGTGAATGATGGGTTGTGTTGTCAAATTTCAAGGTTGGGGGGCCTGTAGTTTTGTTGTTTTGTCCGCTGCCCTGATGCCATCACTCTTTTATATATATATATAGATTATTATTATTATTATTATTATTATTATTATTATTATTATTATTTTATGACACAGCAAACAAGATAGATATGCTGGATTTCCCATCACAAAATCACAAGTCGAACACTTCCCAAGTGTCTAAGACTGTGTGATGTATTTTCGGATGATGCATGCAGATCCCAGTAGGGTGGTCTTTTGCAGTTGGCAGATCGTGATTTTGTCAATGTTTATTGATTCCAAATGCCGGCTGAGATCTTCTTCTTCTTCTTCTTCTTCTTCTTCTTCTTCTTCTTCTTCTTCTTCTTCTTATTATTATTATTATTATTATTATTATTATTATTTTCCCTCAAGCTAGAGCTGACAGATGGGAGCTCACCCCACCTCACAGATTTGAACCAGCAACCTGCAGGTCAGCAGTTCAGCTGGCACAAGAGTTTAACCCATTGCATTGAAGGTATAGCTTTCAATTTAATTTTCATTGGAGAATTCACATGATGTCACTCAATTGATTATCTTGTCTTCTCTGGTTAAAAATAATGTAACCATGTTTCCTTCCTGTCATGATTCTCGAAAGAAAATTGTTTCCATCGTTCTCTGGACTAAGAGTTTGCTACATATGGATTTTCGGGTTTTCTTGTGTGTATCTGTCAACTTCCAGAGGACCCACCTTGCACAGACTTTTCAATGTTCAGAATATTGAAACTATTTCAATATTCTGCACATATTTGCTTTCCCAGTGCTCAATTGGAGTGACATTTCTTTAGCAGTTACATGTCTATCAGCCTTAACCATGTCATTCACGTGCTCCACGTTGTCAGTTGTTTGTGCAATGTGTGGTCTGCTGCTCCATGGAGCATCTCCTTTTCCACAAGATAATCTGTGCACGCAGTGACTCAAAGTACTGAGATCAACCGTGTCATCTCCATACACCTTCTACAGTCTCTTGTGAATGTTTTCTGCTCTCTCATTTTCACAAATCAGTTACAGCACATTGCTTCTGATGGATATCAAGAGCACCAGCCATCTTGGAGGAATGCTACGACAACGCACAATGCCGTATGTGGGATCGGATTGAATTAAATTTGAATAGAAGCCAGAAGGAATCTTCTGTGCTCTCAACAAATAGCAACAATGTAGAAGAAAAATTAATTTAATAATGTTATGCATTGCCTTTGGAGTGACCCTCCTAGATAAATAAATAATGGAAGTGCCTGCTCAGACTATTTGAAAGGTGATTTTTTTTTTACCCTTGGAGTCTTCCAGCAGCAACCATTCATTTTAGGGTGGGTGCACCCTTACATCAGTTTGAGGAGCCTGAAAGAGTTAAGGAAACACTCTGCTATATGCAGCTCCCACAAGGTTACAGTCCAAAGCAACTGTGAAAGAGCAAACATAATGGAATTTATTTTGAAAATAAACACGCCTGCATGTTTACAACAAATATCAAATAGACAATATACAAAAGTGGAAGGAACAACCCGGCTCAATAGCTGCAGGACCTTACATTATTCTCTGTATTAAGATTCTCCACCAAAGGTTTTAGAAATGCACTCAGAAGTCCCTTGTGACGAGATAGGAGCCTCTTTCAGTTACTAATGCGATTGGAGATCAGCCTTGAATACATGTGAAGTGATTCAGTCTTTAGGCAGATTTTAACAGAAGAAAGTGCATTGTTGAAGGCTTTCATGGCTGGAATCACTGGGTTGCTGTGAGTTTTCCAAGCTGTATGGCCATGTTCCAGAAGTATTCTCTCCTGACATTTCACCCACAGCTATGGCAGGCATCTTCAGAGGTTATGAGCTCAGTGGGATATTTTCCTTGTGTTTTGCTATGTGATGTGGGACAACTGACAGGCATCTGAAAAAACTAAAAACACTCCCAAGTGAATCCACTACAGCAGGCATGGGCAAATGAAGGCCGGGGGGCTGGATGCGGCCCTCTGGGTGTTTACCTCAGGCACCCTTCATTTTCCTTGTCCTCTTGGCATAAAGACATGGTGTCCTGCCCCATCCTTATGCCAAAAAGATGAGGAAGATGGGCACGCAGCAGCCGAGAGCCCTCTGGAGCGCTCTCAGCCACCGAATGCCTCGCCCTCCTCCAAACATAAGGACAGTGCGAGTGGTCCCATCCTTATGTCAGGAGGAAGGCACACAGTGGCTGAGAGTCCTCCAGAGCACTCTTAGCCACTGCCTAGCTCACCCTCCTCCTGGCATAATGCCAAGAGGACAGTCCGAGGATCAGGAGGGAGGATCGGGGCAGTTGCCGCATATCTTGCCTTTCTCCCAGCATAAGGATCAGTTGAGCAGCCCCATCCTTATGCAGGGAGAACAACCTTAGGATGACCCAGGCCCTGCTCTTTCCTGGCCCTCCCCACCCAGCGTGTGCCCGGCCCCCCTCCCTCCTGGCCCTGCCCTCCTGGCTGGGCCTGCAATATGTCTCCAAGGCAAAAAAAGCTTGCCCATGCTTTCACTATAGTGTAACATACAATCTTGGAGTGCACTTGCAACTTATCTAGCGAACCGATCAGTGGTATAATGATAAAATTTGAAGTATAGGTGCTTATTGTGACAGTCCTCCAAAGCCACACTGCCAAGTGCAGTTCAGAAATGCATTGGAGCTGGGATGATCCATTGTTAATTCTGTGCAAGTTTTTTGTGAAGCCAATGGATCTTAATTGTGAAGCTAATTTACAACCAGGCTACCTTTGCAGGCCATAATCGTACATTGTTGTTGGGGAAGTTCATTGCGTATCCCATCCCTTATTACTATGAAGATTTCAACTAAGCTCAAAGGGGACAGGAAAACATGTGGGAGTTGCTAATCAGAAAATGCTGGTGTTCCAGCCCTAAGATTCCTGGCTCCACTATGCCATCGGAACTGGCTGCATTGGAAGCTGCAGGAAAGCCCAGACAAGAGAATGCTTCATCTGCTTTGTTGTCCAGACATCCAGCTGGCGTACATGACTTACAGTCCAAGGCAGATCAACCCTGCTGCTCCTTAGATTTGCAGAGGCCTGAAGCTTTATTGGCCAACCCCCCTCTGGATGAAGTTACATACAGCCCCTTCATTCACCTCTTAAGAGTCTCCCTCTCTCTCTCTTTTCCCTTCCAAGGCTGCTTTTATGATTAAAAACAGCAAGCTCAGAAGAGGAAAGGGGAAGCTTATTTACAAGCCTAACAAAATCATGGGCTAAATATTTACAGGGGGAAGAGTTTAAAAGGAGCCAGGCTTTCAGAAGTAATTATGCTAATGTCTAAAAGAAACAATCCATTCACACCAACTGGGTGCCAGATCTTCAAGTGGTGCAAGCTATGAAGCTCATGATTAAGGCCTGGCCCATGATGTACTTCTTCTCATTTTCCTTTTGTTTTGTTTTGGTCCTTTAATGTCTGGAGCAGTGTGGTGTAGCAGTTTGAACATTGTTTTAAGAAAACAGGGTTCAAATCTCCACTCAGCCGTGGAAATACACTAGGCGACCTGGCCGAGTCACACTGTGTCATCCTAAAAGGAAGGCAAAGACAACTCCCTACTCTGAACATATTGCTCACCCCCCACTCCCCCAATAATAAAGTTGCCACAAGTCAGAAATGACTTGAAATTACACAACGATAACAATATATTCCCTGTGTTGTCGAAGGCTTTCATGGCCAGAATCACTGGTTTGTTGTGCATTTTCCAGGCTGTGTGGCCATGTTCCAGAAGCATTCTCTCCTGACGTTTTGCCCACATTTATGGCAGGCATCCTCACAACCTCTGAGGATGGCTGCCATAGATGTAGCTGAAACGTTAGGCGATAATGCTTCTGGAACATGGCCATAGAGCCCGGAAAATTCACAACAACGCAATATCTTCCCTGCTGTATTCTGGATGAGAGGAGGGTTATCCCTAAATTTTCAGAACAAATGTGTTCAACTTTGAAATCCTAACCACTGCATGGAAAAAAAATCTTTTACTTTTTAAGCCAGTGATCCAGCTAAGCATAAATTATATTTATTTGTTTGAATTATTCAAACAGTAAAATGGAAAGAAACACAGGAAAAAGATCAAAAACATAAAACTAAAGCCAATAAAATATATAAATAAAACCGATACAAACAACTTCCATTTGGAAAAATAGAAACACATTTACAGAGACTGTAACAAGTTCATGTATCAATCCGAATGCCTTTCTGAATATAAAATGTCTTTTCCGGCCAGGAGAATCATATTTTCATAGTCTTTTTTTTTTTCCAGATGATTATTCAATGTTCTTTTCAAAACCATAATTGCCTCCATTTTTGGTAAACCAATACAATTTTCCAGGATTTTCTGGCCCTCCTTCGTTAAAACTCAAATAAATACAACTGTGATGACACACACTTTGTAATAACTGCAAACAGTTATGTAAGAACTATGCTGATGGTGTTCTTCAGCACTTCAAGTCTTGTTCTAAAAGTGAAGTGACCCATGGCGTTTCATGGCCAAATGAGGACTGGACTTGGGTAATCTTGATTCTGTTGTGTGTCTTCAGGTCATTTCATTTTATGGCAATCCTAAAATGAACCTATCATAGGGTTTTCTTGGGAAGATTTGATCAGAGTGTGTTTGCTTTTGTTTTCCTTTGAGACTGTGAGACTGTGATTTGCCCCAGGTTACCCAATGGGTTTCATAACTGAACAGGGATTCAAATGCTGGTCTCCAGAATCACAGTCCAACACATAAACAATAACACCATGCTGGCTCCCCAGGTAATCTTAAATCACTATATTTCATCCTAACCTATTTTATGGGTTTGTTGTAAAATTTGTGTTTTGCCATAAGCTCCTTGAAGGATTTATTCATTTCATATCAAAATCATTGCATAGTAAATAAGTTTTAAGATGATAAAATAAAGGGATCACAAACAGCTAAATAGTTTTACACCAAAAGTAGGCAACAGTGACCGCATTGTCTGTAGCTTTAAACAACTCTTCCTCTGTACATGAGACAGGACATTGTGGGCAAGCATAGATATGTGGAGTTGTTTGTTCTGCTCCACAGTCACACAAGGAGAAGGATTCCTCCAAGTAGTGCCATCTTGCCAGGTTGTCTTTTGATCTGCCCACTCCGCTTCTGAGTCTATTCAGAGACTTCTAAGTTGCCCATTCTTGGTTTGCCCCTGAAAGAAGACCCTCGTGGGGGGCCATCCAGTTGGGATTGCCTGGTTTAGCTGCCCAGAGGGATACTCTTGCTGTTGCTGAAGGAACATTAAGATGAGTGGTGGTTCTCATGAAGCTTTTCCTTGATTTGAGTCTACTGAGAGGAGGCTGACAGCCATGCAGTGGGTGGCTTTCACAGTGTTCAACCTTATTTCTCTCACGGTTAGCAGCAATTTCCCATTGCACTGGGGGGGGGGGGGGCAATGCCAGCTAGCTTGTAGTTTATTAACAGGTGTAGGTTTAAGGCATCCTGTGATTATTCTGCATGTTTCGTTCAGTGCTATATTTACCTGCTTTGCATGGACAGACTTGTGCCAGACAGGACAGGCGTACTCAGCAGTTGAGTAAGACCAAGCCAGGGCTGATGTTCTTATTAATTTTGGGTCTGCATCCCATGCACTGCCAGTAAGTTTCTGCAGGATGTTATTGCATGCAGCAACTTTGTGCTTGGTATTCATATAGTGTTTTCTGTATTTGGGGAGAGGGGACACAGAAAGAGCCTCCTTGAAGACTGAGTAAATCCAGTTGGGTGTCCCCTGGGCAACGTTTCTTGTAAATGGCTAATCTTTCCAACCCAAAAGCATTGCTTTTAAACATTTTACTTGAAGGAAGAATGTAATGAATGAAATCAAACATCTTCCTTCTTAGAAGTGAGTACACATAAATATGTATGTGGTGCTTGCATCATATTTGCATAATATGTTCATGAGGACATGACAAGCAGAACAACTTTGGAGGTACTGTGCATAGTATGGTTCCCACAAGAGATACGTGCGGTGCACTTCAGCTCTTCCTATGGAATCAAAGTGAAGCTTTGGATGTCCTACAAATGTCTGTATTTATGCTTTAGAAACAAGGAACATTCAGTTGCGGTTCAAAAAAAGGATGGAAATGTATCAATGTATATATTTGGAAATCATAGAATCATAAAATCATGGAGCTGGAAGAGACCACAAGGGCCATCCAGTCCAACTCCCTGCAATGCAGGAATACACAGAGTACTCCTGACAGATGGCCATCAGCCTCCGTTTAAAAACCTCCCGAGAAGAAGACTTTGCCACAGTCCAAGCAACATTTAAGTGGAATCTCTTTACTTGCAATTTGAATCCATTGCTATGTGTCCTAATCTCTAAAGCAGCAGAAAACCAGCTTGCCCCCTCTTCAATACAACATACTTTCAAATATTTAAACATAGCTATCATGTTACCTCTTAAACTTCTCTTCTCCAAGCTAAACATACCCAGCTCTCTAAACTGCTCCTCATAGGGCTTTGGTCACCCTTTCTGGATGTGTTCCAGCTGGTCAATATCTTTCCTGAACTGTGGTGCCTAGGTGAGGTCTGACTAAAGCAGAATAGTGTTACGGTTAGAGGATAGTGTATCCTCTTATGATGCAATCTAGAAACACATTGGCTTCTTTATCTGCCGCATATATGCTGTTTTAAACTTTGAATTCTGACATTCTGCTTGACTTTCCTTGGGCTACATTCAGAGGTAGGTGTATGCGTGCATGTGTGTGCGTTCATGGGTGCATGTCCACACACATGCATGTGCCTTGTACATCATTCTATCTCATTCAAGGACATATATAGTGGTGTTCAGACAATGAATAATTAGTGACATGTTTTGTGGTGAGACAAAAATATAAGCTGGGCTACACAAACACCAAACAATGTATTAGATTGTAGTTCTTTTATTGGTATGGGTAGATAACCTGGAAATATGAAAAAAGTATGGTAATGTCAAACTGAGAGATTGGATTTCTCAACAAAGGGATATTTGGTCCTTTGGAAATCAGTGTAACTCCTTGTGCATGAACATGGCTCCAGAAGAAAAAGAAATTCTGCAAAACAAAGAAAGCTTATGAAATACATCATGTTATACAGGTTACAAATCCACTTTGCATTAACTTTTGTTTACCTTTGTTTTGTGTGCCTTCAAGTCATTTGTGACATGAAGTCCACAAAGTGAACCTATTACAGAATTTTATTGGCCAGCTTTGTTCGGAGGGGATTTGCCTTTGCCTTCATCTGAGGCTGAGAGAATATGACTTGTCAAAGTCACTCACTGCATTTCCATGGCTGAATGGGGTTCAAGCCCTGTTTTCCAGAATAATAGTCCAATGCTGCAACCACAACACCACTCTGGGTCCTCACCTTGGTGCACATTATTTTGTGATACTATTGCTGCTGCCCTTTACTATAGAACACGTAGCTCCAGAAACAGGTTACAAAAAGCCCCAAACATAAATGAACTCAAACTGTCCTTTTTTAAAAACCTTTTTTATTATGAGATACACACACACACACACACACACACACACAGACATACAATCTTGATATTCCACAATCAAAATACCAGTATTTTTCCCCAATCCCACCACCTCCCCATTATCACCTATGAACTTATTCTTACAACATACGAGGGTACAGAAATACTATTGAATATTTATATAAGTATAACTAAGCATGTAAATGTCCCCCTCTTGTCCTTAGGGCAAAAAAACTATCCTTAGAGAAAATGACTTTAGCAATATTCTAAAAGGAAGCTGGAGCCCAACACCATGGATCTGAACCTCTGCAGTGTTTCACACGGTTGTGCCACATAAGCCTTCCCTAAATCAGTCCCACATAGAAAATGTGTTCGCATGAATGCATTTTAATTATAAAGTATATTGCCAAGCTTCCAAAAAAGAGCACATCAATATAATATTTTCAACAAGCAAAGTATCTGTACAAACTAAGTAACTGTGACTAGGAATTCAATGCATGCTATGTCTGTGATCTTATTACATTTTTGTGTGTGTGTCAGTAGCACTTGAGAAACTGCAAGTCGCTTTTGGTGTGAGATAATTGGCTGTCAGCAAGGACAATGTCCAGGGGATGCACAGATGTCGAATCTGGGGAGTGTGGTGAGCTCCCATCTGTCAGCTCCAGCTCCCCATGTGGGGCATGAGAAAAGTCTCTCACAGGATGGTAAAACATCAAATCTTATTACGATGATCTGAATAAAGTCGAAGTACCATGATTTCAATGCAAACTTGTGCAAAACATGTGCACTTAAAATTCTTCAAATATGTTACTTTCAAAAACAACATTACTAAATCTGCTTTTCTCTGCTGAGATTAATTGCCTTGAGCAAAGAACGGCTCCTGGTAGAAATTAAAACTGCTAGAATTTATTTGTTGATACAGATGGACATGATATCTAACGTGATAACTGCCTGTGTGAGTGTCATAAGTGGCAGTGCCATGATGAGTGTCTGCACTAAACCACTGTCAGATGGATCGGAAGCTTGAGGACTGGTGAAGCCAACACTCATGATGCCCTTTTCCCCATGATGCCTCTCTTGTGGCCATTGGGAGTTTCCTTGGGCCACATCACTCTACAGTTTGCTTGAACTGCTGCAATGCTCCTGTCAGAGAAAGCAGTGCCCAGACTTTGCCTGAAAGGTCTCTGGGCACAGAGGGTTCCTTTCCTTCCGCTGGAGCCCTGAGAACCGAGCACCCTGCCTCCCCCACTTGCAACCAGCATGTCCTGCTGCAGTTAATTTAAGTTTCCTTCCCTGAAGAGGCCAAGGCAAAGCTGGGATCTCTATGAGATGTTGTGGGATCTGACGCCACCTCCCACCCTGGCTCTGCCCTCCTCCCTCTGAACCCAGCCTGGCTTTCATAGAACAGAGGAAAGAAATGGGGGAAGACATTTCCTTCCCCACCCCCCATTCTCCATTTATCTTAACCAAGGCAAAAAGGAAAAAAAAGGAAAAGAAAAATCTCCACCAGCCTGTTTGAAACAGTATCTGAAGCAGAGCTGGGCTGTGGGTGAGCGTTAGTTCATCAAAGGCTAGGCTGGAGGGTCTACTGGGGTAGAAGCCCAGGGGCCTGATGGTTACTTTATACTGTGCAGGATTCACTTACATCATCTGCTTTCTGTAAATCTCTTTTTCCCCAACAGGCAAGACTTTGCTGCCCTGCCCTGCCATAGCTGAGCACCTCACTGCAGACTCTCAGTGAATGTAGACCTCCCACGAGGACCAGACTTGGGTGGAGGGGAGAGATAATCCATGGGATGAATGAATTCCAATTATCAGATACAGATCTTGGGAGACTGGCTTTGAAGATATGACAACACCCAGAATCCCCCAGCTTCTGAGAATGACAATCTGAAAAAGTCACTTTGCCAAAGTTACAAAGTATCCCACGGCATGTTATAGATTAATACATTTATTATAGCATACACTTTTATGAACTGCCATATAGCCGACTTTTTTCCCATCTGATGAAGTGGGTTATAGTCCACAGAGGGTTACGCTATGTCAGAGCATGCTGTCATTTTCAGCGCAATAGGGCTATTATCCCCTTAGAATTTTGTAAATAGTTGTCATGCAAATTTTCAGCTTCAGAGGAAAATAATTCAGCTTTAATTAAAGTGTTTTCATGTTCATTGACTCAAGTGGGGGAAGAAAATCTAAATATATGCTTATTGCTCAGAGTCAGTGCAGTGGTTTAAGCCAGTGTGTTCCAACCGGCAGCCCACCAATTCATTTTTATTGGCCCTTGCCCTTCTTACTGGAAAAATATTTTAATTTAAAATTTGGGGAAAAAAATCTTTTACCCTTCTTACTGCTTTAAGTTTTTTAATACAATATGTAATTCATTTTCTTTCTGGAATGTTTCTGGCCCTCACATTCCTATACTAAAATTTGATTGACCCTCGGGTAACTAAAGGCTGGAACACACTGGTTTAAGCAATGGACTACAACACTGAGGAATCTAGGTTTGAATCCCTGCTCATCCATGGAAGCCCACTGTGTGACTCTGGGCAAGTCATATTCCTCCAGCTTCAGAAGAAGGCAAAGGTAAACCTTTAAACAATCTTTTGAAAACGCCTAGTCCTTAGTTGATCTATGAATTTGTTATCCAGCCTTGCACTTTATCCCATGCCCTCGTCCCATGGTTACAGCTTTGTACTTATTCCCATTCCCTAGCCCTATTGTTTACAGCTTGGCCATGTTTACATTAGCTGTCGCCACTGATGGATGAGCACTGTTTTGTGCTGTTGTTACATGCTTATGAATTTTATTCAACTGTATTTTATATTGTGTTTTATTTCATGTCTTATTTTTAGGCACCTTGTGTAAGTCGCCCTATGTCTCTTTGGGGAGATGGTGGCGGGACACAAGAATAACGTTATTATTATATTATTATTCTCTGAACAAATCTTGCCATGATAATTTTGCTTTAGAGTCACTATAAGTTGAGAGGATCTGAAGACACAAATCAATACTTATGGATGTAATGCTATATTCATATTCATATCTGGAAATAAATCCCACTGAACTCAGTGAGGCTTGCTTCTGAGCAGACATTATAGGACTGCACTGATTATCCTTGGAAAAACACTTAGATTATTTCTGGGGCTGGAAATTTTGCTGTTGTTGATGCTGATGAAGATGAAACATACACATAAAATAATTATAGGTAAGTAAAGTTACCAGCTGTTCTCTCATACTTCTCACAGTTCTTAACAAACTATAGAACTTACTTTCTTTTCAGAAAGTAAGGGAATATTATATTTCTGATTTTTATTTTATTTTTAATTGATGTAACAGTGAAAAGCAATTGAAAAACAAACACTCTATCATGTGTTTAAGTGTTATGTCAATAAAAAAATAAAAAATAATATTCCCATATTTCTGAAAAGAAAATAAGTACAACACATTTGTTAAGAACTATGGAGAAATAAATTGGTTTCAAGAGACAAGCTTTGAGTCAACTTTTAGATTGATTTCATTGATTCTATTAATCTATTCTAGTTTGGACTATCAACTCAATGTAGTACAGTATGGCAAGTGTGAAGAGCCCACTTTAACTGCCATGGTGACATCCTATGAGATTCAGATTTGCAATTTAGGGGGGATATTTAGAATTCTCAACTCTAGTGCCCCCCCCCCCCCCAAAATTACAAATCCTCAGGATTATACAGGCTAGAACTATTGTGCTATAATTGTGAATTGTGCAAAGACTTTGGTGGGGCTTAGTTTTAAATTATCTGCTAGGTAACAGTTTCATTTAATTTAGTGGGGCATACTTTCAAGTAAATATATAAACATGCATATAATTGTGATATCTATGCTTAATAAATTAGAGATGCGTCATTCCAAGAAAACACATTCAGGGTCAGACTAATACAAGATAAACTCACAGACTTTTATGGTATATGTCTATAAGTATATGTTTAGTGAGGCCTAAATACCCTAAAGGCACCAGATCCCCCTGATATCTGGTTAAGTACTTGGATGGAAGACTGCCAATGGATATCATGTGCTGTAAGCTGTATTTCAGAGGAAGGAACTGGCAAAACCACCTCTGAGTGTTCCTTGCCTAAGAAATTCCTATAAAATTCATGGGACCACCATAAGTCAACATGTGACTTGAAGGCACATACATGTACACACATTTTAGGACTGCAAAGGAATGGAAGAAATTCAGAATTTAATTTATGAGTGGGTGGGAGAACAATTACATAAATATTCATAGCTATCAAATGTGTGCATGTGTGTACTGTCAACTCACCTGTCCACTTATGCATCCCATGAATTTCACAGGACAATCTATAGGTAATTAGAGAAAGATTCATTGTGAAAGATCCAGTGGAAGTTAAAAGATTTTCCCTAACCCTTCCATGAGACCAGGCAAATGCTGAAGTTGGTGCATATGTTTGGCGCTTTCCACTGATTAACAAATCTGCTGATTAAAAACAAGTGGAGATAGTATTTTCAAGCAGTTGTTTATCTCTCACTGTTTATCTCACTGAAACATTACAATAATCACTGGGCATTATTGTTCTGTTTAATTTACCTCTGGTTGACTTTTAAGCATAGATATTGCAATTACCAGCAGTCCCCAAGTTACAAACAAGATAGGTTCTGTAGGTTTGTTCATAAGTTGGATTTGTTTATAAGTTAGAACAGGTACATTTTAAAGTGAAACTCCAGCCATTATAGATAGGTTTTCCCCTGACGTGAAGTCTAGTCATGTCTGACTCTGGGGGTTGGGGCTCATCTCCATTTCTAAGCTGAAGAGCTGGTGTTGTCCATAGATGCCTCCAAGGTTATGTGGCCAGCATGACTGCATGGAATGCTGATACCTTCCTGCTGGAGCGGTACCTATTGATCTACTCACATTTGCATGTTTTCAAATTGCTAGGTTGGCAGAAGCTGGGCCTAAAGTGGGAGCTCAACCTGCTCCCCAGATTCAAACCTTTTGGTGAGAGAGTTCAGCAGCTTAGTGGTTTAACCCTTCAGCCATTTTATTATATATATATATATACACACACACAAACAGTAGAGTCTCACTTTTCCAGCCTTCGCTTATCCAGTGTTCTGTATTATCTAACACAATCTGCTGTTTAGTAGTCAATGTTTTTTGTAGACAATGTTTTCAATACATTGCTAAGTGGCTAAGGGGGAAAAGGAAGGGGCCTGAAGTTGTTAGGAACTTTGAGAGTTGAAGTCCAAACCACCTGGAGGGCCCAAGTTTTCCCAGGCCTGGGCTAAATACAACTTGCCCAAACTCCCAAGATTCCATATATTGAGCCATACTAGTTAAGAGTGGTGTCCAATTGCATTTATCTTGATAGTATAGATGTGCCCTTCCTTTGTCGATTTTTATCTTTTCCACTTATCTGGCTGGCTGAGGTTCTCACTCCCATTACATATCAATCTGCGTAAAACCTTCAACAGCCAAGAAGCAAGGCTTTCCGCCGCCAGGGGGTGCTCAAAGCACGCCTCATCTCTCCCCAAATTCTTCCTATCCAGAGAAGCCACTGGTCGCTTTCCATACAGTCGGAAAGGCAACCAACCCAAAGGGCACAGGCTCCACGGAGGACGTACCCTGCGGCTAGAATAAAGGAATCATAAAGTTGGAGGAGGTCACAGAGCCATCCAGCCCAAGCCCAGGGTGCATCTCAACTAGTAGTTCCCAACCTTTGGGCCTCCAGGTGTTTTTGACTTCAGCTCCCAGAATCCCAGGCAATTTACCAGCTGTTAGGACAGTGGTTCTCAACCTTCCTAATGCTGCGACTCCTTAATACAGTTCCTCATGTTGTGGTGACCCCTAAGCATAAAATTATTTTCATTGCTACTTCATAACTGTCACTTTGCCCCTGTTATGAATCATAATGTAAATATCTGATATGCAGGATGTATTTTCATTCACTGGACCAAATTTGGACCAAACACCCGACATGCCCAAATTTGAATACTGGTGGGGCTAGGGGTGGGGGGGGGGGGAGGAGGAATGATTTTGTCATTTGGGAGTTGTAGTTGCTGGGATGTATAGTTCACCTACAATCAAAGAACATTCGAAACTCCGCCAACAATGGAATTGAACCAAACTTGGCTCACAGAACTCCCATGATCAACAGGAAATACTGGAAGGGTTTGGTGGGCATTGACCTTGAGTTCTGGACTTGTAGTTCACCTACATCCAGAGAGCACTGTGGACTCAAACAATGATGGATCTGGACCAAACTTGGCATGAATACTCAATATGCCCAAATTTGAACACTGATGGGGAAAACAGACCTTGACATTTGGGAGTTGTAGTTGCTGTGATTCCAATGTTTCCAGAGTTTGAAAAAAAAATACTTTCTGGGTTTCTACTGGTCAAGCTATGACTACCTGGATCTACACTGGCATATAAACCAGATTATCAAAAACAGATAATCCACATTAATTGCTTTGAACTGGATTATATGAGTCTACACTATCATATAATCTAGATTATTAAAACAGATAATCCACATTAATAGCTTTGAACTGGATTATATGAGTCTACACTGTCATAAAATCCAGATTATTAAAACAGATAATCCACATTAACTGCTTTGAACTGGATTATATGAGTCTACACTATCATATCATCTAGATTATTAAAACAGATAATCCACATTAACTGCTTTGAACTGTTTTATATGATTCTATACTGGCATACAATCCAGTTTTAAGTAGATAATCTGGATTTTATAGTGTGGAAGGGGCCTGAGTGAATTACATCTACCCAGACATTTTTGCCTTGGAGCATGTGTTCACAGTTAAATAAGTATCAAAACAAGAGTGACAAATGTCGAGCCCTGAGGCCACAATAAATCACAAACTGTGGAGTCTAAGGGCCTTTCCGCACAGCCATATAACCCAAAATATCAAGGCAGAAAATCTCACAATATCTGCTTTGAAATGGGTTATCTGAGTCCACACTGCCATATAACCCAGTCCAAAGTAGATAATGTGGGATTTTATTCAGCTGTGTAGAAGGGGCTCAAATTGAATGAAATTCGGGGATCATTAAAATTAATTGTATTTAGAAATTCTGTTTTTTCCTTCCACTGTCCTCCAGTGTCAAGAAATGGGGCTGAAACAGGATCTGTTAATACATAATAAGACGTCCCAGCTTGATCACAAAGTCAACGTGAAACTTAGAAAGCTTACCGTGTGGAATACAGCTCCCCAAATCCCCTCGCCACTGACATCGATAGTTGGTGGATACTGGAAGTTGAAATCTCTGAAAAACAGAAAGCAAAAAAGAAAGTTTCAGGGAAGATCTAAAATGGCACATCAAAAGAGTGACAAAAGGCATTATCATGTCCTCAAGAAACAGCCCCAGAAATAAAAACGGTCCCGTCCCGAATGAAATATGTTTTCGGTCCCCAATGCTTAGTATTGCAGGAGCTTAAGAGTATTTGGAGATAACTTTGAGGTCTCCAAAGAAAAGAGAGACCTCAAGGTATAAAACGATTTTTTCCCCGAATCACACTTTCTGTGATGCTAGAAACGTGAAGAAATGCGTAGTTAGTCCGCCTATCGTCAACGTCTGAATGAATAGGATTGAGTCGGAGGACTGAGGACAGAGTTGGTTGTGAGGTCTGCTGTAAACTAGCTACGTGGGGTTTACATATCTGTGGAATATCCAGGGTGGGAGAAAGAACTCTTGTCTATTTGAGTTGAATGTTGCAAATTGATCACCTTGATTAGCATTGAATAGCCTAGCAGATTCAAAGCCTGGCTGCTTCCTGCCTGGGGGAATCCTTTGCTGGCCCTGATTGTTTATTGTCTGGAATTCCCCTGTTTTCTGAGTGTTGCTCTTTATTTACTGTCCTGATTTTAGAGCGTTTTTAAAAAAATATTGCTAGCCAGATTTTGTTCATTTTCATGATTTCCTCCTTTCTGTTGAAAGTTTGATATGGTGGTTGTGAGAGTGGTCCAGCATTTCTGTATTCTCCAATAATACCCTGTGTCCAGGGTGGTTCACCAAGTACTCTGCTATGTTGTCTATTGCGTACCTTCAAGTCGTCTCTGACTTTTAGAGGCCCTAAGTCAAGGTTTTCAGCCTTAGAGAAAGGCAACAGATCACTCAGTGTGGGCAGTAAATGCTAGCGAAATTCGTGGTGGTGAAAAGCTTTGGGAAGCTGCAGTCCAACAACAACAGAGAAGCTCATTCCCAGGCTGGGGCTGAATGTCCCAGACTCACAGAGCGTTCCCGCATTTAACTGAAGGCAAATTGAAAACCGTACAAGGCAAGACGCTGTCGGAGGCATGAGCGCTGCTTACTTCCAAGGGATCCATCCGCTTGAAAAGGACCAAGGAGGGATCCCCTTCTACCTTCGGGAACCCATCTCTGGAGAGGTTTTCCCAGGGACTCCCCCCCCCCCCCCCCTCAATGCCCGGCTCCCAGCTGCGAGATAAGACCTCTAGTCTCACCTCTGTGGCCATTAAAACATCAACAAAACAAGAAAGGCTCGGGCAGATTTATTGCGGCACCGCGTTTGGAGGGCGCCGGATGCAGATCGGGGGGCGCGGGGAGAGGGTTTCACAAGGTTTTTCGCCTTCCCTGGCAAAACGTGCTGGTGCCTCACTAAACTGAACATCCCAGGATTCCACAGCATGGAGCCACGTCAATTAAAGTGGTATCAAACTAATTTGACAGTGTGGATGCACCTCAGAGCTAATTTCGGCCAGATCTGGGGGTCACAACTTTCCATATAGTGTAGGTATGTGTGTGTAGGTATATATATATATATATATATATATATATATATCTACACACACACAGATACACATACATATATATACATACATACAAACACATAATATCTATCTCTATATATATACACATACTGAATAAATACACACACCATATATACCCTATATATATAGTAATACACTAAATGTGTGTGTATATTGTATCTATTCTATACATACATACATTACATACTGTATATACACACACTATATATAGTGTATACACTATGTGTATATATTGTATCTATTATCTATCTATACATACATACTATATATATACATACACACACTATACATACACTATAGATAGTATATACACTATATGTATGTGTATATATTGCATCTATCTCTAGCTATACATACTATATATAGTATACACACATACATAGTGTATACACGCACTATATATATAGTATATACACTGTGTGTGTGCGTGTGAAAAGTTGAGACTCCCAGGTATGGCAGAAATGAGTTTTGAGGTGCATTCACACTGTCAAATTAATTATGCCTCTTTAATTGCCCTGTCTCCATGCTATGGAGTCCTGGGATTTACACTATGCTCTCTCTCTCTCTCTCTCTCTCTCTGTCTGCACACACACACACACACACACACACACATACACACACACACACACACACACACAATATATATATATATATACACACACACACACATGCACACTATATATATATAGTAGCCAGATTATATGTATATATGTGCAAGTATGTGTTTATACACACGCATACACATATATACATATAGTCTGGCTACATGTATATGTATATGATTATACACACACATCTTCTATATATACATATATTCTCTCTATGTGTGTATATATAGATTCATACATATACCTATATATGAAACGTGGGCTGGAAATCAATAAATAAAGAGAAAACCGACCAAGAACAAGGATTTCCGCGACAAAAATAATATAGTTGAAGGTGAGAAAAAAAAAAAAAACAAACCTGAACCCTTTTCACTAACTGCCTCTTTCTCGCAGGATTACTGGTTAAGGACGGCCAAATATTAAAGGACATTAAATTGAAAGAAACCAAAGCGTCTGATTCTTACAAGGAGCTCGGGTGCATCTGTACTGTAGAATTAATATAGTTCGACATCACTAATTCAACAGGTAAACGGCGCCTTTCATGAGAAGGGCCACTTTATTTCTTGCAAGCTCTGGCATCCTTTGATATAAATCAATGCTAGGACAGCAGACAGCAGACATCATCCATCACTTTTGTATTAGCTAAGAGAGTCAATGCAGATAAATAAAGGTGGGGGATTCCCCCCCCCCCCCCCCCAAAAAAAAAAGCCTTCTCCACATCCAGAGGCAAACAGGGAAGGGAATATTCGTAGACAGACACACACACACCCCTTTAAAGCTTTCTGGGGTATTTGCATCTGGACACTGTCAAAGACAGGCTTCTGGGCCAGATGACCCCGACGGGCTACTGTTGTGAGTTTGGAGAGGAATTTTTTTTTTGAAAGCAGGGTCTGCTTGAGCAGAAATACTCCTGAAAGAGGAGGGACGCCAGGATTTCCACCACGTCGCAAGTTATCCGCCCTTGGGCCAGGACGAACCCGCTCCCTTCGAGACCTCATATATTATCTGAGTAGTTTTAGGGACACAAGTCAAAGGCCACCCTTGAGTTTGCCACCCTTCGGTTCCAATCAGTGGCCACGACGATTTCCTCCCATCCTCAATCCTTTCAGTGAAACCTCGCCTCTTTTCTTCCAAATCTAACCGGGAAACAAACCTCTTCATAGGATTACATCTTGAGTTTGCACTCACACAAACAGACAGTAAACACACACACACCTCAACCCCATAATTTGGAAACCTTCCGGGTTCAGGACCTCCTCAGTCTTCTCATTGTGGAAGCTTTCGACAACATTGTGTTGTCGAAAGCTTCCATGGCTGGAATCACTGGGTTGCTGTGAATTTTCCGGGCTGTATAGCTAATGTTCCAGAAGCAATCTCTCCTGACGTTTCGTCCACATCTATGGCAGGCATCCTCAGAGGTTGTGAGGTCTGTTGGAAACTACGCAAATGGGGTTTACATATCTGTGGAAAGTCCAGGGTGGGAAGAAGAACTCTTGTCTGTTGGAGGTAAGTGCGAATGTTGCAAATAATAATAATAATGATAATGATGATGATGATGATGATACATCACACAGTCCTAAACACTTGGGAAGTGTTCGACTTGTGATTTTGTGATATATCTCGTTTGCTGTTTCATACTGTGTCATTGTGTCAATAATAATAATAATAATCTTCGTTTGTATACCGCCCTATCTTCCCAAAGGGACTCAGGGCGGTTTCCACGCGTAAGGCAAACATTCAATTGCCGGAAAAAAAACCCTCTGCAGACAATACATTGAAGACACATTCCACAATATAACACAAACTAATTATCTTAACAACAAAAATATCAACAACTGAAAGCATCCTAAAATGCCGAAAAAACTGTTAAAAGTAAAAATAAAATATTAAAACTCCCAGCTCCATTAGCACTGAATGGCCTTGCAGATTCAAAGCCTGGCTGCTTCCTGCCTGAGGGAATCCTTTGTTGGAAGGTGTTAGCTGGCACTGATTGTTTCATGTCTGGAATTCCCGTTTTCAGAAAGGAGGAAACCATGAAAATGAACAAAACCTGGCTACCAGTATTTAAAAAAAAACTCTAAAATCAGGACAGTAAATAAAGAACAACACTCTGAAAACAGCAGAATTCAAGACAAGAAATAATCAGGGCCAGTTAACGCTTCCCAACAAAGGATTCAACCAGGCAGGAAGTAGCCAGGCTTTGAATCTGAAATGCTATTCAATGCTAATCAAGGTGATCAATTGCAACATTCACAGTTGCCTCAAACAGACAAGAGTTCTTTCTCCCACCCTGCATTTTTCACAGATATAAACCGCCTAGGGGGAAAAAGAAAGGACCTGAGGCTGTTAGGAATGGTGGGAGTTGGGGTCCAAAAGACCTGAAGGGCCCAAGTTTGCCCAGGCCTCGTCTACATTGATTTTATGATGCTCTGAAGAAAGGGTTCACTCGACTCAGGACAGGGCTTGCAGAGGAATCCTACAACATTCACACTGGCCTCCAACTGACAAGATTTCTTCTCTCACCCTGGACTTTCCACAGATATATATAAACCTTCCTTGCTTAGTTTCTCCATACCTCACAACCGATGAGGATGCCTACGATAGATGTGGGCGAAACGTCAGGAGAGAATACTTCTGGAACATGGCCATACAGTCCGGAAAGCATACAACAACCCTGTGATCCCGGCCATGAAAGCCTTTGACAACACTTTCCGGATCTTTCCGCCATTGGGATATTATGTTCCCAAAGCACTGGCTAAAAGGGGATGAAGGAGAGAGAAGGAAGACAGCTAGGCAAACTTTCACAGGTCACTATTTCCTCGGATGGAAGTGGCTCTGCTTTTCCCTGGAGTTGTTTTCCAACTCTGTCCTCAGTCCTCCGGCTCAATCCTATTCATTCAGAAGTAGACGATAGGCGGACTTGGCAGGCCTCTCATCCATAGGGTCGCCCGAAACAGAAGTCGACTTGAGGAGGCAATTAAGAACCGAATCCCCGCCGCATTCAGTAGGAAAACAATGCAGCCCACACCCACATACCGCCTTGCAATGTAGTCAGCCGTGGGACAGCGGTCTGAGTGCTGGAAGTGAAGGACTATGAGGGAACTGGGCTCCGATCCTAGCCATGAAACCCAATGGGTGGCCTTGGGCAAATCACACTCTCTCAGCCTCAGATGAAGGCAATGGTAGGACAGCCCCCCTCCCCCCAAACAAGTCTTATTGAGAAAATATCGGAATAGGATCTGCGTAAATCAGAAATCATTTGAAGGTATGTTGTCGAAGGCTTTCATGGCAGAATCACTGGGTTGCTGTGAGTTTTCCGGGTGTATGGTCATGTTCCAGAAGCATTCTCTCCTGACGTTTCGCCCACGTCTATGGCAGGCATCCTCAGAGGTTGTGAGGTCTGTTGGGAGCTAGGCAAGTGGGGTTTATATATCTGTGGAAAGTCCAGGGTGGGAGAAAGAACTCTTGACTGTTGGAGGCAACTGTGAATGTTGCAATTGGCCGCCTTGACTAGTATTCAATGGTTTGCAAATTCAAAGCCTGGCTGCTTCTTGCCTGAGGGAATCCTTTGTTGGGAGGTGTTAGCTGGCTCTGATTGTTTCATGTTTGGAATTCCCCTGTTTTCAGTGTTGTTCTTATTTACTGTCCTGATTTTAGAGGTTTTTTATTACTGGTAGCCAGATTTTGATCATGTTCATGAATTCCCCCTTTCTGTTGAAATTGTCCACATGCCTGTGGATTGCAATGGCTTCTCTGTGCAGTCTGACATAGTGGCTGTTAGAGTGGTCCAGCATTTCTGTGTTCAGAACACAGGCTTTGAATTTGCAAGACCATTAAATGCTAATCAAGCTAGCCATTTGCCACATTTACACTTGCCTCCAACAGACAAAGAGGTATTTCTCCCAACCTGGACATTATTCCACAGGGATATAAACCCCACTTTCCTAGTTTCCAACAGACCTCACAACCTCTGAGGATGCCTGCCATAGAGGTGGGCGAAACCTCAGGAGAGAAGTCTTCTGGCACATGGCCATATAGCCAGGAAAACTCACAGCAATCCACTTGAAGATACATTACAACAGATTTAGGAAATGCAATCGCACCCGTGAGGTCTGGCTTCACACTCTTCAATTTCCCAGTTCCATCACTGGAGTCCTCTGTTTACATCTATAATATTTCAAGAGCGTGGGAAAGGCCTGTTTTGAGTAACAACCCAGTCATAGAAATGGGAGCATCTTCTGTTCAAGGGAGGAAATAGCCCTGATGTTTGGAGAAATATAATAGAATCATAGAATCACAGAGTTGGAAGAGATCTCCTTGGCCATCCAGTCCAATCCCCTGCCAAGAAGCGGGAAATTCACATTCACATTCAAAGCACCCCGACAGATGGCCATCCATCTGCTTAAAAGCCTCCAAAGTAAGAGCCTCACCACACTCCGGGGCAAAGAGTTCCACTGATGAAAAGCTCTCACAGTGAGGAAGTTTTTCCTAATATTCAGGTGGAATCTCCTTTCCTGTAGTTTGAAACCATTGTTCCATGTCCTAGTCTCCAGGGCACCAGAAAACAAGCCTGCTCCCTCCTTTCTATGACTTCCCTTCACATATTTATACATGGCCCTCACCATGTCTCTTTTCAGCCTTCTCTGCTGCAGGCTAAACATGCCCAGCTCTTTAAACCGTTGCTCATAGGGCTTGTTCTGCAGACTCTTGATCATTTGAGTCTCCCTCCTCTGGACACATTACAGCTTGTCAACATCTCCCTTCAATTGCGGTGCCCAGAATGGACATTGTGTGATCCCAGGTGTGGTCTGACCAAGGCAGAATAGAGGGGTAGCATGACTGCCCTGGACTCCTATTTATACAGGCCAAAACCTCATTAGTATTTTTAGCTGTAGCATCACATTGTTGGCTCATGTTTAACTTGTTGTCTACAAGGACTCCAAGATCTTTTTCACACGTACTGCTGTAGAGCCAGGCGTCTGTATCTTTGCAGTTCATTTTTTTCTGCCTAAGTGGAGTATCTTGCATTTGTCCCTGTTGAACTTTATTGTGTTCGTTTCTGCCAATCATCTTTCCAATCCAGTGGTTCTCAACCTGTGAGTCCCCAGATGTTTTGGCCTTCAACTCCCAGAAATCCCAACAGCTGGTAAACTGGCTGGGATTTCTGGGAGTTGAAGGCCAAAACCCCTGGGGACCCACAGGTTGAGAACCACTGCTCTGGATGGCCTGATTCATCCAAACAATTAAATCAATGTATTTAAACAAGCTGACCCAGATGGGGGTGGGGAGTGGGAAGAGGGGAGGGGAGGGAGGGGGGATTTAGGGGGAAATTAATTGGTCTATATTGAAGTACAAACTAAATATGTAACTTAGTCACAAAAACTGTAAATAGTCATCTATACTGATTTACAGAATGTCAAAGTTTGTACTGTAATGCATTGTTATCTGTTTGATTTTTAAAAATAAAACCATAAAAAGAGAGAGGACCACTGCTCTAATCCGTGAAGATCGTTTTGAATTCTGCTCTTGTCTTCTGGAGTGTTGGCTATCGTTCCCAATTTGGTGTAGTCTGCAAACGTGATGATCGAGCCTTCTAACCCTTCATCTATGGCGTCAATAAAGATATTGAACAGAACCAGGCCCAGGACGGAACCCTGAGTGCTTTGTTTACATTTATAATATTTCAAGAGCGTAGGAAAGGCCAACCCAGCCATAGAAAAGGGAGCATCTTCTGTTCAAGGGAGGAAATAGCCCTGAATTTAGGAGAAATGTCTCCAAAGGACGGGCATCAAAACGGTGCCACGGAGAGGGAAGAAAGGGGACTGACTTACCGGCGGGACACGTCATCTCCCGGGGATCGTCCTCGCCGGAGAAAGAGGAAGGGAAGGCCAGGCTGCTCTCGGGGGTCCAGGCGCGCCTCCTTCTCCATCGTCGGGGCTCCTCTTGCGCCGCCTTCGCAGGGCCTGTCACCTTCCTTTGCACAGAGATACGCCGCCGGTGTTTCCGTGTGTCCCTTCTTCATTGACAAGCCCCGCCGGCCCCACGGCGGTCTCCCCGGGAGAGGGGCTCCCCTTTGCCTCGGTGGGAGCGGAGGTGTCCTCGGGCGTCTCTTCCGGAGGCGGCGCTGGTGAACGTCTTGGCCCGGGCCCCGGGGAAGGCTGGCCAGGGGCGTGCGCTCCATCCCTCCCTCCATCCCTCCCTCCCTGCTTCCCTCCCCCCCTCTTTCCCCCGCAGCCCCGAAGCCTTGGCGGGAGGGAGGGAGGGAGGGAGGGCGAGGGGAAGGGGAGGGGAGGGAAGGAGGGAGGGAGGGAGAAAAAGGCCGCGCGCCCCCACGCGCCCCACTCCGGACCATGAGCGTCCGGTGAGGGGCTGGGCGCGGTGAGGGAGTTGCTCTGCGGCCTGGGCCCAGCATGCCCTGCCCCGGCGCTGCCCCTCCCGGCGCCCTGGCCCTCTTGGCGCTGCTGGCCCACCTCGCCTTGCCCTCGCAGGCCGCGCACCGACGACCCCCCGCCCCCGCCGCCGCCGCCGCCGCCCCGGGAAGGACCCTCGTGCTCCTCGACGTCGGGCCCCGCAGCCCGCGCCGGGTCACCAGCGAGCGCTTCCTCTCGCTCCAGATCGACCCCGCCGTCCTGCACGACGGCTGGCTCGACTTCCTCAGGTGAGCAGCAGCAGGAGGAGGAGGAGGCGCCGAGGCCAAGAGGGGTAGGGGGGTAGGAGATGGGGCCTCACCTCAGGTGCAGAAGATGCCTTGCAGCATCCTCTCCTCGCCCCTCGGACCCCGGGATGGAGATGGTGGTGGTGGTGGTGGTGGGGGAGCCCCTTCAATGGAAGCTTCCGGCTCGGTGGGCACAGGAGCCTCCCTCCCTCCCTCCTCCCTCTCTCTCTCCCTTCTTGCTTTCCTTCCTTCCTTCCTGATTCCTTCCTCTGCCTTTCCAAATTCCTTCCTTCCTTCATCCTTCCCTCCTTCCTCCTTTCCTTCCTTCCTTCTTTCAGGGTTGTTGTATGTTTTCCGGGCTGTATGGCCATGTTCCAGAAGTATTCTCTCCTGACGTTTCGCCCACATCTTCCTTCTTCCTTCCTGATTCCATCCTAAATTCCTTCCTTCCCTTCCTTCTTCCCTTCCTCTTTCCTCTCTTCTTTCCTCACTTCCCTCCTTCTTTCCTTCCTTCCTTCCTTCTTCCTCCCTTCCTTCCTCTTTCCTTCCTTCTTTCCTCACTTCCTTCCTTCTTCCTCCCATCCTTCCTCTTTCCTTCCTTCCTTTCCCCTTCTTTTCTCCCTCCCTCCCTTCTTTCCTCCCTCCCTTCCTTCTTCCTCCCTCCCTTCCTTCTTTCCTCCCTTCTTTTCTCCCTCCCATCTTTCCTTCTCTTCCTTCTTTCCTCCCTTCCTTCCTCTTTTCTTCCTTTCTTCCTCCCTTTCCTCCTTCCTTCCTCACTACTTCCCCTATTTCTTCCCTTCTTTCCTCCCTCCCTTCCTCCTTTACTTCAATTCCTTCCCTTCCCCCCCTCTTCCTCCCTTTCTTTCTTCGTTCCTTCTCTTTCTTCCATCCATCCATCCCTAACTCCTCCGCCGTCCCTTCCTCCCTCCCTCTCTCTCTCTCTCTCTCTCTCCGCGCAGCTCCCGCCGCCTGGTGACCTTGGCCCGGGGCCTGGCGCCCGCCTTCCTCCGCTTCGCCGGCAAGAGGACCGACTTCCTCCAGTTCCAGAACGTGAAGAACCCGGCCAAGAGCCGCGGCGGACCCGGCCCCGACTACTACCTCAAGAACTACGAGGACGGTGAGCGCGCGGAGCGGGACTCCGAGGGACAGGGCGGGGGAGCGGGGGACGCGCCTCGGGTCGAATTACAAAGGGAGCCCGGCTGGGACCTCCGGCCGAGAGGAGGGCAGCGGGCTTTGGCGGGGAAAGGAAAGGAAGGGAAGGGAAGAGAAGGGAAGGCGGGGGCTTCTCTCCCAGCCAAGGATCCCAATCCCCGGAGGAGAGATAGGTGCGAACCTTGGGCTCCTGTCCCTCTCCCATTGGCAGAGTCCCCGCAAGTGACAAAGGGCACGTCTGCATCACATACGTGACTCCCCTCCCACTATTTTCAGCAGAATGGCACCGATGCCCACATCTATGGCAGGCATCCTCAGAGGCTGTGAGGTATATTCGAAACTAGGCAAGTGGGGTTTATATATCCGTGGAAGGTCCAAGGTGGGAGAAAGAACTCTTGTCTGTTGGAGGCAAGTACAAATGTTGTAATTAATCACCTTGATTAGCATTGAAAAACCTTGCAGACAAGAGTTATTTCTCTCACCCTGGACCTTCCACAGATATACAAACCTCACTAGCCTAGTTTCCAATATATCTCACAACCTCTGAGGATGCCTGCCATAGATGTGGACAAAACGTCAGGAGAGAATCATTTTGGAACATGGCTGTACAGCCCTGGCCATGAAGCCTTCGACAACACATTGAGGTGAAATCTTCTGAACAGGGGTACACATAGCAAAACAAATACCACAGGGATGTTAACCCTTCCCTATGCTATCCAATAAACTGGGACTTATTCTGAATGTGTGCGTTATCACTGATAGAATACTTGGGGGGGGGGGGCGGCAGAAAGATATATGTGGGTAAGAAGCATGTTGAGACTGGTTGTCAAGCATACATCAATTTTTTTTGTGTGAGTCTGTGTTGCAAGATAGGGAAAATAGGCTGGGTTTTTTTTGGAAACTGTCTTTTTGCCCCTGTGTTAGAGGGTTAGGGCTACATGGAAGGGCAGCCAAGAAGGTGACACAAAAAAGAAGGAAAGGTGACTTTGTTGAATAGCTCCCAGTGCCCACTTTAGTCCTACATTCTGCCTCTACAGTAACCAGACATGCCTGCTTCATGGTAGAGGCTGCCATATCCTTCGGTGTATCCATAACTGCCTGAAATTAGGAAAGTTTAGTTTTTAAGCTATCATTATGGCTAAAGCATTTATTAGTAATTTTAAGTCCTCTCTTCAGTTAGCTGCCATCATTATATGGCAGTTTTATGCTTTTTTGGGTAGCTAGTTCTTGTGTTCAGCTAAGGGGGGGATAAAAAGAAATACAAACTCATCCAGGAACAAATTAGAAAGAGTGGTTGAATAGTTACTTTTATTTAGACTGTAATTACGCAAAGCATACACACATATATACATAGCTACATTTAACAGTTTTTTAAAAATCCATACACATAAAACTTATGAAGTCACAAAGCTAGATCTGGCATAGTAATGACAGGACATCCCAAAATCTACCCTTTGGGCAAATTTATCTATTGGATTACTGTCATTTCACCTTAGACTCAATTACATCACATGCACAAAATATCTCGTATAATAGAACAGAGTTGAAATTAAAATTATAATATTTTAGGCATTTTTTGAATAGCACATTTTAATTGGTCTGAGCACTTTTGACTTATCTTTGCTGTCTCTAAATCTTAGTCTTTGAGGGTTTTTTCATTCAGAACCAAAGAGATATATGTTTGTGATGTTTTAAACACAAAAGAAGTCAATGGCATTCCTAGTTTTCCAGGAACGCAGTCCATTGCACGGGATAGGATTTTACGTATTAAGAAAGTTGTTGTTATGTGACTTCAAATCAATTCA
This sequence comes from Anolis carolinensis, assembly GCF_035594765.1. Taxonomy (NCBI): domain Eukaryota; kingdom Metazoa; phylum Chordata; class Lepidosauria; order Squamata; family Anolidae; genus Anolis; species Anolis carolinensis. The sequence continues at coordinate 234,803,841 of NC_085843.1, read as the reverse complement.
GACATTCAACAAGGCGTTGTCTTTCTTTAAGGCTGAGAGGGTGCAATTTGGTCATACAATGGGTTTCCACGCCTGAGCAGTTATTTGAACTCTGGTTTCAAGAGTCCTAGCCTTCAACCATTCCAGTCACCCACTGGATGTGTTAGATGAGAACTCCCATCATACAATCATCATCGCCTATCTAGGCTAGCTAGACTGGAAACAAGGGGAGAAATGCAGATGTTCCTCTGCCTGTTTCCCTGATGTATAGTTAGTGCTTCAGTTTGTACAATGATTTCCTTAACAGGACTCCATTACTCTCCTGCTTGTATCATGATACTCCCTCATCCAACATTTTCACAGCCTTCTCTTGAATATAAACCAGGGACAACATTTTAATGTTACTCCCAACTAGAGTAGACCCATGGGAGGGATGTGTAAATCAATACATATATTCAAATGACTCAATGGATCTGCTGTAGCTGGTCCTTACAGTAGAGTTCAGAAGTAATTGCAGGAGAAAGGGAACTTCTCAAAATCATTCTGTACTTGAGACTGGTGATATAGTAGGAGAAATGCACAACAGGAGCAGAGAAGCGTTGACTGGGAAATTTTCTCCCTACACGGCTATAGAGAAGGAACGACATATTTCATAAACATTTAAGTCTTTACAGTTATCAGAAATTAATCCTGTTGATTACATAATTAAATCTGAGTCATTCCATATCAGAGGGAATTCCTGTCTGTTGAAAATTTTGATGTAAACTATCTAACGGTTTCCTTGGCTGAGGAATACCATTAATGACCAACCTTGCCAAAAGCCTGTACATATTTGGACAACAACATTGTCACGTTAAGTGCATTTAAAAGGACATTTGTCTGAGATAATGTAATAGCTGATATAAGCTCACTGATCTGGAATTAAGAGCCTTGCTATTAACAGTAATTGGTAATAAGATTTTTATTCATCTTGAGTCTACTCTGGGCACTGAACTGAGGAGTTTGTGCTTTATTGGGTAGAAGAAACAATTTTGACATAATCAATATTGATAGATTGTGGGAGAATAACTTTAGGATTGTCTTGTCATCCTGCCCTAGTAAGAAGGACTCTTGAGAAGACATTATATGAATGCTCTTTAGAAGATACCAGATGTATCTTCCAAAAATTGCTCCAGTTTAATATGCAAGATCCCATAACTTTTCTGAATGATTAGTGAGAATTATCCTTTCAAGAAACTATGCAATGCTCCCTGCCCAGTTTCATTATAATAATAATTCTTACTTTATAGATGGTCTGGATGGGAAAGAAGGATTATGTGAGATAATTTTTTTTATCATGATGCATTTATTAGGTCAACCAAAAGGTCCAAAACACATGCTATTTTTTTTTAAACTAACTGATTTGTTTATGTTGTAATGATAAAATTGCATGCAGGCAAAGAAGAGTGATAGCACTGGGGTCACAGCATTTACATTTTATTTGTAGATGTTATTTAGGAGGCATGAATAGCTAAAAGGTAAGGCTGTCACCTCCATGGCCATGAGGCGTATCAAACTATTTTGGTACCTGATGTCAAGATGTTGCTTTTCCAATCACTGTACAGAAGCTCATTGGGATAACCAATTACATCTTAATTAAGTTTTGGTAATATTTCATTCATTGTACTTGAGGGCAACAGGACATTTTAGAGTCTCCAAATTGGCTGTGTGGTGTATGGCAATTTTCTTTACCAGCTCTTGTTATACTGCAGATTTACTGTGGATTAATTATCATAAACTCATAAAATAATAGACCTGGAAGAGACCACATGGGCCATCTAATCCAACCCCGTGCCATGCAGGAAAAGCACAATCAAAGCACCCTCAACGGATGGCCATCTGGTCTCTGTTTAAAAGCCTCCAAGGCTTTCACCACACTCTGAATGCAAAAGAATAAAGAAAATTCTTAGTTTCACACTTCATGTCTATGAAGAAGCACTTCTGTATAAAACCTCCATACCGTATCTGCTCTGCATAAGGCTGCAATCCTATGCAATCCATCAAAGTTAGCCATGTTGACTTGTATAAAAATGTATACGCTCATTGTGGATGGTGTGGCCTTTAGCATGAATGAAATGGGAACCATAAATGAATATGAAAAGAGAATGCCATTGTTATTTCATACATGTTAAGACAGATAATCATGTCAAGAGATACTTCACTGTAGTATAGAATGGGAGTTGTGTGGCCCCTTAGATATTGTTGAACATCAGCTCCCAGCAGCCCTGGTCAGCATAGCCAATTGTGATGCATGCTGGGAGGTGCAGTTCAACAACAATTGTCAATCATACTTTCAGTCTTCAGTAGTGTGGTTTAGCAAAGGTAAAAGTTTTCCTTTGCTAGTCATGTCCGATTCTAGGGGTTGGTGCTCATCTCCATTTCTAAGCCAAAGAGCTGCCATTGTCCATAGACACCTCCAAGGTCATGTGGCCAGCATGACTGCATGGAGCGCTGTTACCTTCCCGCAGGAGCAGTACCTATTGATCTATTCACACTTGCATGTTTTCAAACTGCTAGTTTGGCAGAAGCTGAGACAAATAGCGGGAGCTCCCCCTGCTCCTTGGATTTGAACTACTGACCTTTCAGTCAGCAAGTTCAGCAGCTCAGTGGTTTACCTACTGCGCCACCGGGGGCTCCTAATCTATGGTTTAGAGCAGTGATTCCCAAAGTGGATGCTACTGCCCCCTGGTGGGTGCTGCAGTGATCCGGGGGGTGGTGATGACTAAAGGTGCATTTCCCATATGCATTAATACATATATATTTCTGTTTAATTGCGATTAAAATTTAAAAAAAATCCAGGGTGCTCTGAGTAATATTTTTTCTGGAAAGGGGGTGGTAGGCCAAATACGTTTGGGAACCACTGGTTTAGGTAAAGGTTTTCCCCTGATGTTAAGTCCAGTCATGACCGACTCTAGGGGTTGGTGCTCATCTCCATTTCTAAGCCGAAGAGCCAGCGTTGTCCGTAGACACCTCTAAAGTCATGTGGCCAGCATAACTGCATGGAGCACTGTTACCTTCCCGCTGGAACGGTACCTATTGATCTACCCACATTTGCATGTTTTCGAACTGCTAGGTTGGCAGGAGCTGGGGCTAACAGCGGGTGCTCATTCCGCTCCCAGGATTTGAACCTGGCACCTTTTGGTCCGCAAGTTCCAAAGAAAAGTAACATCACACACATACACCATAACTTCAGCCTTTCTTTGGCAACATGACCTAGGAGGCTGTTAGCTGAAGATTTTTCAATAAGTCATTAGTGAGGAACCCAGTTAATACCAGACAGAATCTAGTGGGTGTATCAACAGCAGAGGGGCTGCTCATGGATATCTTGTCTGCCTGGAAAGAAACTTCCATCTCCCGAGCTCCCCTTCCCCAGTCAGAGTCATTCTGAAGTGTAGAATTTAGTCAGCAGGGGTAACACAATCTGAAATTCTTTTTGAAGGCACAATCTCAATTTTACCCGTTAAAGTCCCTCTCTCTCTTCCCATATACTTCTGTATGTTCCTTCCTCCACTGTAAAGCGTTCTGTTGAGGCTGCTACTGTTCAAAAAATTAAAAGGATAAATTTCATCTGTAACATAAAGTTTCTTAAATCAAGAGCTGTGGTTGGTTCACACTAAACATTTGCAAAAATAAGTATTCACTCAGCCCAAAGGTCAGTATTTAAACAAGTTGTGGCAGGGAACTTACACTTATTAAATGTCTTCGCCCAGGTTTCTTTGCTGCTGAGTGACTGTGGCTTTTTGTTCCTTCATTTTTCCTCATGGTAATAAAGTTGAAATGTAGCAGCCCTTCAAAATGAAGTTTCTCATAGAAGTTGTAACCACAGGTCTTAACTTTTCATCACTTAAATGTGGAACAGAACCATTGCAAATGGGGGGAGGGAAGGGGGGAGGAGGGAGGGGACACATGTGGTGTGTATCAGTGATCAGTGTAAATCAGAAAGGTGTGGTGAGAGTTTTTTTCCTGCCCACAGGCCAAGCTTTCTGACTGGCTTCTATGTACATCTACAAACTGCAAACAAGACCTTTTTGTGAAGAGTCTTTAGTACACAGAATGATAAAAAGTTTCCCCATCCATTTTTTTCTTATTGATAATTGCATTTTTTCTTTCTTAAATATAACAAATGATAAACAATTAACTATAGACTTTTAATTGGGACTATAGTTCAAGTAAAAATTAAGCACATTAATTTAATTTCATTGAAATGTACTGTTAAGAGTCTAAGGTTACAGTATGGGAAGCAGATGAAATGTTCCATCAACATATGTAATTTCAGAATGTGATGCCAGTGAGGTGGGATTATTGTCTGTTTTGTGATGATGGTGTACCATTAGATGGCAGAGCTTCCTTCCTTGTGACGAATTGGGTTATTATGCCATGAGTTTCAGCAGATGCATGTTATGAGGAGATTTAGAACTAGCATAATCCGCTACTGCTTCAACAAAACGTCTTCTGAGTGTGTTTGAATATCTTCCTGTTCCCCTTCATTTTATAGCAGTCTGTCTGTCTGTCTGTCTGTCTGTCCGTCCGTCCTATCCATCCAGTCTTTCTTCTGACATGAAATTCAAGGTAGCATATAACAAGCTAAACACTAAGAAAGCTAAAAGCATGCTGATGAAAACACAATTAATTTTTTCCAACAAAAAGTACCTCACTTAGGTAGTTACCAGTTCACTGATATTTCTATTTTCAACAATATTTGACCATTTAGACGGCACACCAGGCTTAATCTTGCAAAAAGCACTCCAAGCCTAGTAGGAAAGATGGGCTAATTGATAAACATGGTCCTTCGAAGAAATTAAATATAATTGGGCACTCACTGCAGATGACTACAGGATAATTAATTGCTTTGTATTACCAGATCATCCTATTTATCAAGCCCAGTGTATTGTTTCTGATAGTGATATTTGCTAGAGAATACGTCTAAGGAAATCTCTAAAGATTTATCTAGATGTAATAGTTGTCTTGTAGTTCATCTTTAGGTTTTGACTATTTAAAATAGCTGCACATGCCCCTTTAAGTCAATTTGAGGGGATCATATGAACCCTTTGTCCCATTGTTATTCTGGTAAATATCTCACCACATTATCATAAATTGAGTAAAAGTAAGTAACTGCAAGAAGGAAAGATAAATGATCTGCTTTGCTTAAAGTGTGGCAAGATAAAATCTGGGAATATCTGGTTATAACCCCAGCAGAAAACTAATACTAAATTTAAGATGTTCATACAAATGGCCACACAGATTTTGGTATATTAACTTCTTAGTGAAAGAAGGATATGATTTTATTAAACTTCTCATTGCCAGTGTAGATCCTTCATTTTATTACTATGTAATTACTTTTTTGTGTGTGGCCCTAAGCTGTAATTGAAAGCCTGCTTTATATGAATGTATACAGTGTTCCCTCACTTACTGCTGGAGTTAGGTTCCAGGACCACCCGCAATAAGTGAAAATCCGCGAAGTAGGGACACTATATTTATTTTAATATGTATACATTATTTTAGTAGTTCTACACTATTTGAAGTCTTTATCAACCAATCGTGTGTTGATAAACCACCTCCTTCTCCTCCTGTTGCCGTTTCAGCTCCTTTTCTCTCCCTTTGGCTTCTCCTTCCTCCCTTCCTTAGGCTGTAAATTGTAATTTTTTATTATTTATAATAGCCTTTTAGAGTTTATTGAAAAACCACGAAACAGCGAATCCGCGAAAAGTGAACCGCGAAGTAGGGAACACTGTATGCAATGTTTAAATAGATTTTTAAGACTTCTGATTAATCCAGAAAGATATCACAATTATCTACATGGTAATTTTTTAAAAATTTATAAATACAATGCACGTCAGAGACAATCTTACAAGTATTCCCCTCTACTCTTACATTGGTAGGAACACTTCTGTGGTACTCGCAACTATATGTGTGTGTTAGTCTTCGGAACTATTTTATATAGGGAATTGGTTCAAGCCTCATTTGAACAATTGGCTAAACACATTCAGATGGGTAGTCCTAGACAAGTTGCTTTAACATTTGCCAGATTGCATTCACTTTTTGACTTTTAAGTATATGTGGTCTGTCCCAAAAATAATGAGAATGATTTAAAAGATTTTTTAATTGATCACAAATGCAATTACAGCGCATTGTCTTGATAATAGCCTCCCTATGATCACATACAGCGATCCCAGCATTGCTGCCATTCTTCATTGCAGTGGAGGAAGTCTTCATTTGAGATGTTATTCACAGCCCTTGTTGCAGCTGCATGGATGTTTTCAACTGTCCCAAAATAATGTTCTTTGAGATGGGTTTTGAGCTTGGGGAAAGAAATCACACAAAGTCCAGTCAGGGCTGTATGATGGGTTGGAAATTGTTCAGCCTTTGCATGAGCCACATTGTCCTCAGTTCATCATTTTGAGACAGTTGAAAAAATTCAGGTAGCTGTGATGAGGGCTTTGAACAACATCTCAGGCAAAGACTTCCTTCACTGCTATGAAGAGTGGCAGCAACCTTGGAATCACGGTATTCGATCACAAGGAGTCTATTCTGAAGGGGAATAAACTTTAATTGCATGTAGGTTCAATAAAAAATAATAATTAATTCATTCTCATTATTTGGGAACAGACTGCATATATAACTTAAAGTAGCTAGTTGTCAGCATTTCTCTCACTTTTTTATTTACTGTAGCCTTTTAATGAGCATTTGCAGACTAATTTTGTAAGGAATATGCTTCTTGGACCATAGGAAGTAAACAAGGCTATAACCATTTTTAAAGCCAGTAGCACGTGCCACCACACAAAATGAGTTCACTCTGTAACACTGTGGTGGATTGTGCTTATTAGGGTCTATATTGCTATCTGAATCTGGTTGAAGTTCTGCTTGGGAGATCCGAAGTGAAAGGCACAATTAGTTCATGTCTAGTTTATTTTGCATTAAAAGTATACAAACAAAAATACCATTTTTATCGAGCTGTTGATATATGTCTCCTGTAAATCTATGTCTCGGGTTGTATGAATGCAACTGTTTTCAATGGAGCAGCCCTAATCCCATTTCCTATCCAGAAATGAGGAACATTGTATAGCAATGAAATTACTAGATTCCTAACTTTTATAAAAATCTTTATCCATGATAATCGTCATTAGGGCATTAGCAACTGTGTTTGCGGAGGGGGTGGGAGTGTTACTGAGCCAGCTCTGAGCTAAATACACATTTCTAACCTATCTAGCTTGGTAGTATTTCCTCTATCGTTCAGTAGCTGTTGAGAGGCTCAGAAATTTCCTTCAGTTTGTCATTGGGATACAGTCCCTTCAAGTTCCAGCTCAGCATGCATATTCCAGGTGGCTTTACAGAATGAGACAAATCAAGTTCAAAGTGATATTTTATCTAAAGCTTTTGTAAATCACCTTGAAAATGGTTCATTGAATGATACATATCAGATATATACTATGCTGTGGACAAGAATAAACACTGTCCACTAAGCTCCAATAACCTTCCTAACCAGCAGAGGGAAACACTGTATACTTAACTTTGTAAGGAAGAAGGCTGGAGAGCATACAGATGGACTTGGCTTTGGTTCTGGTGACTCCACCCTTTATGCCACAGCCCTAGGAGCATCACCCATCTCTAGCAGGAAGAGAGTACTAATTCATGTGAAATCAAAACCCATTTCCTGAAGAATGGGGTGGGGTGGGGGTTAAATCTAAAATGTAGAGTCTTTATGCTCTGGCACATTGGTGACAAACTTTGATAAAGGAGTCCCAAGAAATATACATGCAGACTTTAATGAAGTTCTGGTGGTAGAAAAAGCAAATCAACAAACTATAAGGAATGGTTTATTTGTGGAGCTTGTTTCCAAAAGGTACCAAATCCATCTGAACAAATTTTAGAGGAATTTAAAAAATAAACATGCTGAGGATATGCGTTATTTTGCTATAAAATGAAATTTTCCAAGCCCTGTACCAAAGTGATTTGATACAATTTGATAGTTTTGATCTGTACATAATATTATACTCCTAGCCAACAATGTGATGCCACCAATAACCCATTCTTCAATTTTTGTGGGGTTGGTACCTTTTGGAAACAAACTCCATATTTGAATGTGCCTCATCAAACTATTGTTTCTGAATCAAAGCTCTGACAAAATTCAGTCACATAACCCAAGGAGGTCTGGCTTGCAGTATTATGTGGAATCTTCCTTTGCATATTACCATGCTAGTCGGAATCATTGCCAGATAAAATACCAGCTGCTAGTTTCTCCACAATACAGAATACATATGTTGAATGCAACATATGCCAAAATAGGGCATGTTATGCCCTATTTTTACATATTTGGATTGGGAAACAACAAGTATGTTTCTTTTTACATATTAATATCTCTTCTCCCCACTGCCTTGCTAATAAAGAACTGATAAAAAACTAAGATCTGAAATCTGCAGTGAAATCTGTCCTGGGATTTTTGTTACCTGAAAGACAACAACAAATACTTTATCCACAAATTCAAGGTGTGGAGTATCCTAGAATGGTCAACTCGTGTTGGCACTTGAATGTGAAATCTGACAAATACCTCTCGGTCACCTAACATTCAAAATAAAATAATATTAAATAGCTAATACTACTCTTTCACAACACCTCAATTTTTTTGGCTGCCTCACTTTGCTAAATGTAGGGATATTAAAACCTCTAATGATGATTGCTTGTGCGATTACTTTTAACATTTTTCTGCTATTGACACGAAAGAAATAATTTGCTACTTCCTAAGGATGAATGAACAAAATTCTACACTTTGCACACATTTTCACAGTATGAAAATATGTCTAATCAAAGACATTTCCAACTCCATTTGGTGGCTTAGCAAGTGTTCTACTTTACGTGTTTACCTATAGTGTACACCCTCCTGTCCAAAGAAACTGGCCCAAATAGGGAACCATTCATGCAAAACTGAAACCATGAAAAAACTAAATATTAGCAGTGAGGAAAACAAGAATGAGAGATGAAGAAGGGAAGCAATTTCTCCACCCCTTCACTTTTCTACTTTATATTCACATGAATCTTTGATATTGGGTTGCTGTGAGTTTTTTGGGCTGTATGGCCATGTTACAGCAATATTCTCTCCTAACATTTTACCTGCATACAGCCCAAAAAAACTCACAGCAACCCAGTGATTCTGGCCATGAAAGCCTTTGACAACACAATCCTTGATATTATGTAGTACAGTGATATCTTGCCTTAAGACCTGAAGTCGTTCCGTGACTGTGTTCTTAAGTCAAAACATTCTTATCTCAAAGCAGTTGAAATGTATTAAAATGCTATTAATCTGTTCCGACCCCCCCCCCCCAATCCACCCCAATTTTGTTATGTGTTTTTACATAAGAAGATGTACTTTATAAATAATAAATAATGTATAAAATGTTCAGAGATAGGTAGTGCTTGGTTCCATCCAGCCACTGTGGCAAGGAAGCACATTTCAGGAAGCAAAATGTGTGTTGGCCAGTGTACAGCAAGGCAAAACAGCATCATTTTCTCCATACTGTAATTCCAGTCTCTCTCTCCTTCACCCTCTTGCCCTTTCTCTCTTCTTAAAGCAAAACATACAGCACTCACTGTTTAGGCAGAGGCTCTGATGAACTAGGGTGGATCTCTGGAGTGGAATATCTGCATTTGGAGTGAGGATTTGTAAGTTAAAATATACTTATGTTAAGACATTTTATGTAGAGATTCTACTGTATTGCATTTGCACATAGTTTGTTCTAGTTTTATACTAAGCTGTACCCCACATTTTGGCTGCCGTCCCAAGAATATATAATTGGGAGCAAGGCCTACTGAAATTGGTGCAATATATGCGTGTGAGTATTTTTGCAGCATATCTGGAAGAATGAAAGTCATAGATGCCAGCCTTCCCCACTGTGGTGTCCTCTTAATGTTTTGGTGTAAAACTCCCATCAACTCTGACTATTGGCTGGAAGCTATAGGGTTGCAATCCCAGACTTTGGAAGAGAGAACATAGAAGTCTGATCTAGTGTTTGATGTATAGTCTTTGTATTGTATATCCTTTTAAGGTGATTCAAAAGGAAAAAAGGAAGAAATATAGTCACTTACATTATGACCTAAAAGAAGGTCAAGTGCCATCTTTCACACCAGTCACTTGAGACAATTCCAAAGGCTTCACTAGGCAAACACTGCCTATTTTGGGTTCTTATCTCTGGATTATTTTTAGTATGAAGCTGCTCTGTTAGCATGTCAAAAGAAATGGCAGAGTGAAGAAATCCACAAAGAAGCTGAAACATAGTACGAGTCAACATTGCTGTCTTTTAAAAGGCTACAGGAGGATAGGAAATAAACAGCATTTTTATGGGCAAGATAAATTTGAATGATTTTGTGCAGAAAATGTTTTATTGTACATTATTAATTCGGTTTTCTGTACTTTTTAGTTTGTCCAGAAAAAATACATGTACCAGAAGAAATACATCTTCCTACCCCAATCCACCCAATTAGCAATCTCTCATTATGGTAGTTAGCATAAATCCCCTTGGGGGTACCATGCATACCTTATCTGATTTTCTGCCAGGGCCCAGCTATTTCAGCCACTGAATGCTTTAAAAAAACCTTAGCCAGGGAGATGAGAGAAATTGTAGAAGCCATTTTAATGGCCATGACCTTTTTAACTAGCTATTTTCAGAGTTTTACAGCTTTCCATTTACTGGCTCTTTTCTGATGACCAAGAGACAGGGGGTTTGATCCCTGCAGGACATCTCACTTTCCAGTGTTGCCCTGCCTCACTTATTTCCATAAGTAGGGAAAGGGCTTTTAAAAAAGTAAAGCGGAAGGTGTCATTAAAGTTTCTTTGGAAATTCATTCAGTATTAGTCGGAATACTTTAAATAAAGCCCTTCAAACTGATCTTTGCTTGTTGCTATGTAGTGGGTGTTCTAACTCCTGGGAAATGTTTGCTCAGGTCTGTAAGTCAAACAAAGGAATGCAAGACATACCCCCTAGAGAGAGCAGACTCACACTCCTTTCTGTCTCAGGCTGACTGAGTGTTTTTCTGTCCTGTGGTACTAGTCTGGAGAAAGTTGATGAACATGGTATGGGGTTGCAACTGGAATTTCTCCTCTTGGTACAAAGGGTGTTTTCAGCTGGAAAATTCCATGGGATACTTTGAACCCACTGTAGAGAGAGTGGAGAATACATTTTTCTATCAAGGGGATTGAATTTCCAGAATTGATTGGTGACTTACTGTGAAGATCTCAAGGACATTATTACAAAACTGCTAAGACAGCAAGGTGCTGTCTCCAAAGGGCTTTACATTCCATCACACGCTGGCCTTAGGGACCCCTCACTTAGCTCCTTCATTTTTCTAGTAATTTAAAGTCTGGACCTGCAAACAGCCGCAGCTCACCCACCTGCCACATGGGTGTGCTCCCTTCATACTGCATCTGTGAATCAGCTGTATGAGTGACTGCATTCAGCATGGTTGTGTATCTTCCTCCTGAATCAACAAGCACAATAAATTCCATATGATCCAAGGGGGTACACAGCAACCAAGTTCAAGAGCTTCCACCAAGGTTAAAATCCTTAATTCTTGTCTGGGACAAATGCCCAATATGAATCTGAGGTTGCAGTTCTCTGTAGATGGGAGTATGTCTTGGCTGTCTCAGTGAGATGTACTCCTAAGTAAACGTGTGGTGTTCAGTTGTATGATATCCTTAAAAATGGATATCCTGGAAGACCAATTTAGTGGTTAATATTTTACATGGCTAAAGCAAAATGATGAAACAAGGACAAGGTTGGTAAATGAGAGTTTTTCATGAACATATTACAGTAAATCAACAGTACTGTTGGAGCCCTTGGTGGCACAGTGGGTTAAACCCTTGTTCTAGCAGGACTAATGACTTGAAGTTTGGGTTGTTGACATGAAGGTTGCTGGTTCGAATCCAACCCAGGGAGAGTGCGAATGAGCTCCCTCTATCAGCTCCAGCTCCATGCGGGGACATGACTGAAGCCTCCCACAAGAATGGTAAAAACATCCGGGTGTCCCCTGGGCAACGTCCTTGCAGACGGCCAATTCTCTCACACCAGAAGTGACTTGCAGTTTCTCAAGTCACTACTCACATGAGAGGGAAAAAAAACCAGAACTGTTATCGGGCCATAGTCTCTGAAACCCTTTGCCTATCTAAGTTGCTTTAACATTGTAGAATTAATGCAGTTAGACATCACTTTAACTCCCAAGGGACAATGCTATAGAATCCTGTAGTTTCACAAGGTTTTTAGAAGTCTCTGTCAAAAAGTGCTGGCACTTCATTCTACAAGTCCCAGGATTCCGTTGCATTGAGCCATGGCTGTTAAAGCGATGCCAGTTATAGTATAGTGTAGAAGCCCCCCAGTTTAACATTCTGTCTTCTCTTTTTGTCTTTTGTGTCAAGCTACTGTTGCCTCATCATGCCCAGTTCTTGTTATTTTTTAAAAAAATGTTTACTTTGTCATTTGTAACTTCAAAACAAAGACCATGTAAGGTCATGAAAGTTAATTCCCAAGTCAGTTAACACACATGAGAGAGCCAGAAGTCCTGTTGATGACCTTTTTGTTTACAACAGGATGTTTGTAATAGTATTAGCATTGCTATGAGTCAAGAACAAGAGTGTTATAAATGGTTTGAGTGTTGAACTCAAACTCAGGGAGGCAAGATTTTAAAAATCTCTTTTCAGCCATGGAAATCCCCTGGGTGACCTTGGCTAAGTCGCAGCCTCACAGAGGAAGGCAATAGCAAACTGTCTCTGAAAACTCTTGCCAAGAAAATGTTAATACAGTATAGAGTTTTCTTAGGGTTGCCATAGGTCAAAAGCAGCTTGAAGGCATGCAAGAATAACAGTGAGTCAAGGCTCGTAGACTACTCATAATCCTGTTTTCCACAATACAGTAGAGTCTCACTTATCCAACATAAACGGGCTGGCAAAATGTTAGATAAGTGAAAATGTTGGATAATAAGGAGGGATTAAGGAAAAGCCTATTAAACATTATGATTTTACAAGTTAAGCACCAAAACATCACGTTTTACAACAAATCGACAGAAAAAGCAGTTCAATACACACTAACATTATATAATAATTACTGTATTTATGAATTTAGCACAAAAAACATCACAATGTATTGAAAACATTGAGTACAAAAACATTGACTACTAAAATATTGACTACAAATAAAGATAGAATTGCATAAAATGAACTTACAAGTAACAACATTGTCGTAAGTTAAATCTGTAAACAGTTCAGTCCTTGCTGTCTAGAGAAACAGCTGTGGATCCGGGCGGGAGGTGGACTGTGTTGGATAATCCAGAACGTTGGATTAGTGAAGACTGGATAAGCAATCTACTGTATTATGTATTTTATGTATGGCATCTTTGTGTGCTATTTTTAAGCCGCCCCGAGTCCCTGTGGGAGATGGTGGTGGGGTATAAATAATAATAATAATAATAATAATAATAATCATCATCATCATCATCATCATTATCATCATCATAAAATCATAAATTGATTTTATAAATAAAAAAATAAAAATCATCCAAAAATACATCACACAGTCCTAGACACTTGGGAAGTGTTCAACTTGTGATTTTGTGATATGAAATCCAGCATATCTATCTTGTTTGCTGTGTCATAATAAAATAACAACAACAACAACAACAACAACATTGTATGACACAGCAAACAAGATAGATATGCTGGATATATTATTTATAGAATTCATGTAAGAAAGGAGAAATGAAAAGGAATGAAGAAAAGGAAAGAGAAAATTGGTGGTAGAAAGAAAGGGGGCAAGATGACTCCCTCCATTCACTTTTGGTTTTGGCCTCCTTGATTGTTAGCATTCAGCTGCTGACAGATTACCCTCATGGGGATGTGTCTCATCCATGATATAACAACATGGAAGCTACTGAATACTAATCCTGCTCTATTTTGCCCCTTCCCCGCTTCAGGTTTAAAGGAGAAAAAAGGAAGGAAGACATCAGGCCACAAGAAGAGAGAATTGGGGAATTATTTTGTGACAGAACACACAGAAGCCAGAGTGTTTTGCTTTACAGTGTTACAGTCTTCTGTCTATAACAGGCATGGGCAAACTTGGGCCCTCCAGGTGTTTTAGACTTCAACTCCCACCATTCCTAACAGCCTCAGGCCCTTTCCTTAAGCGGCTGAGGGGGAAAAGGAAGGGACCTGAGGCTGTTAAGGAATGGTGGGAGTTGAAGTCCAAAACACCTGGAGGGCCCAAGTTTGCCCATGTTTGGTCTATAAGAATAATTATTGTTTGGATTTAAGGATGTAATAGGGAGGGAAAGATGAAATGAGAGGAGTAAGCCGGTTGCCTAGCAACCTCAGGCGAACTAGTGATTAGTTGCTCTCTTTGCAGTAGGCCTCACGGAGATGAGGTGTGTCTCTTGTGAGGAGTGACATGATTTTGAGCCTGTGAGCCAAAACGATTGGCCTAAATTGTAACAGTCAACAGTTTTTATATCCACTTCCGGCCTCCATCTGCTCCATTGACTTTAAGAAGTTCACTTTTTGGGAGGCCTTAGTTAGTACCCCCTCCCCAATTATCAAAGTAAAAGTATAAAAGTTTTCCCCTGACATTAAGTCTAGTCGTGTTCGACTTTGGAGGATGGTGCTCATCTCCTTTTCTAAGCCGAAGAGTCGGTGTTGTCCATAGACACCTCCTAGGTCATGTGGGCGGCATGACTGCATGAAGCGCCCTTACCTTCCCATCAGAGTGGTACCTATTGATCTACTCACATTTGCATGTTTTTGAACTGCTAGGTTGGCAGAAGCTGGGGCTGACAGCAGGGACGCATCCCGCTCCCTGGATTTGGACTGCCGACCTTTCAGTCAGCAAGGTTAGCAGCTCAGAGTTTTAACCTCTTGCGATATGTCTTTTAAGTTATCCTTACATGGAAGGATACTAGGAAGGCCTATTGCCCAGTAGGCACATTACACCAGAATCCTCCTAACATTTTATATGAGCCCTGTTATTATCTTTATAAGCATATTCACGGGAAGCGATGTTGGACATTTAGCAAAATGCAACATTCACCAAAGTCCAACCAAAATCTAAACTTTCAAAGATTTACTGGCTTCTTTATCAGGCAAATATTAGAGTTTCTTAAATTATACAGGAGAAGGAAAATGACAATGTTAAAGTCACAGGCCAACATTTTGTCTCAGATATTACTTTTGTTGTCAATTAGGATGGTTTGGGATCCTAATGCAAGCAGAAGTCACTCCCCTTCTTGGCCACGTGGGGACTTTGCTGGAGGGACAAACCTCAAAAATTTAAATCGCAGCCCATTGACTCCTTCTTTGGGCCCTTCCACACAGCCATATAACCCCGAGTATCAAGGCAGAAAATCCCACAATACCTGCTTTGAACTGGGTTATCTGAGTCCACACTACCATATATTCCAGTTCAAAGCAGAAAATGTGGGATTTTATTCAGCTGTGTGGAAGCTGCCTTGTTTCCCTTGTTGTGGGAAAATTTGGTATCTTTGAATCCAGGAAATATTCAGAAGTAACTGTACTAGCCATGCAGCAGAATATAATTAAATCCAAAATCTCGAAAAGGATGGTACATTTGTAGTCCAATCAAAATACAGTCCCCGAGTTACAAACATCCAATTTACAAAAGACTGATAGTTGTTAATAGGGCTGAGAAAATTGAGAGAAATGTATGCCTAGGAAGGAAAATTCACTCCTGAAAGAGTTAACATGGGGGAAAATGTATCTCCACTGAAGCGAAGCAAACACCACAGAGTGTTTACCCTTCCCTATGCTATCCAAAGATAGATATCTACAGAACTTATCTTGTCCTTAACTTAGGAATTGCCTATCCACAAAAAAAATTGTGAGGTCTTTTGATGCTTTTATTTTTCATCAAAGTTATTAATCTTACAGGAGCAGGAAAACAAGGTTAAGCACGCTTCTAAAATTGGTACCTAATAGTGATTGTTCATGCTTTATATAGGGATTAGTTTCAGCAGTTGTTTGATGCTTGTGTACAGAATCTTATCTGTTTTTAGAATCCTTTGCCATCTGGACAGAATTTACTGCCATTTGATGTGACTGCCTTCAAATTTTCGTTTTGGGAAAGATGGTTGACTAAGTATTTGCCCGGGAGTGTCAGGCACGTCTGGACATCTAGTCTAACTTCAGCTGAACTCAGGAAAAAGAAAATCAGCCTGTTTAGCAAACCATTCAAGTATTAATTTATTATCATTAAATGTTTGATATTTTAATATCTATTTTATATACTTGGGACCATTTCTC
This sequence comes from Anolis carolinensis, assembly GCF_035594765.1. NCBI lineage: Eukaryota > Metazoa > Chordata > Lepidosauria > Squamata > Anolidae > Anolis > Anolis carolinensis. The sequence goes on along the minus strand of NC_085843.1, from coordinate 234,787,538 downwards.
AGACAGAAAGGGGTCGCAAGTGGGAAAGGTTTAAGAAGCCCTGTGCTAAAGTACACTTTGTCAGATGTCCAAAATGCTATGCTAGCCTAACATATACAGACTCACACATATAATTTTAACTGAAATAGTGAGACAGATCTGTTAACAGAACAACAAAAAGCGGTGAAATTTAAGGGGTGGGGAGCAGTCAGTTTCTATGCAGAATCAAATGCATTGCATACAGGATTCACAACAGCGCCCTAAATTGCAATATTATTTTTTTTCTGAACTAATTTAACTCCTTAATTGGAACAATTCTTTTCTGTAACGAGAAAGCTACAATAATCTTAACTGAACCCAAATTTAAAGAAGAGTTAAGTTTCTGAATAAATTCTAATTTAATTGAAGATCTTAGTGCCTCATTTAGAAGAATTTTTTCACTTATGTGTCTTTGGAGAGGCTAAAATGTTATTTGATTGGTATTTTTATAGTGCCATGTTAACTTTTTATGCCACCTTCTGAAAGTGTGACTGATGGTATTAGGTATAGATGGCCATCTTGTAGAAGTGGTTTAGCTCTACATTTCTGCATAGCACGGGATTAGAGTAGTTGGCTGTTGCTATTTCTTCTAACTATGATTCTGTGAATTTGCAAAAACATGCATTGCCATGGATTTAACAAGCCATGGTGTGTGAAGTTTTGTTTAGTGAAACAAGTGTGGGCTGATTCCATTGAGGCAAACCTTTTCATGTAAAGGTAGGCAGAAACTGTGCACTGGAGACATAAGTTAATAAGAAAAACAGTATGGAGGGATACCCAGCCCCACCCCAAAAATGAATGCCCAAAATGAAGATGGGAATAAATTTTATATAGCAACAGTGTTGTCAGCTTCTAGCTTACGTTTTTCCTTGTTTTGTGCAAAATGAAAGCTGTTTCTTCTCTCATTTTTTCTTATCACAGATATTATTCGCAGTGATATTGCCTTGGATAAGCAGAAAGGCTGCAAGATCGCACAGCACCCAGATATCATGTTGGAGCTTCAGAGGGAAAAGGCAGCTCAGATGCACCTGGTTCTCCTTAAGGAGCAGTTTTCCAACACATATACCAATCTCACACTAACAGGTAAGGCTGCATGTCCACCTTGAGCCCAGGATTGCTAATCCATTGAACCATTTGCAGAATTTCCCCTCTTTGAAAATTCCATAAACAGCTACAGAGCCATGGGAAAATGTTAAAAACAAAGAAAGAGTATGTAGCTCTTAATAATGGTTAATGAGAGTTGTGACCTTATTAGATGCGGTCTTTTCCCTGTTCCTCCATGCTGCCAAAACGGAGTTGCACGGAGCCCATAACATGATGCAAGGCAACTTCTAGTGGGACTCCGTGAGACTCTTGTTTCAGCAGTGCAGAGGAATGGAGCCCAGAGTGCCTTTGGAAAAGTTGGGTGTTATCCAACTTCTAATGGCACAAAGCGTAGAAATGAGCGGGAAAGACAGATCTAATGGGGAAAGGATGTAGGATGTCAGCAGACAGATCCTGGCAGGAGAGAACAGAGTAAAACAGTTCCCTCCACTGTCCCATGCTTTCCCCCTGCAGATCTGTTGAGGTCCTAAAAGTCCAGTGACATCTGAAGAGCCACTTGTTATATGCGCTGCATCTTTACCCTAAATAGACAGTAAGATATCAACATAAATTCAAAATGTTATACAGAATTTGCTTCCTCACTTGATGTGCAGCTTTGATATTCCTACTACATGAGTGCCATAGAAAGGAATAAACCAACCATTTTACATATAAACCAAAGTTTGGTCCCATAGAAAATAAAAGTCTAGGAAGTACTGTAAGTGTTCTTTCACCTGTTTATTTAATTTGGATGATCAGTGCCTGTTTGCCTGACAATCTCTGGGTTTAACTACAAGACTTGATGACAGCACAGAGCAGGCTTATTAATACAGCCATGAAACTGAATAATATCCAGTTCAGGAGGCAGAATGTTATCCTTGCTAATTTAGCAGCAGTTGTTGGCAAGTTAGTGTTTCACATTCCAAAATCATCTTAGTTTTCCTCTTAAGGCATCCATTAACTGATATTTTAATTTTAGAGATTATTTCATACATCCTAGATTGATGTGATGGATAGGATGACTCTTTTTTCTCAATCTAGGATAGTGGCTAGAATGTTGCACTGAGAAGTCTCCATTGTGCTATAAAATACAATGGGTAACATCTGGGACAGTCTCTCTTAACTTGGCCTAACTCACAAAGTCATTTTTTAAATAATTTATTTTTTAAAGGGTTAACAATTATATACATATATATAAAGCTTATGACTATACATCCCCCCTCTTTTGTTTTCTTTCATCCCTGTGCTCCTCTTCTCCAGAGCCATCTCTTATTCTAAAATACCACCAAAAGTTCTTAAAGTTCTTTAAAAAAAAGTTCTTAAAAAGTTCTTCATGTGGAGGTAAATTACCATCCTTTTTCCAATACTTTTCCTAAAAATCTTCTCCAGATACATTCAAAGTCATTTTTCCATGGTTCCATCTTTACTTTTAAATTTGATGTTAGTTTATCATTCAAGACCATTCTCCAGACTTCTTTATACCATTCATCAATTTGTATTATCATTTCCGCTTTCCAATATTTTGCTACTAATAATCTAGCTGCTTATAGATTATTGAATTTTCCTCTCTTATCTTTCCCGTCCTCTTTTTTAATTGATAGCAGTATTTCTGCTGGATTCCTTCTAATTTCTATATTCATAATATTTATAAGGGAAATAATTTCTATTTCCCTTATAACCATTTCCCAAACATCTTGTACATATTTACAATCCCACCACATATGCAAATAAGTTCCAGTTTCCTGAAACGCTCTCCAATGTTTTTCATTATAGTTTCTATTCATAATGTTTAGCCTTCTCAGTGTTAAATACCACTTCCAAATTAATTTATAGTAATTTTCTTTCATTCTAATTGACATGTTTTTAAATTGTCTTGCTTTCCATACCACTTCCCATTCTTTCTCAGTTATTTTTATTCCTACTTCCTCCTCCCATAATCTCTTAATGTTAGCTTTTTTCCTGTATCCTTAATTAATATTTTATATATTTTACTTGTTGTTCCTTTTAATTGTTCATTATTTACTCTTTTTAAACCTTTTAGTATAATTTCCTCGAATTGTGTTATTTGTTTTCAAGTTTTATTTTGGACCCACCAATTTTTATTCAGTTTTTCCAGTTGAATCCAGTGGAGCCATGAAATGTTTATTCATCTCAGTTCCTCTTTCATTTTTACTTTTCCCATTTGCCATTGTAACCAATTTCCCACCCCTTTTTTGTTCCCTTTTTTCAAATTCTTTATCTAATATTTTCTTTCATTCCTTTGGGAAATCCCTTTTCATTATTATTGATGTTAACACAGAATTCTTACTAATTAATTGTCCTTTATATTTGTTCTATATTTCCATTATATTTCTTAATAGTACAGTATATTTCGTCACTTTCTCAATTCAATTCCCTATTCCCTGATTCCATCCATTCTAAACCCTCTCTATCATCTTTTCTATTACATATCTGAATTGGTTTTCCTTATAATATTTTTTTATATTCAGTAGGCCTAATCCTCCTCCTTTTTGGGGTTTGTACTGGAGTTGTTTGATTAATCTGTTCTTTCCCCCATTATTACAATATTTATATATCATTTGTTGCCATTTGTTTATTTCTTTTTTTGAAATGTTTAATGGAATCATTCTGAACAAAAATTTATTTTAGGTAGAATTTTCATTTTTACCAATGCTATTCTACCGAACCATAGAATCATAGAATCATAGAATAGTAGAGTTGGAAGAGACCTCATGGGCCATCCAGTCCAACCCCCTGCCAAGAAGCAGGAAATCGCATTCAAAGCACCCCCAACAGATGGCCATCCAGCCTCTGCTTAAAAGCCTCCAAGGAAGGAGCCTCCACCACAGCCCGGGGGAGAGAGTTCCACTGTCGAACAGCCCTCACAGTGAGGAAGTTCTTCCTGATGTTCAGGTGGAATCTCCTTTCCTGTAGTTTGAAGCCATTGTTCCGTGTCCTAGTCTGCAGGGCAGCAGAAAACAAGCTTGCTCCCTCCTCCCTATGACTTCCCTTCACGTATTTGTGAACCATGATAATTGTAAAGTGTTATATCCCTTTAACTTACCCTCTATATCTTTCCTTAGTTCTTCTAAGTTTTTTCTTTCTATGGCTTCTAAATCTTTGGTTATGGTTATTCCAAAGTATTTTATATTCTCTTTCACGCATACTTTCATATCTTTTATATCCGTTTGCTTTTTAAATTCTTCTTCTTCTTGCTTCATGTAGTTAAATAGCATTGTTTCTGATTTATTCTAATTTATTTTCAACCTAGACACCAGTTCAAATTCTGTTATGTGTTTCTTATTTATCTCCGTTTTCTTCATTATCTCCTTTATTATTAACAGTGTGTCATCTGCAAATAAGATAAATTTTTCCTAACTTTGTTCCTATATCTTCTGATTCATTATCTTTCCTTAGTACATAGGCCAATAGTTTCATTATCATCCTTGCCTTGTGTTTGTTAATTTTATCTCTCTGGTGACTCCATAATTTATTATTATCTTTACATAACTATCCAAATACATTTGGTTCATTATATTTTTAAACCTGTTTCCTATTCGGAATTTGTTCATAATTGTTTGGATATTTGGCCATTTTACACTGTCGAAGACTTTGAATATATCTAATGCTAAAATCCCCGCTTTACTTCCCCCCTTCTATTATTTGTATTTTATTTATTACTCTACCTATCAGGTTGGGCATTTGTCTCCCTTTTACAAACACATTGATCTTGTTTTATGTATTTATACATACAATTGCTCATCCTATTAATAATAATTGCCATTACAATTTTAGCATCTTGATTGATTAATCTGTCAAATCTTATTTTGGTTTGGGTATTAATATTGTTAACGATTACCTCCACGATTCTGGTATTTTTTCTCCATTCATTATAGCATTATGTAATTCTAGTAGTTTTGTAGTTATCACTGCAAGATTGTTGTGAGGATAACGTGAAGAGGAGAGTAATGTGCTCATTGAACGAAAGGCAGAATATAGAGGCTAAATAAGATTATTTTGTCACAGAAACTGCCCTTCCTACCTTCAAAACCAAACAACCAGGTAGTATTGTAACTAATTTAAAAATATTGTTTTTCCTCTATTAATAAAACTGAAAGCAAACTGTGTAGCTGTATTAAACTAGGACAGGATCACAAGTAGCTATCTTAACTCTGCTGTAGCATTCAGATCTGAAGTTGGCTATCTGGGATCTGGAAGGTCTCTTTAGTTGCATCTACACTGAATAATTAGTGCAGTTTGACACCAGGGTTCAATGCTATAGAATCATGGGAGTTGTAATTTTACAAGGTCTTTAGCATTTTCTGCCACAGTGCTGGTGCCTGACTAAACTATAGCATTCTATAGCATTGAGTCATGACAGTTAAAGCAGTGTCAAACTGCATTAATTAATTCCTCAGTGTAGATGCATCCTAATAGCAGTTTAAAAACATTATGTGGCCAAGTTACATATAGTGACCAGCTCAAATCCTATGGAAAACCCACAAGCATTCCACTCTTTTATTTATGTCCTCTGCATCTGTTACTGAGAGTCATACTGTCTTTAGTGATAAGGGTCATATATAGCAATCAGAAATAGTAACGTTGGGTTGTTGTATGTTTTCCAGGCTGTATGGCCGTGTTCCTGAAGTATTCTCTCCTGACATTTCGCCCACATCTATGGCAGGCATCCTCAGAGGTTGTGAGAAGGATGCCTGCCATAGATGTGGGTGAAACGTCAGGAGAGAATACAGTAGAGTCTCACTTATCCAACACTCGCTTATCCAATGTTCTGGATTATCCAATGCATTTTTGTAGTCAATGTTTTCAATACATCGTTATATTTTGGTGCTAAATTCGTAAATACAGTAATTACTACATAGCATTACTGCATATTGAACTACTTTTTCTGTCAAATTTGTTGTTAAACGTGATGTTTTGGTGCTTAATTTGTAAAATCATAACCTAATTTGATGTTTAATAGGCTTTCCCTTAATCCCTCCTTATTATCCAACATATTCGCATATCCAATGTTCTGCTGGCCCGTTTATGTTGGATAAGTGAGACTCTACTGTACTTCTAGAACATGGCCATACAGCCCGGAAAACATACAACAACCCTGTGATCCCGGCCATGAAAGCCTTCGACAACAAAATAGTAACGTTGACTTGTGAGACACTATATCATGGTGCTTTTCTCTCCAGAGAATCTTATGTTGGTTTTCTAGCAATACTGCTTGGTTGGAAGGGGCAAGGAATGTTGTTAAGCTTTGCAAAAGCTTTCTGTAGATTTTATATGGGTCTTTGCCTATACAAGCAACACCAGGCATTTTGAAGCATTTTGACACTACTGAAAATAGCAGCACATTAGGGTATTTTTTTTTCTCCCTGCCCGCACTTGCATCAGCAGAAGGGATGCAGAAATGACTAAATTTGGTGTCCTTGAAGCCAAAGCAGCACATGCACTTTGGGTGAACCCAGTAAATATTAAAGAGCAAATATAAAAGAGATAATGGCCCAGACAGAGTAGAGTGACTGTTTCTATTATGGGTGTTGTTTGAATTATCCATGAAATGGGTCCTGGAGTGATTGACAGACTGTGAGGGGGAGCTGTAGGATGCTCATAAACCACTTAGCTCTTGCCTGGCATACAAGAGGACTAAAGAAAAAGAGTCAATTCTTTTACCTCTGGACAACGGACGGCAGTGAAAAACACTACCAAGCGTTGTCCAGGTTTCTGCCACAACCTGGAAAGTGAAATCTTTCTAGGGAGTGCCAACGGAATGCTAAGCTGTTGTGACATCAGAATCTTTGTTAGCCTGGTAAACATAGCCTTACTTTGTGGCTGCCCCAAGAAAGAGATCTAGCTGCGATTGATGCCTCAAGTTCAGTCTGTCAGGCTTACATTTGGGCGGGATCCCTCTAAGCCATTTCTCAGTAACACAATCCTCTTGACTGTTTATTCCCACTTGAGCTCTTGAAATCTACCCTGACAACTTGCTTACTCTCCAGTAAACAAACCTTCTCCTAAAGGGAGGTTTCTTCCCTTCCTGCACTTTTCTCCAAAGCAGTTTCAAAGAAGCCTAAAGCATTGCTGGCATTTTTGCGTGGACCTGCCCCTTGAAGGGCACTTGGTTATTGCAGGCTCTTGGCCTTTTAAAGTGTGTTTATGGGGGAGGATGGAAAATTTCAGCTCCAGGTGTCTCTGTTAGGCAAAATGGCTCTAAAATGGCAAAGCAGTGTCTAGCCTTTTTGTCTGAGATCGAAGTAGTCTGATAATGGTTAAAGAAGTTTAATCTCTGATTTCATAAATGGAGCTGGGCCCTGTGTTCTCAGGGGGCAGAACATAATATTTACTTGTGGCTTGACAGAGACATGTAAATATTTCTCTTTCCTATGAAGGATTCTGTCTTTTTCGTTGTATAAAGGGAGTGGGAGGAGACTGATGCATGGGGACAATTACACCTGCTTGTCAGGATTGGAGCAAAAAGGCTTACAGAAAGAGGCCTCATGCAGATTTTTCTTAAAAAGTGGGAGCACATATCTCACCAGTGTAGGACAGCCTTCCCCAAACTAGTGAGCCCCATTGGTACTGGACTGTAGCTCCAATTATCCCAAGGCTATATGACCATTGGCTGCAGTTATTAGGGATGATCGTCATTATAATCCAATACATTTGGAAGGCAACATGTTGCTAGACTGTAATTGGACATGCGTGGAATTACCTCTTTCATATGTTTAAATGGAAAGGAGGAGAGACGGCTGAGTAAATTATAAAATGATTGTGATCTGTGTGAAAGGCTTGGGCTAATCTGTTTCATTTCTCAGTTTGCTCCCAGGAGTCATCTAGGGCCCCTTCTACACTGCCATATAAAATCCAGATTATCGGCTTTGAACTGGATTATATGGCAGTGTAGGCTTATATAATCTAGTTCAAAGCAGATAATGTGGATTACTTGCTTTGATAATCTATGGCAGTGTAGAAGGGGCCTAACTCTTCAAGCCTTGTTGATGTTTAGTACATTATGAAAGTAATCCCCATTTAGTCTCATTAGAAATGGTGACAGTGACAAGTATGAGCAAGTGATAAAACAGTTAGATTGCCATCTTACTGTGTAGTCCAATGCTTTGAATCTGATATATGTTTAAGCCTGTTTTGGACCACGTGAATTGGCCTTCATTTCTTTTTCAAGATCTTCTGCTACCATTTGGCAATATGAGCAATAACTTATCTGGTATGTGGGGCAAAACTGATCTTATTTATGTGCTATGAGTAATCTCTGAATGAATGTTTCACGAAAACTGTTATGATGGAAATGTGACCTAAACTGGCCTAATGTGATGTTAATAATAGTTGAGTTACAACCTTCAGGAGTACAGCTGGGCAACCAATTGCACAACATCTTGCAAAATTGCTTTGCACAGCTAATTGCACAATAAAAACTGAATTGATTACCAGGCTTTGGCTGACATGAAATGCCCAGCACTACTGCAATAGCATAATTGGGTACAACCCTTTATCATATAGGCTTGAAAAAAGATCCAAAAGAAAAACTTCATGATCAAGAAAATGTTAAAACAATAATGTAATAAAATAAGTTAGAACAATCAGAAGGCTATAAAGTCCAGTTTCAGCATTTGCAAGCTAGGATTTTCCTCTTTATAATTAATCCATAGAATCCAAACCTTAGTATGTTATAGCCAGAAATAAGGAGGAATGTAGAAGGATGCTGAAAGGACAGTAGACTCTAATAAGATTCCAGGTCACATTATATAGACTAACGAAATGTAAATCCTTCACTACACAGTGTCTGGGGAATAGTTTCTTTTCCGACTCAGATATACCAGCTAACTTCAGACACAGGAACAAATCTGTGAAATCTCTGATTCTATCTCATGTTGCTTTATTTTTGAGTTTCTCACAGTGCATGATATGGAACATTAATCGTGGTGTCTGTGAGCATTATGGAATTCTGGCAACATATATATTTTTGAGGGAAGAAGAAAGCATATATTTTTGGCATGACTAGTGGACAGTTATGAAGTCAATAACTGTCTCAGTGCAAGTTTGAAGATTGTCGTTTTCTCTGTGGGTGGGTTTGGAGAAATTACTGCTGTTCTTGTTTTGGCCTTCTGTAGAATGTGTCACCATCACTTCAAAAATAACTCATGAATTTAAGAAGGAAATTAACTTCAGAAAGCTTCAGTTGATTAATTTTTGTGGGAAATTTTAACTTCTAAGGTTACAGGTTAAATATGTGCTTTGTGTTTAAATACCATGTTTTTAGTATGTTAGTAGGGAATGTGCAAGAAAATATTAGAGATAGGTTGTCCAACTAAAAATAAGCTGTAGCTTTTGCTTATAACACTGTGAATGTCATAATCACCTTTCATGACCACTATAATCATGGACTGTATCAGAATACCTATGCCTTAAAAGATGTAACCAATCAATTAATTGATTAGTAGGCAAAAATATATGACCAACCAGTTCAAAGTTCTTTAATTAATCAGCAACCCTAATATATATCTTATTTTGGAGGGACAAATTACCAATTAAGTTGTGACTGTGGAACACCCCTCCCCCCAACACGTGGTTTTTAGACCCCTGTGTGCAGATGTCCGGCTTAGTGCCTGGATTGGAAGGCTCATGCTGCTTTAACTAATCACTTCCTTGAGCTGGGTGAAATGAACATTTGTCTGCTTGTCTTGAAGACAAGAGCCTAGTGGACTCCACAGTGCTTCTGTTGGGGCTGCCCTGAGGTGGAATTTACTGCCAGAAAGGACATGACCTGACTGTAGGTTCATTAATGGCAGCCAGATGTGCTGCTGCAGCCATCATCATCATATCCTGAAACTGGAAGCCCCTGCTGTGGTGAGTGCATTATTGGAGAGTCAGCTAGGCAAATACGGCTAACCTATCAGGCCTATGGTTCACTGTGTGTTCTCCAAAGTCTTTCTCTTATTTTTACCTACCCCAAGAATTTCACAATAGTTTTTGCTCTGACATTTGATGGGACAAAACAATTTCTAGGGTAAACTGCATGTCAGTTAAAGTACTAGTATAATTTCATCTAAGACATCACAGGGTCGCTATAGATGTACTTAAAAAAAATGCAGAGATCAATTATCAATATACTTTCAAAATAGCTGAAATCAATAAGAAACGTAATTAATTCATAAGTTCTTATGTTCCAGGGAACACCCTAAGTTTAGAGGTTATAAGAGTGGGTTTTCTTCTGAGTTACTGTATATGTATACGTTCTGTGCTTACTCTAGGCCAGGGTTACCAAACTCATTTTCATCTAGGGCCACATTAGTTTTATAGTTGCCTTCAAAGGGCCATTGAAACCATGGATGGAGAATCTGTGGAAACAGAGGACAAACTATAATCCTTTTAAATAGTGGTTGGTGCTCTTTAGTTTTTACCCAATTTGGGTTCCCAGATATTATTGAATGACAACTTCCATCACTCAAATGGGGATAATGGGAATTGCAACACAACAGCACTTGTTAAAGGACATTGTAATGTCAGATATCATATCCACAAGCTTTGTATTTAAATTCAAGCCCCACTATCCTGACTAAACAGAACAAACAGCAAGCATCCCACCAGCTCTAGTCATAATATCTGATGATGAGGAATACAGGAGTTATTGTCCAGCAGCTGGAGGGCCACATAAAATGACCAGATGGGCCAGGTCTGGCCTGCGGGTCTTGGGTTTGACACATGTGCTCTAGGGAATGTAAAACAATCCTATTTGTTTCTTTTTTAGAAGGTGTTGCCAATCTGCAATATGTATCCTAAACCTGTTTCAGTGTTTTGTTTTGTTTTTCTGCTCAAGTATTTTGCTTTTTTAAAACTGAAAACATGTAAATGCCCATTATAGTATGGATCATATATGAATGTATATCACTTTATCATTCAATATTTGACTACCACAGGGATTATCTCAGTTGTGTCAGCAAAGAAAAGCACTATATTCTGCTTTAGTTATAATATGGAATTTCTTTCAGTGTTAATTAAGCTGTGAGTCTATACACTGGTATATTTCACTGATTTGTATGTACAAACAGCTTCAGCAGTTCTTTGTTTAGAATATTGCATCTAAACAAACAAAATCATTTTGTTCAGCTTAAAATAGTTAAGCTCATCTTTCATTAGATCCCCTTTTACTAATACAATCATGCAAAAAAGTTCACAATGATGTCTTTGTCTATTAATGAATGAAACCATTTCACAGAAACAGTAAAAAATAGATTTGGAACCTTCCCTGATGATATTCCACATGCCTCCTTGTATATTATAATGTTCTTGTTTTGAATTCTCCTTCTTGATCTTTGACCTCTTTTCTTTCTTACCTGTCTTATTGTGGGTTTTTATACAATGTAACAGAAGAGTATTTCAGGCACATTTGCCGCTGGGGCCTCCCCAATTTTAATTCCAATGCAAAGAACTATGAAATGTAATGTTATAACTCTTGTGTAGATTCTGTGCATTTCTGAATGGCACTATGTTGATTGAACTGGGTTGTGGATTAGCCAGTTTTAGGTTTAATAGAACAATATTTGGCATCTTATTTGGCAGTGTCATCATATGTTCATGGTACTCGCTAATGGTGAAAGTTTCCCTGTTCCTTGGGACTTGAAGCAGAGGGTGAATTTGCCTTTGGACTATGAGTCTGAAGACTAAACTGCAACAGTCTCTCATAACTTTTTCCATCTGATTTGATTGACCACATGTGTCCTGTTTTTCAGGAACATATAATTTTTAAAGGCATTTACACATCTTTCAGCTCAGTCGAGCTCCCAAGATGGCGCAAAATATGTAGAAATATTTTGTTGGAATCACAGACGCCTTAAAGGGCCAGATTTAAAAATGACTTCAAAACAGAATTTATTAAAACAAAAGAAATGGGACGCAGAGATACTCAAATGCAGTTCCACTGGTCAAAACTCAAAAAACCAAACCAGACCTGGCCCAAAAGGTTAACAGAAATATAATCCAGATTAACTGGATGCAAAGAGCACCAAGTCAAACAAAATGCTCTGAAGCAAAACAAAAAGGCACAGTACACAAATGGTTAACAAAAGGAGTTGCAGGAAGAAAAGCGTCATTAGCTGAAGTCCAGGGTCGAAGCGGGAAAAATCCAAAACAGCGTCGCTCCAGTGTCCACAGAAGCAGCGTCTTTAGCCAAACCGGTCCAGGTCCAGAAAGAGAGAAGTCCACATTCACGAGAAGCCGATTCATGTCAAAAAACATGCAAATGATCAGGAGGTCCAAACTGCAGATCCGAATCCAACGTCGAACACAAAACAAGCAACAGCAAGTCTACAAGAATCTTTACCAATACACAGCACCCAGCACATGAACGCACATCAACACCTTGCCTTCTGCAAATACCCCTCACCCCTGAACCCACTTTTATCTACAAATCATCATCAGAAGATGAACTGACCACTGCCCCATCACTATCCCCCGCAGCTGCTCCCAGCTCTTCACGTAAATTCCCTTGACTTTCCCTCCAATTCCTCCATCTCCTGTCAAGACTTAAATCCACCCAAGACTCAGTTGGATCCCCAGATTGCCAGTCTTCACCCCCAGAGAACCCCATAAAGGTATCACTAGTTGTTGGCGCCTCACAAATAGCTTACACTTCTCTTATCTTAGTCCAATCCATGGTGTCTCCTTCTTCTCCTTCACTCATTGACCCATCACCCCCAGAGAATCCCTCAAATGACTCCTCATCTGTAGGTGCTGTAAGTATGTCCCGGATCCTCTTTCTCTGCTGCTCATTATCAGATTCCTGTTCCCGAGTAACCCTTTCCCCCCTTCTGGAACCCATACTACTGTTTGTAAGGTTACTCACAGGCTCTACTACAACACATTTTGAGAGAGTGAAAACACCAAAGAAAGTTCAAGGACCAAAGTCCACGTGAAACAACACTCTTGACTGCTTGCTAGAAGCAGAGAAGAAATGGTGTCAGTCAAAGTAACTGTAACACCCTCTACATTGGCCTTCCTTTGTCAGTGATCCGGAAGCTCAAGTTGGTACAAAATGCAGCTGCTCGACTTCTTGCGGGAGTCCCAATGAGATGTCATATAACACCAATCTTACTGCAGCTGCACTGGTTACCAATTGAGCACCGGATCACTTTCAAAGTGATGGTGCTTACCTTTAAGGCCTTACATGGTCTAGGGCCAATGTACCTGAGGGACAGCCTCACCCCCTACCAACCCCAGAGATCCCTCCATTCTGAGGACCAAGATCTGTTGGAAGTTCCCAGTTTTAAGACCTTGTGTCTAACAGCAACTAGATGTAGAGCTTTTACAACAGTGGCGCCATCACTCTGGAACACTCTGCCACCCGAAGTTCGTGCCTTGCGGGACTTATCAGTCTTCCGCAGGGCATGTAAGACACACCTGTTTCGGCAGGCTTTTTATCTCCGTTATTGCTGTTTTTAAATTGCTTAGATTTTAGCTTGTTTTGTAAGCCACTCCGAGCCCTGGGGGAGTGTTTTAAAGATGTTTTTAAAGATGTTTTAAAGATGTTTTTAAATTGTTAGATTTTATCCTGCTCTAGGGGAGTGGCGGCATATAAGTCTGAATAATAAATAAATAAATAAATAAATAAAATAAAGTTCCACAGTCAGGGTGTTCAGAGATAAGATATCTGTATTTTATAATGCGTTTTATGAATGTTTTATGTAAGTTAATTTTTTAAAAACTGATTTATAGTGTATTGTACAGTTTTTATATGTGTGTTTTATTGTAAGCCGCCCTGAGTCCCCTGTTGGGTGAGAAGGGCGGGATATAAATATTGTAATAAATAATAAATAATAAATAAATATGGAAATAGAGAAGCTAATTTGCACTTGCTCAATGTCACTATATTTTAGACATTTTAAAATGGCCTTTGTCTGCCCAAAAGGCTTATTAGACTAAATGACAGTCTCACTAAACAAGTTACTTATCTAAATCAGATTTTCTCTCAATTTTAATATCCCATTTGCAATATAGGGATAATAAGTACTTAGCAAAAACCTACAAGGCTGTTCATACACTGAGTTAGAATATGTATGGATTTTAAGCTTTTTTAAAAGAAGTACTAAGTGGCCCTATTATTATTACTATCTAGCTACATTTCTTGGCTTCCATGTTTAGTTTTTAAGACAAATAAAAGGGATAATGTTAACAGCTGACTGAAAGAGAACATTGTTTTAGCTATAGTTCCTGGGGTTACATTTAAGCATTCTCTTAATATGTGTTGTCGAAGGCTTTCATGCCTGGAATCACAGGGTTGTTGTGTGTTTTCCGGGCTATATAGCCATGTTCCAGAAGCATTCTCTCCTGATGTTTCACCTACATCTATGGCAGGCATCTTCAGAGGTTGTGGTATCTCTTAATACATTTTTCATTTACAGTACACATTCAGGGTACAGAAAACTGCAGTAAAGTATTGTTTGGAAGAGATAAAATGAATAATTTTGTAAACACAGGAAGTTGTAATAATAATATTGAGCAAAATTTAGTGCTGATAACAGTAGGCAACATACATTTTGGTACCTCAAATGTTGGCTCTGTTTCTGCGTATACTTGACTTGCTGATTCCAAAAATGGCACCAGTTTTCCCCTTTCAACTGTAGTTTTTGAGATACAGAACCTATACCAGTACCCATCTGCTCACCAATAAGAAATAATAACCATATCTAATAAAAAACAGCTGATGTGGTCTATACAATGCAATTTTCTGAATCAACACCTCAAATAACCCCATGAATAGTCCTAAAAACCAAGACACCATGAAAAAAATTGTTTGGTTGGGCTATATAATTATAACATAAAAATAATATTTAAAAATTCAGTGGTACTGTTATGGGTAATATTTATTTTCCTCTATCTGTGTCCCACCTAGGGTGGTTCTGTATACTTCCTGTGGCATGTGTACCACAATTTGAGAATGACCTTTGTTTCTATTTGCATGGATTGTATTAACTGTGAAACATGTAGGGAATTGTCACACATTTTAATTACTGTCTATGACCTCCTTTAAGTGCCTCATGCTAAAAAAGATACATAGCATATAATATAGATAAAACTCCATCTCTGATGACAGACTGGGAAATTTGGACCCTGAGTACAGTAGACTGTAATTTCTAGGAAGTGTGAATGAAACTGCAATCTAAGTTATATAATACATAGAGAGTGCATTACTGGACACTTTTAAAGTTTTTGGTTAAAGTAGAGCTGCTTTGAAAATGTTATATAGATTGGTATATGCACACTGTTAGAGTTCCCGAGAGGAAGGAGAATAAAGAAGGAATGCTGTGGTCATGGTGTTGATGGGGTCATCGCTCATTCTTTCATCCATGCCTTCAGGGATACATTCTTGATGACAGATCAATTCTTTATTGCCAGGATAGGATTCCTAGGTAAGTTAGAAGAAAATGCAAAGGAAGAAAGAACAGTGGGTGAGTTTGCATCTGGATTATCATTCAACTGGTCACAGGGGCTGTTCTGATCAGTGGGAAGCACTGCCTGCTGCGAAGAATACAGTCCAACTCCAGTGCTTTACTTGATCCCCGAACCACTTCACCATCTGTCTGTCCTTCATTGTCTACAGTTCCTCCTGCCCTCCTGCGTAGACTAGTGCAAAAGAAGCTAACTTTGTAATCACTAAGGGGACACAGTCTCATTTTGTTTCATTTACGTCCATCTTTTTCTTTTATGATCAACTCAAGACAACATACAGGGGAACCCCAGGTGGTTGTTACTCAAAAGCTCTGGTTGCACCGTAACTTTGTTTCAAGGAAAGGGACAGGTATGTGTATTGCAGCTCTGACATTTCTTAGAAATCTTGCTGTTAGTCCAGACAGGTTTATAGTAGGGATGCGTAAGAATTTCATTCAGTCCATTTTAAATGAAGAACTTTCCAAAAATTAATCAGACAAATTTGTTCATCCAGGCATGTTGAATTCGAGTTGCTACCTCTTTTTTCCCCAACAGACCCATCTTTAACATCTGTATGTCAGGAAGATAAAGGACAGTTTTTTCCATGTTGAAACAGTTTTACTGGTTGAAGGTGGCCAGAATTTTTTTGATTTAATTTTATAAACAAATCAACAATACCTACACTTTAAAAATAAACAGAGTGGAAAGGACTATTTTTTTAAGGGGAAGGAGATTCAGGTGGATCTCCAGTCCTTGTTTGAGGTTGAAATAAGTTAATTAAAATAGAAGATATTATCTAAGATATTATATATCTAAGATATTAATATATTTTAGATATATATTTTTACATGGATACAGAATATCACGGTGTCCTTGGTGGTGCAGCGGGTTAAACCACTGAGCTGCTGAACTTGCTGACCAAAAAGTTGGCAGTTGGAATCCGGGGAGCGGAGTGAGCTCCCGCTATTAGCCCCAGCTTCTGCCAAAACTAGCAGTTTGAAAACATGCATATGTGAGTAGAGCAATAGGTACCGCTCCTGTGGGAAGGTAGCGATGCTCCATGCAGTCATGCCGGTGACATGATCTTGGAGGTATCTACGGACAATGCCAGCTCTTTGGCTTAGAAATGGAGATGAGCACCAACCCCCAGAGTTGGTCACAACTAGACTTAATGTCAGGGAAAACCTTTACTACCAAATATCATTATCAATATTTTTACAATAATCTGTAACCTTCCTATAAACTAATTAGTGCAGTCTTTCCAAATGCAACACTTCTTTAGATAAGTTGGACTACAAGTGACACTATTTTGGAGGCTGATGGGAGCTGTCATTCAGCACCTCTGGAGGACACCACATTGGGGAAGTTAGAACGGAAGGTTAGAAAATACTGTACCTTAGATAGATGTGTAACTGAATAACAACTGGGGAGAAATGTGTTTGAGAGCAGGGCCATCTTAACAGCATTATAGGCCCTTGGGCAAAGTAGTACACTAGGCCCTGTCTACAAACCTCTCACAGGAATAAAAATAGAAATGATCAATACAGCAAACTTACCTTTAACAAAATCAGTGTTTTGACATTTTAATACATGCTATGTTATGCAAGGGAGACTCAGTGGCAAAGTGTGTTAAAGCACTGAGCTGCTGAACTTGCAGACCAAAAGGTCCCAGGTTTAAATCCCGGAGCAGAATTAGCGCCCGTGGTTAGCCCCAGCTCCTGCCAACCTAGCAGTTCGAAAACATGCAAATGTGAGTAGATCAATAGGTATCTGGCGGGAAGGTAACGGCGCTCCATGCAGTCATCCCGGCCACATGACCTTGGAGGTGTCTACAGACAACACAGGCTCTTCGGCTTAGAAATGGAGATGAGCACCATTATAGGCCCTTGGGCAAAGTAGTACACTAGGCCCTGTCTACAAACCTCTCACAGGAATAAAAATAGAAATGATCAATACAGCAAACTTACCTTTAACAAAATTAAGTCACGACTGGACTTAATGTCAGGGGAAAACATTTACCTTTTAAACATAGAAGACACTACTTCAAGTGGGTGGACTGCATCTTCCTGGACAATTCAGATAAATATCATCAACTCACAATTGAAAGCCTGGATCATTTGTGATGGCCAAGAAGAATATGTGTAGGCTACAAAAAATCATAAAGATGTGTAAGGAAGGGGCGTTGTTTCTCCATCTCCCAAGTTGAGAGATGAAGGAGAAAGGGCTTGGGGAGGGAATTCCCTGCTCTCGGCCTGACAGAGGGGCACAGGCATCTTTTTGCGTGTGATTGTAATATGCCATTGAATCTAATGTGCATCTCCATTTTGGCTAAACAATTAAGCCAATGTTACAACCATCATAAGAAACACTCAGTGTCGGTCACAGGTGCAAATCGTGTAAGTCTTCGTTTTGGGAGAAGAAAACAGATCACCATGTTTATAAAAAAATCATAAATGGTGTTTAGAGAAACTAGGAGGTAAACAATTAATTGTTGAATTGTTAGAAACTTTATAGTGTCCATAGTCAATAAGAGTTACTTAGGGAAATGTCAGAAGTGTACAAATGTGGTTGTGTGGGCCCATGTAGCCCAAAGATTGGCTTTCAGGAGTGGCAGTTTGCCTTTTTAAAAGATTGAAGTGACATTTTTTTTAAAAAAAAATCTGAAGTCAACACCTCTATGTTATTTTATTTTAGCAATTTGTGGAGCACCAATAGAGTCCCAGATGCACAAAACTGGCTCCCACCTCCTGTTTTTCATAGTACATCCCATTAATACATGCTACAGGTATAATTCAATCTGGTTTGGCATGTTCCTACCATAAAAAGCTTCTTTCCACACAGAACTTGTTAAAAAAATGGTGGTTGGGGGTACTGCAGGAAGATGCAGTTCTCAGACATCCTATAGGATGCAGCCCCTCTAGATGCTTTCGACTATAGAGGGTGGAAGTATTCTAAGATATGGTCTGGGAAGAATCTAAGTAAGGATGGAGTTTAAAAGAGAGAGGATGTAATTTGCTGGCTTCCTTATCAGTTGGGGGGGGGGGAGGATCGCCTAACATCTGGAAAGAGTGAGTATTTGTTCCAAACCACATGTGGATTTTGTTTTAAAAAAGGCTTAGAAAGGTCTTTTGCTTCTGCCTTTGCTATCTTAGGCCAAAGAACTTCAACACTTGTTTTGAATAACAAACAATACCCAGAAGAGAGACCAAGCAATAGTACTATTATACTCACTAAGAACATTTTAACTAGTGACGGACAAATTCTGTTTCCGTCCTTCAGATTGTATACTATCTAGCTCACAATACAATAGTACAGGTAAATTTGTACTTAGGAAATTTAATCTAAATCAGAAAGAAGTTAATTTTTATGAAGTTTCTACTCCCATATCCCTACTTTTGAAAAACCTGACTGTGTATTCGCTACTCATTAAGAGAATCTCTTTTTCTTTTAAACATAATGCCACACTGTGGAGATGCAATGTGCCCTAAGAATCTAAAATTAGAAAAATAATATAATTATGTTCTACTGGTATTCACAATTTTTCATGGGGCACTCTCATTGCTGCTGTTATATAGCATTTTCCTATCAACTGTTTCTTCATAAAATGTTCAGTGGTCCAGTACCCTAGTTCAGTTTCTTCTAAAAGAAGACAAAATGACCACCCTCTTTCAAACTAGCCACAGACAACTGGTATAGCTTCCTTCTTATGAAAGGTTCTGGATTCAGCATTATTCCTTGCATATTTAAATGAGAACGTATTACTCTTCTTCCAATCTATTTGTACCATTTGGTTCTTTCAACTTATCCCCTTGGACTTGCTCAGATGTTTCAATTCTCTTTCCTTTTCTTAACACATGCACAAATAGTGACATTCTCATATGAGACAAGTGAAGACTGAATCTTGGGGCTAAAAAACAGATGTTTCCCAATCTTCCTCTGCAAAGTCATATTTTATCTATGGCTCTTCCTTGAATTTATAGCCAATGAAGAGATGTTACTACATTAGCTCATGGAGGGGGCGGATGATAAAACAAGAGAGGAAGAGCCAGACAAGGCCCGGGGAAGCTATCCAGAGCACTGCAATTGGAGAAGCGTGACGAATGGGCAGTGCGGGCGCCGTAGGCTCCAGCAGAAAGGCAGATTGGCTGGCTAGGAGTGATTGGCCACAGCTGGAGGCAGCACTTGCATATATATACACACACAAGTGTGTCTGCGTGTGCGCGCGCGCACACACACACACACCATCTGGAGCTCCTTAAAGAGTTTCCCCAGTGATTCAGTTTAAGGAGTGCCCAGCAGAAGAAAGGAGCAACTGCACATCAGCTCAGGCAGATCCATCTCTAGTTTGCCCTCATTACTTAATGGAGAATGGCTGGAATCAGCTGCTTGCCTTCTTGCCAATTGGTTCACATTTCACTTCTGAAAAGAACCAAACTCTTCTACTTCTTCTGGGTAATTCAATAACTGTTTTTTCCTGGCATGATGACCAAGCAGTGCTGGAAGAAGCAAAAATAACACACCTCTGAAGTTGTGACATCTTAAAGCAAGGGCACATTGGGCAGTTGCCTGGGGCTCCATGAGCATTGGGGCCCCATGTTAAGAATTTAACAGACCAGAATTTAACAGACCAGAATTTAACACTAATTTCTGATCACCTACCAATATTCAAATCTCCCACCAACTCAGTTGAAGAAAAATTATAACTTGTAGTGGAGAGTTGGCATGTCTTTATTCATGAGAGAAATTTTACTGTTTTTATTGCTTACAATGTTATGGAAGCAGAATATTGTAAGGGATTCATTGGAGGCAATTAACAGCTGGGGACAATAATTGCTCTAGGTTCTTGTTATATTGTCCAGACATTTGTATTGATTAATCTTTGCATAACATAAGGTAAAGGTAATGGTTTCCCCTGATGTTAAGTCCAGTCATGTCTGACTCTGGGGGTTGGTGCTCATCTCCATTTCTAAGCCGAAGAGCCGGCGTTGTCCGTAGACACCTCCAAGGTCATGTGGCCGGCATGACTGCATGGAGCGCCGTTACCTTCCCGTCAGAGTGGTACCTATTGATGTACTCACATTTGCATGTTTTCGAACTGCTAGGTTGGCAGGAGCTGGGGCTAACAGCGGGCGCCAATTCTGCTCCCAGGATTTGAACCTGGCACCTTTTGGTCCTCAAGTTCAGCAGCTCAGTGCTTTAACACACTGTGCCACCCCCCCCCCCCCCCCGGTCTTCTATGTTAGGGTTGAAAAATATTTGGAAATCCAGTTGTAATCACATTGCAACTCCCAGATGCCCTAGCCAACAAAGCCTCTAGTGGTGGAGGGTGTGAGTTGTAGTATGACATTATCTGGAAGGCCAAAAACTTCTGGACTGGATCTATTTGTCATCTTCAAGTACTTTGGATTTTTAAAGATATTGAAATAGTAGTATAAGACTGGCTGATAATCAACACACTAGCCTTTTAGACTGTAACATCGTCATCATTTGTTTATCAATCAATGTACATGATTCTTTACATGTAATGGATCAACAAAACAGTTCCCTGCTACCAAGTTTACAATTTAATGGAGACATGATATAAAAGGTAAAGGGAATGGCAATGTAGCAAGGGATTATGTCCAGCAGATACTGCCACTTTTTCCTCTCCATCTGAGGCCAGGGCAGTTGCAGTTTTTTCTCTGGTTTGCATAGCAGAGAAAATCTTTAAGAGCCATTGTGTTAATAAGAGGAACAAATGATCTTATATCCCTAAGTATAGACACATGCCTCTTTCCTTCCCTCTGTATCCCACTGGTAAATATGTTGGTGGGGATGGGAAAAGTATAAGCTTGGAGTGCTTAGGGATCAAGTTAAACGTGCTGGCTCTAAGTATTTAGACACCTTATCTGACGAAGATTGGCCTGTGACTTAAAAGACTAACTGCAACCTGGCATGTATTCAAGGGTCACTGAGAAAAGGCTGCAGCTGACATCATGGCAACATTTTACTTCCTTTTAAGAGCTTCTTTCTTCTGTTGTCAGCCCTGTGGATGGAGTTGCTAGATGATTTAATTGCATGATCACATCTAGGAGTGTTTGGTCTTGGTGTCCAACAGTTCATTTATGCTTGTCCTGGCGCTGAATTCCCTGGTCAAAAGGTTTTGCAGAGAAAAAGAGTCTCCATTTGATGGAATGCCATAGACACAAGCTTTAGAAATGAGCCTCCTGAGCCATCTTGAAGGTGTCTGGCACAAAGACAAGTCATTAGTCAATCCTGAAATAATCATCAAGCAGAGAAACAGCTTATTTTATATACTGTTTCTTAGAGTTAAACACTTCCCCATATTCCAGCACTGATTGGAGCCTTGAATCCCTTCCAAATGTTTAACCTGTAAAGATATTTGAGAACCCCGGGACCTAGTAGCCTTCCAAAAAATGATAGATTTCACTTAAATTTTCACAAATGGAAAACCACAACTCCCTGTAGCTGCAAAGAAGCAGCTGTCACACCAGGTACACTGTATGAGAAAACACTTTTTGAAAACTTCAGGGATTTCCTATTATCTGGAAGTCTGTAGTGCTCTTAGAATTTGGGAAGAAAATGCTTCCCCCCACCCCATCTCCTTCCTTTCAGACACAGTTGCTTGGATAATCAGCTGCACCTGTTTGGAAGCAGCTCTTCATATTTTCCCCTCATTTACAAGTTGCACGTGTTTTTGTTAATTTTCCCAGTAATTTTTAAATGTCAACAAGCTTACCCGGCAATTTTGTGATGCTAGTTGGATACTACAATTTTTTTTATGATGGTTTGTTGTAAAATGTAAGGCTTTGGGAATGGCAAAAGAAGGCAGTAGAGAATATGGATTTCTAGAAGTTTATACCTCATAGTCAAGGGTCCAGGAAACAATGGAGTTAAATTCTATCAGAGTGGAGTTCACTGTTTGGTATTTAAAATGATGGTAATAGGATAATCTTCATCTGCTTTTATTGGACAATTCACTGCCAAAATAAATGTGAGAGTTACTCAGTACTGGAAAATGGTTCCTATTTATAGGAGAAGAAGCTTGTGATGTCCTAGGCTCAGTATGTTCCATTCTCCCAGATCCTGTTTCTGATCTGGGTTTAATAGTGTGTGACACGGCCAGATAGGAACCGTATGGTGCAAGGCCCTTGCTTGGCCTGGGGCCTGTGTGTTTAATTCTCCCCTACTGCCTAGTGTGGGAGCAAGAGGAGTTTGGCTATGGATCCTCTCAAATGTTTATGTGATATCACCTCCCCAAGTCAGGATTGTCAGTGGGCTACCCCTCTCACTTATGTTGGTGTATGGCTCCTAGGAAACAAAGCTTCTAAGAAGTTTTGGTTCTATTTGTGGCTTGACTTAAAAGTGATCTGTATATTTAAAGCTGTACTCAACATTCTTCAAAATTAGCTTATACTAGAATTCTAGTCAACCATATAGAAAATGTGCTTAGTTTTTGATCTTAGGTGGTTCTCCAGCCTACATCCCTCTCCCTATTTCACCTTAGACCCTCACTTCGTTTATGCCTATTGCTTTTCTGTGTATCACACAGTTTTTAATGTCCATCATAAAGGACAAATAGTTGACTGGCAGTGAACTTTACTGCACCACATTTGTGTCTCCTTAGGGCCATGATGCTTTATAAATTATTTTTGCCAACATTAGTTCCACTCTGGAATCTACTCCAAATCTACTCATTTGCTAAATGGTTTTTACTATTCCCAGCAATAGTTCATTGAAGAAGCAGAAGACTATGAGGCACCTAGAGGCAAGGTTTCAAAGCAGACATGACCTTTCACAATTGTCTTTTATTTCTGTAACTTGCTTGCTGTAAGCTCACAGTTGCAACTAAGTCTCAGTATATCTTCGGAATAATTTGGAGGCATTTGTGAGGGGGCTGGTGATGAATGGTGATGTTGTCGACCGCGTTTTAGGGGATCGGGCCCTTAAGGAGAGACCCGATCCGGTCCTGAGGGAACGGACCTTGGCGAAGCCAAAAGGAGAATATAAGCCGCAATACAACCTGAAGCCTGAAATGAAGAAGGTCCGCCAAGGGTGAAGGAAAATCCGCCAAGGAGTCTTTATTGAGCGATTCAGCTGAATGGACACTAGTAGCGATCATTCAATCTACTAGCGTAACATATGTTTCAAATAAAGCCATATTTATACAATGTTTCAGTCTGACAGCCCTTTGAATTTCCCGCCCCGCTTCCCCGCCCATCCGATCGCGGATAGGCTGGGAGGTTGAACGAGGCGGGCTTTCGTTTCCCGCCTTGCCTTGCTGGCCCAATGGTGAGCCGCTTTTTGTCCCCACTCGGGCCAATCAGAGAGGAGGAGGCGGGAGCTATTAAAACAATGAAGTGACCGGACAGGAAATATCAGATTAATCCTGGCCCGGCCGATTTCTAAAGGAATTAATGGCACCCATCAAGGATGTCCGGGGTCCTGTCACGTTCACAGATTTTAGATATGTCTTTGGGGTGTCAGACGGGAAGTAAAGAAGGGTGGTGATGAGCCGTCATTGACGGGCTCCACAGGGGTGCCTTCCTGAGGCGTCCTGGCCTGGGATATGACAATGTTTGCCTTGGGGGCGAGTCACCTTTAGGAATTTGGTGACTCAAGCCCTATATTGTCCATGCGATCGGAATGAGATTGGATTAAACGGTGGCAGATTATCCTTTTGTTTTTGGGAAGGGAGGTCTGGGTCATAGGGCTAGGGTTCACGTTGGGGTCATAATATTTCCCATTTGATTTCATGATTTGACAATTATATGGGATAGAATGAAAATTAAAATAAAGTTGGAACATAAACCCTGCTGGGAAAAATACATATTTTCCGGGGATCCCAAGGAGTACAAATACATATAGGCAGATAGATAGATTTCAAGGAAATAAAGGAGAATCCATAAAGGTTGCATAAAGGGGAATCATGAATGATATAAACAATAGAAAACATTTGATAAGAACGAAGTTTACAACATCTGGGGAACCCAATATAGAAGTGGAGTTCTAGCAGCATGATTTCACAATTCATGAAGTTAGCCCAACGATTAGAAGTTCATACAACAGTGAGTCATGAGAGTGTCCAAGTACATAGAATATGAAAATTCACAAATACATGAGGAAAAAGAGTTCATAAGGAATTCATAGAGATGGCATGGGGAAGGGGCACATGTGGGTTGTAGTCTTTGGAAGTATAAGATTTCATAAGTCCAGGGATAGGTCTGGGGAAGGGTGTTCTTCTCCTTCATAAAATTATGAAGGTATGAATGAAACGTGGAGGGCATCCGTCCGGGCACCCCCTGGCAGCTGTAGAGAGGGTAAGGGTTCTTGGAGAACTATGTTTCCCCAGCGAGAGAGCGATCCCCCCATCCCCAGTTCACAGAAAGGGGCTAGGGATCTCTTAAAACCATTCCGCGGGCTGCGGGGAGAGGAAAGTCCGGGATAAGGCAGCAGTTTAGCTTGAAAGGAGCCGTCGGTCCCGTTTGACAGTCAGCTGTTGAGGTGCCGAAAACTGGACCGATTCCGGTTCCGCTGGTTGTCTTCGAGTCAGGAGCCTTAGAAAGGGTTAGGACTAAAAGAGGAGCGTTCTAGGGGTAATTTTGATAGAGATATGAGCCGATTTGTATCGTCCGCCATATTAATCTATGGCGGAGAAACCTCAGCCGGAGTTAAAGGGACGGGAGAGAGAGAGAGAAATTGCATGCAAAGGAAGGAGTCAGAGAAAGATACAAAATAACCAGATAGAGAGTGTTACTGTTAAAATAAATGCTACTTTTTATTGGGGGGATTTGTTACATAGTTCAGGGAAGGGGAAAATGAAGAAAAGAAGTCTTTTAATAATAGTCTGCTGCGGTCCCGCTCCGTTCCTTTGGTGAGTGACCTGCGGAACTCTCCGCTGCGTTTTTAAATTAATTTAAAAGCCGGGGTTTCGGTTATCATAACCCCACTCGGGAGGGCGGGGCGAGATGGGCGGAGCCTATTTCGCCCCTGCCCTACCGCATAAGCATTATAACCTCTTAGCGGCAGCATGGCCATCTGCTGAGAGGGGTTCGAATGGTCCTTTTTGCGACAAATTTGGAACAGAGCGGGCAAATGCGACCAGCAGCAGCTTATTATTAGAAGGAAAAGGATTACAGCTAGAAAGAGGAGAAAACCTTTCCTCAACCAGTCTAAAGAAGGGAGCCAATCGGTCAGAAAACTAAGGTCGAATCCAGTCGTCTCCTTAATTCCTGAAGCCAAATCATTCAAACTCTCGATGGATTTATGAATCATAGGAGTCTGGTCTGTCAAATTAAAGCAGCACATGTGCCTTACGCTCTCACAGCCATAGTGGTTTTTCAATAAGAGGAAATCAATAGCTGCCCTGTTATCTAATACAGCCTCCCGCAGCTCATGCATTTCCTTTGCCACTGATGCCAAGGCTTGAGAGGTATAATTGATGTTTTTGACCAGTGCGCAGGCCAGATGCTTTATGGCCCTATAATTCATGGCTGAGGCCACTCCAGGAGTGAACAATGCAGCCGCCACAAATTGAGGAATGCCTTTTAGTACTACTGAGGGGTCGCAATTTGGATCTAAGTTTTGAATGGATCTTGCCTTCCGACTCAAAGAGTGTGCCAGTTCTAAGTCGTTCTTGGAAGGCATAAAAAGAGACAGCCTACCCAAGGCACAATTCCCCATGGAGGTATTGGCAGGTAGATAACCATAGGCTGTCTGTCCACACAGGAAAAACCATCCTGGGGGCAGGACCAAATGGGCATTCAGATGAGACAGTTTTTCTACATGGGTGCAATTTAGAGAGTTGTCAATGGGAAGCTGATGGCATTCTCCGGTGCAGGTGGGAATTTGGAAACAATTTTTTGCTTGAGGAACATGAGCAAGGCGGATAGTAGCCATGCCGGGCAACTTGTCCATGGAAACTCTTCCCCAGTTTGAGAGATCTCTGTAAGACATATCCTTTGGGATGTCTTGGAACATGGTATAATTTCTAAAAATTTCCAGAGGTTCTGGAATGCCAATTAAACAGGTGGAAAACAGGTCTGTGGCGGAGGCTCCACTGGATAGGCAAAAATCTGAGACATTTAAGGCTTTTGTGGCCAACTGTTGCCAGAAGTTTACTTTAGAAGAAAGCCATTCATACAAAACCGGACTAGAGCTGGCAGGGAGAGTCAGAGAAAAAATGAGAATTAGGGTTAGCATTTTTTAGGGCTAGCACGTTGGACAGCTTCCAGCGGGGAAAGATAGGGAAGGAACAGGGAGAGAAAAATAGAAAGAAAATTAGAACTCACGGCTCCTGATTCAGCACGCTGGACAGCTCCCAGTGGAACCGCGGTGTCAGTTCTTCCGAGCGGGGGGGGGGGGTTTGAAGTGAGGGCCGATTTGACAGCTGTCAAAGTGAGCTGTCAAATGTTTGTAGGTCCAAATAGGGGTGTTCCCGTGGTGCTAGAGGGATGGGATTTGGAGGGGTCCTTGGAGGGGGTCTTGTGCTTTGGTCTCTGGCTTTTGGTCTTTCTCCGGGCCTCGGGAGGGTGTGGGTCAGGACAGTTCGCGGGCGGCGGGCCCTGAGGAGGTGTCTTCCGGAACAACACCTTCAGGTCGTCTCCCAGCTCAGTAGTCCACAGGTCTTTGTCTTCCTCACCACTAGTGGGGGCTGGCTCTGGTTCTGGAGCGCTCTTGAGCCTGGTGTGATGGATCCAGGCACAGATTCCAGCAACCTTGCAAGCGGTGTAGGAGGTCAGGAGGACTTGGTGAGGTCCGACCCACTTCTCAGTCAGAGGCTCCGGTCGCCACGTCCGCACGAAGACCCAATCTCCAATGGAAAAGTCGTGGACTGGAGCATCCAAGGGGACAGGAAGGTGGGAGAGTAGGTACCTGTTTAGAGAAGAGAGGACAGAGGTAAGAGAAGACAGTCTAGCTCTAAGGCTTTCGGAGCCCACCTCATGTAGGTGTTCAGCCTTCAAGGGAACCTGGGAAGAAGGAAAAGGCCTACCATAAAGAATCTCAAAAGAACTTAATTTTAACTTGCCCCTAGGGGCAGCCCTGACTCGAGTGAGAGCGAGTGGAAGAGCCTCTGGCCAAGGTAGGTTAGCTTTCTGACAGATCTTCGCCACTTGTCTCTTAAGGGTTTGGTTCATCCTTTCAACCTTGCCACTTGCTTCTGGGTGCCAGCTGGAGTGTAAGTCCCACCGGATCTGAAGGGCCTGAGAGACCTGTTGGGTGACCTTGGAGATGAAAGAACTCCCGTTGTCCGAAGAAATGCAGAGGGGCAGACCGAAACGTGGGATGATGTCATGGAGGAGAGCTTGAGTGACCTCTTTGGCAGTACAAGTATAGCAGGCGAAAGCTTCAGGCCACCCGCTTTGGGCTGCATTCCCAAGCAACCCGACTCCGAAAAGACCCGGTCCCGACGCGCCGGGGGCCGCTACCGGCCTCACACCGTCCGCGGGCGGTATTTAGCCTTAGATGGAGTTTACCACCCGCTGTAGCAATCCACAAACACCAACAGGTATTTGTACTTCTTACTGGAGGGCAATTCAGCAAAATCCACCTGCCATACCTGTCCTGGCTGCAGTCCTGCCCTGAGATGCCCCACTTCTGGCTTCTTCTGGATCTTGGGGTTGTTCTTTAGGCAGAGGAGGCATCACTTGCAGGCCCAGATAGACTGTTGGGCCATGCGTGGTCCAATGAAGAAGGATCTGAGGTGTTCCAGCATGGCATCATGACCCCAGTGGGTGCTTTTGTGAAGGCGGAGGGCCACTTCACGCATCAGGGGATCTGTGAGGAGCAGACGGCCTTGGCTGTCCTTCCACCAACCCTCATCCCGTGTCAGTCCTTCCTTCCTGGCAAACTCATCGTCCACAGTTCCATACAGAGGGAGGCTGGTGATGGTGGTATCCGGGATGAGGGCTCCCTGGAAGGTGGGCGTTTGGTTGGCGGCCCCCTTAGCCGCGGCATCTGCTCTCCTGTTTCCCCTGGCGGCGTCCTGGTCTCCTGCCTGGTGTCCCCGACAGTGGATGACAGCAACGGCAGTGGGCTTGCAGACAGCATCCAGCAGCCTCAGGATTTCTGCCTGGTGCTTGACTGGGCTGCCTGCAGTGGTCAGCAGTCCCCTCTCCTTCCAGATGGCTCCGTGGGCATGCAGGACATTGAAGGCAAACTTAGAGTCTGTGTAGATGTTGACAGTCCTTCCTGCTGCCAGCTCCAGAGCTCTGGTGAGGGCGATGAGTTCTGCTTTTTGGGCGGAGGTACCGGCTGGCAAGGGTTCTGCCTCTATGGTGTCCCACAGAGTAACAACTGCATAGCCCGCCTTCCTCACGCCCTGATGGACACTGCTCGACCCATCGGTGTAGTATTCCAAATCTGCCTGGGGAAGTGGTTGGTCCTTGAGGTCTGGCCGGCTGGAGTATACTTCTTCAATGGTGGCGATGCAATCATGTGGCTCCTGGTCGTCTCCTTCGGCTGATTCGATGGGCATCAGGGTGGCTGGGTTGAGACAGTTGGTGGTGGCCAGGGTGAGGTCTCCCTGGTCGATGAGCAAAGCCTGGTAGCGAGTGAGCCGTCCTGCTGACAGCCAGTTGGTCCCCTTAGCATCCAGGACTGCCAGGACGCTATGGGGCACATAGACAGTCATTGGTTGGCCCAGTGTCAGCTTCCGGGCTTCCTCAGCCAGCATAGCGGTGGCAGCCACGGCACGAAGACAGGCTGGCCACCCAAGGCTGGTGGGGTCCAGTCGCTTGGAGAAGTAGGCGACTGGCCTTTTGGTGTTGCCCAGAGGTTGGGTCAACACCCCCGCTGCCACCCCCCGACGTTCGTGAACATAAAGGAAAAAGGGCTTGGTCATGTCAGGGAGTCCCAAGGCTGGTGCAGACATGAGGGCTTTCTTGATGGCATCGAAGGCTGTCCTGCATTCTGCGGTCCAGGTGAGGAAAGTCTCCGGTCCGGTGGTTGCCTCGTAAAGAGGCCTGGCAAGCAGTCCGAAGTTAGGCACCCAGATTCTGCAGAAGCCAGCCATGCCCAAAAAACCCCGCAGTTGCTTCTTGGTCTTGGGCTCTCGGACCTTGCAGATGGCTTCCTTCCGCTCCGGTCCCAAAGCCCGCTGTCCTTGAGAGACATCAAACCCCAAGTAACGCACAGTGTCCTTGCAGATTTGAGCTTTCTTTTTGGAGACCTTGAAGCCAGCCCCTCCCAGGAAGTTGAGGAGACTGATGGTAAGTCTTTCGCCGGTAGGTACATCCTCACAGCAAAGCAGAAGATCGTCAATGTATTGGAGAAGGACCCCCTGGTCCCGATCCGGCCACCTGTCCAGCTCCGAAGCGAGGCTTTGGCTGAAGATCGTAGGAGAACAGGTGAAACCTTGCGGAAGAACCTGCCAACAGAGCTGCACCTTCCTGGCCGAGTCCACATGCTCCCACTCAAAGGCAAATATTTCTTGGCTATCTACGTGTAGAGGGATAGAAAAAAACGCATCTTTTAAGTCCAGAACAGTAAAGCAAGAACAGGAGGGAGGGATAGTAGAAAGAAGAGTATAGGGGTTAGGCACCACGGGATGAATGTCCACCACAACGGCATTGATGGCTCTGAGGTCCTGTACAAAGCGGTATTCATCTGAGTTGGGCTTCTTGACTGGCAGCACAGGTGTGTTGTAAGGGGAGGCGCACTCTCTCAGCAGAGAGTGTTTCAGAAAATTTTCAATGATGGGCTGGAGGCCCTTTTTGGCTTCGAGGGGGATGCGGTATTGGGGAATCCTAGGAGGCCTGATGTCAGGTTTTAGGGCAATTTTGACTGGGGCAACGTTCTTGGCCCTCCCTGGAATCCCATCGGCCCACACAACAGGGTCGACTTGTTCCAGAATGGCCAAAGGGATCAGGTCAGCCTCTGGGCTGGGCTGATGAAGCAGGAGAGCCTGTATCCTCCACCCCTCCTCCTCTGGGACAGCCAAGATGATCTTTTCTGGCCCAAAGGTGACCTGCGCCCTGATTTTACAAAGGATGTCTCGGCCCAGAAAGGGAACCGGACACTCAGGCATGTACAGGAACTCATGAGACAGAGTCTTCCCTCCCACCTCACACTCCATGGGCTTGAGAAAAGACCTCTCTGCCTCTTTCCCTGAGACCCCCACTACCTGAGTCTTCCTAGCTCCCATGTCTGTTCCCCGAAACCCTTCGGTGACCACTGAATGGGTGGCCCCACTGTCTAGAAGGAAATCCACAGTTCTTTTTCCTAACTTCAATGGCACCAACGGGTCACTGGGAGCCAAGACGATCCGCTGTCCTAGTCACATGACCCGGCTCCCTGCCCCCTTATCCTTGAGATCGGGACATTCTCTCCTGTAGTGCCCCCTCTGCTGGCAGTAGTAACAACGGAGTTCCCTTGGTGGCTCTCTTCCTTGCCCCCTGTCCCTCCAAACTGGCCTTTCTCTGTTCTCCTCAACTCCTCGTCCCCTGTCACGTTCTGCCAGTGCAGCCACCATACTGGCTGCTTGGACCTGTGCTTGAGCCTGTCGGTCATCTTCTTCCTTCTGGGCTGCTGCATCCTCCCGGTTGTGGAATACCTTAAAAGCAATGTTGATTAACTGGGAGATGGGCATACCTGCTCCCCCCTCCAGTTTCTGGAGTTTTAGCCGAATGTCCCTGCAAGACCTGCCAATGAACAGGGAATTTAAAGAGGATGCATTTCGGGGGTCAGAGGGGTCAATGTGTGTCCACTGTTTTGCAGTGCGACATAACCGATCATAAAAATCAGAGGGGCTTTCCTCAGGAGTCTGTTTTATGTCATAGTATTTAGAAAGGTTTATGGGTCGAGGATAGACCAACGGCAGGCCAGCCAAGATGGCACGGTGGAAAGCCTTTAAAGACATCATACCAGCGTTGGTATTGTAGTCCCAGCCGGGGTCTTCCTTGGTTGGAAAAATAATTTCAGAATCTCTACCGTCATCTACATCTGCCTTCATGATTTCAGCCTGAGCTGCGGCCAGTAGGCGGCGCTTCTCCTCTTGAGTAAGGAGAGAAGCCAAGAGAGTCATAACATCTGCCCAGGAGGGGCGATGGGTTAGAAAAATAGTTCTAAAAAGTTCGGTCATTTCCGAGGGGTCTTGGGAAAGTGATGCAGTTGTCTTTTTCCAGGTAATGAGGTCTGTTGTACTGAAAGGGACATGGATTAGGACCGGGTCTCCCCTTGCCCCGACCACCTCCCGTAGGGGGGCCATTACAGTGGCGGGGCGGGTCCGCAGACTATTTTTGGTGATGAGGGGCTCAAAGGGATCCTCTGACGCTTGGGAAACCCTTCGAGGGGGGAGGGATGAAGTTTCTGACGAGGGAGTAGAAGGGGGACAGTTGAGGCTGGGTCTTTCGGGCGCTAGGAGGACTGGTGGGGCGGTCTGAGAAGCTGGGGGTGCTGAAGAGACAGGGGGGTCCTTGCAGGAGGCGCAGATGGGAGTAATAGAGGGTGGAAAGTCTGAGAGGCGAGAGGGTCTGGGATCGGGAAGGGTGATCCTCTGGGAAACGTGTATGGAAGATAGCCATTAAAGAATGGGAAAGGAAATTGAGAGGGAGAGGGAGAAGAGGATTGGAGAATGGGGGGGTTGGGAGGAGGAGAGAGAAGAGAGGATTGGGGGGGCTGAGAGGGAATAGGAGGATGGGAAACGGAGGGGAGACGGGGGGAAATGGCAGGGGGTTGGGAGAGTGAATCTGGGAGAGTAGGGATCCCGGGAAGCAGAGGTTCCCTTGAGGGGTCAATTTGGGGGTTCTGGATCGGTGCAGGACTCAGAACAGGGGGAGAAAGCGGGGGATGAGGTGGGGCAAGGGATGGGGGTCGGGGTTGGTAAGGTGGGGGGCAAGCAAATGTCTCCAGAAGTTCCTCTTCTGGTGGAGGCGGGAGGGGAAGTAGGTCTAGAGAGGAGCTTCTGAGGAGGGTAGGTTTGGAGCCCACGTCCCTGCATGGGAAGACTTGGACCCCCTCCCCCCTTCCACTCTCCCTCTGGCTTAAGGCCATGAACATCGCAGCATAAGCAAGTTGGGTCCACTTGCCCTCCCCATGGCAATGGCTCTGGAGTCTCAAAATGAGATTCTCATCCTCACTGCCGTGCGGAGGCCAAGCGACTCCCCCTTCAAGGGCCACGAGGGGCCACTTACGCATGCTGAGTTGGACCAACCTGGCCTGCACCATGTTTTTCGATGCAAACCCACCCCAATTGGCCAGGATCTTACCCAATGGAGAATCCCTGGGGATGTCTGCTGGGGTGGGACACCCTAGACGTGCTGAACAAACACCCATTCTTGGCTCAGCCCCTGCCTACCCTGACAGTTAATGGAGTAACGACTCACCAACCGGCTAGGTGCCGCTCGTCCTTCCAAGAGTTCCCTCCACCAAGACTGAATGGCTGGTGTCCGTGGAATCCGCAGGTGCCCCGGGAACACAACCGTTCCCCTACCCCACGATCCTTGAACCTGTAATCTTACAAGCCAGACTGTTCTCACACGCCCCCCGGGTGCCAGATGTTCCCGCGTTTCACCAGGAATTTGTTACCGAGCCCTGATCCGAAGTGCAATACCTCCAGAGCTCCGCCCACCGGGGTCTCAACAACGGGGCCGGTTCCCTTTTATTTTTTTCCAGGGCGTCCCCTGTTTCACGTTGGCGCTTTTCCTTCGAGGAGCTAAAAATCTGCTTCCTCCTATCTGGCTCCTTTGTTCAGTACCCTGAATCAGATCTAGAGAGAGAAAGGGACTGCCAGAGAAATTTGGATGTGAAATGAGGTCAAATTGTTGGTCGGAGGGCCCTCCTTGCAGCCGTTTCTCTCCCCAACCTGTTCCAGAATATCTGGACCAAGGTCGCCGCTTGGAATTTTAGCCTAGAAATTGATCTTTGGAACTTCCAAGCAAGTCCCTTCGTGGTAAAGCCAAATTATGTTGTCGACCGCGTTTTAGGGGATCGGGCCCTTAAGGAGAGACCCGATCCGGTCCTGAGGGAACGGACCTTGGCGAAGCCAAAAGGAGAATATAAGCCGCAATACAACCTGAAGCCTGAAATGAAGAAGGTCCGCCAAGGGTGAAGGAAAATCCGCCAAGGAGTCTTTATTGAGCGATTCAGCTGAATGGACACTAGTAGCGATCATTCAATCTACTAGCGTAACATATGTTTCAAATAAAGCCATATTTATACAATGTTTCGGTCTGACAGCCCTTTGAATTTCCCGCCCCGCTTCCCCGCCCATCCGATCGCGGATAGGCTGGGAGGTTGAACGAGGCGGGCTTTCGTTTCCCGCCTTGCCTTGCTGGCCCAATGGGGAGCCGCTTTTTGTCCCCACTTGGGCCAATCAGAGAGGAGGAGGCGGGAGCTATTAAAACAATGAAGTGACCGGACAGGAAATATCAGATTAATCCTGGCCCGGCCGATTTCTAAAGGAATTAATGGCACCCATCAAGGATGTCCGGGGTCCTGTCACGTTCACAGATTTTAGATATGTCTTTGGGGTGTCAGACGGGAAGTAAAGAAGGGTGGTGATGAGCCGTCATTGACGGGCTCCACAGGGGTGCCTTCCTGAGGCGTCCTGGCCTGGGATATGACAATGTTTGCCTTGGGGGCGAGTCACCTTTAGGAATTTGGTGACTCAAGCCCTATATTGTCCATGCGATCGGAATGAGATTGGATTAAACGGTGGCAGATTATCCTTTTGTTTTTGGGAAGGGAGGTCTGGGTCATAGGGCTAGGGTTCACGTTGGGGTCATAATATTTCCCATTTGATTTCATGATTTGACAATTATATGGGATAGAATGAAAATTAAAATAAAGTTGGAACATAAACCCTGCTGGGAAAAATACATATTTTCCGGGGATCCCAAGGAGTACAAATACATATAGGTAGATAGATAGATTTCAAGGAAATAAAGGAGAATCCATAAAGGTGGGTGACATTGCATAAAGGGGAATCATGAATGATATAAACAATAGAAAACATTTGATAAGAACGAAGTTTACAACATCTGGGGAACCCAATATAGAAGTGGAGTTCTAGCAGCATGATTTCACAATTCATGAAGTTAGCCCAACGATTAGAAGTTCATACAACAGTGAGTCATGAGAGTGTCCAAGTACATAGAATATGAAAATTCACAAATACATGAGGAAAAAGAGTTCATAAGGAATTCATAGAGATGGCATGGGGAAGGGGCACATGTGGGTTGTAGTCTTTGGAAGTATAAGATTTCATAAGTCCAGGGATAGGTCTGGGGAAGGGTGTTCTTCTCCTTCATAAAATTATGAAGGTATGAATGAAACGTGGAGGGCATCCGTCCGGGCACCCCCTGGCAGCTGTAGAGAGGGTAAGGGTTCTTGGAGAACTATGTTTCCCCAGCGAGAGAGCGATCCCCCCATCCCCAGTTCACAGAAAGGGACTAGGGATCTCTTAAAACCATTCCGCGGGCTGCGGGGAGAGGAAAGTCCGGGATAAGGCAGCAGTTTAGCTTGAAAGGAGCCGTCGGTCCCGTTTGACAGTCAGCTGTTGAGGTGCCGAAAACTGGACCGATTCCGGTTCCGCTGGTTGTCTTCGAGTCAGGAGCCTTAGAAAGGGTTAGGACTAAAAGAGGAGCGTTCTAGGGGTAATTTTGATAGAGATATGAGCCGATTTGTATCGTCCGCCATATTAATCTATGGCGGAGAAACCTCAGCCGGAGTTAAAGGGACGGGAGAGAGAGAGAGAAATTGCATGCAAAGGAAGGAGTCAGAGAAAGATACAAAATAACCAGATAGAGAGTGTTACTGTTAAAATAAATGCTACTTTTTATTGGGGGGATTTGTTACATAGTTCAGGGAAGGGGAAAATGAAGAAAAGAAGTCTTTTAATAATAGTCTGCTGCGGTCCCGCTCCGTTCCTTTGGTGAGTGACCTGCGGAACTCTCCGCTGCGTTTTTAAATTAATTTAAAAGCCGGGGTTTCGGTTATCAGTGATTATTAAAACCTTTGAGGTTTGATACATTCCCAAAGGCCCATGCACTCATTTAAAGCTGTTTTGACTTTTAGAAGATATTTTAACTTGTTAAATTGTTTTAATATGCTTCATTTAGTCTATTCAAATTAATGTTTTAAATTGTTTTAAACAGTTTAAATTGATTTGATTTAATATAGGGTGGGATAAAATCTTTTAAATAAATAAATAAATGAGCCTTCAAGTGATACTATGAAGAGAAGAACTTTGAGGATGCTGGGCTGTTATGCATTTTCAGGCTGTATGGCCATGTTCCAGAAGCATTCTCTCCTGACGTTTTGCCCACTTTGAGGATGCTGTTCACTGTTCTGTCCTGAAGCAAGATAACTTGAAAAGAAGAACCTTACTGCAGGAGACACATGCTGCAAGCTTCTTAGCGATGAACAGAAGCAGTTAGATCACACAGTGATGTTCTTAACTGACTCCAAACCTGTTGTCAACTCCATTTGAAGCAGTGCAGTTCAGTAAACAGGGGAAACCCATTTTTAGGCAGCTGAAAGCACTTTGAATTGGGGTGATGCTGGGGGCATCACTTTGAAATGCTTCATTTCCCCATTCCCAAACCATGAACCATTATTTCCCTGTTTCACAACATTCACTTCCTTTAATTAAAAAAAATATCAAGTAGCTACACAGTTTTACAGATAATTCCAGGCACTGATGGGACTTCCCTTTTTGATTAAGTGTTTCCTTATCTTTTCCAAATTCTTTTGATATTTTTGTAAAATCTCCAACTGTTTGCAAGTTTGTTTTCCAAAAGATCCACCTAATACATGCCTTTTCATCCCTTGACAAAATTTGCCAGTCAGATGTACACTTCCTCCTCACAGAATATACAGAATAGGAAAAGGTTTGTAATTGCTACGAGGGTTGAATGAAAAGTAATGCCTCCACCTTCGTAACTCCTCAACAGATGGCAGTACAGGTATGCGGCAGGTACTGGCTTGTTCAATAGACTCTCCTCTACAGTTCCATTTGGTGGGAAGCCTTAGCATTGAATGGTTGTGTTGTTAAAGTGTGAAGTATGGAACCCTGCATAGGGGATCGGTCAATGCGACTTAAGCAATGTGCAGTCATTGAATTCTTGACAGCAGAAGGTGTCGCCCCAAAGGAGATTAATCAGAGAATGCAAGCTGTTTATGGTGATTGTGTTGATGTGAGTACTGTGCGTCGTTGGGCGAGTAAGTTTAAAGATGTTGAGGTGGGAACATCTGACTTGCCTGACAAACAAAGAGTTGGATGTCCTGTGACACCAACCACCAAGTTTCACAAGCAAAAGGTTGACAGATTGATTCAGGACGATTGTCGTATCACTCAGAGAGAAATTTAAAGCATAAATGGCATTTCACATTATTGCTTTGCTTGGCTATCAGAAGATCTGTGCATGATGGGTACTGTGAGACGCTGGTTGCAGAAACAGAATGTTGACTTCTTCTGTTACGGCTTCAGAAAACTTGTTCATCACTAGCAGAAATATATCCAATTGTCTGGTGATTATGTGGAAAAGTGAATATTGGTAGTTAAAGAGCACATTCTAAGGATTCTTTTTGTGTTTGATTTATTAAAATATTCCCATCCAAACCCAAGTAATGAAGGTGGAGGAATTACTTTTCATTCAACCCTCGTAGATTCATCTTTTTTATTATAGTAATTGAAAATCCATTTTCTGTTTGCATGTCCATTTTGCAAAAGATCCAGCTCTTGCAACCTCTTTCACTGAGGGCAAGGTTTGCCAATGAAAAGTACACCTACCACTTGCAGACTTCACAAAATAGGAAAAGTCTAGGAATTGCAAAATGCATATTTTTTATTAATATTTTAAGCCAGAGCTTTCCATACTCTGTGTTGTGACATGTTAGTGTGTCAGCTGGAGTATGTCGTGTGTTGTGTGAATGTAATATGAAATTATAAAAATTTTGGACATGTATATTATTATCTCACTATATATATATAGTGAGATAATAATATACATGTCCAAAATTTTTATAATATATATATATATATAGAGGCTGTGCTCTTTCTGCAAGATGTTTGTATAGTTACTTGTGAAGAAATTCAATTACAATTACATCTGCATGAAAAAGATTAACTCCTTTCTTTGATCATTTGTTTTTGTTGTTTGCCCACTTTCCACAATACTTTGGTAAAATCAAAAGCCAACAGAAAGTGCCAGCACTTTGAAGAGCCATTATCATGGTTTACTTATCCTACAATCTCTCCCTGTGTGACTTTTAATATCTTAAGCTGGTCATGACTGTCTTTATCTTGCCATGTTTTTCATTTAGCTCTCCTTCATGCATTTTTTTCTGTATTCCAAATATTTCTCCCAATATAGACACCAGTGGGGCTAAGACTATAGAATATTGTAGAAAGTGCAATCCAGGATCATAGACATTTTCCAAACATTACACTTCATGGAAATATTTTTTCCCTGTGAGAAACAGAAATGAAACAGCTGTCTTCTGCTTATGCTGAGGTTGTTCCTGTGTGGGCTTCCTACAAATTTATAGCACTATCTTGTTGGAGAAGTGACCAGTGGCCACCTTCATGGTTGTAGGGATGTGTGCCAAACATTAGTGTTTACAGACTAGTGAGATCTGGGTGGGCTTGATTAATACAGGCATTGAACCAAGGAACTAGCCACATTCAGACACTTTATTCTAATGCTCACACCAGACAGATCTTATATAAAAAGACATTTGTAGTATCATTTGAAAGCAAAGCAACAAATCCCAATTCCAGAAGCCCTATAGTTGAGATAATTCTTTCTCTCTTGAACTTGGAAAATTCCCTGCTGTTAATATCAGCTCAAACCTATATGGGTCCTTACTGCTATTTTACTCTTACACTAAGGGCCTTGACCCTTCATTTTCTGCTTCTCTGTAAATTGCTTTAACTCATGAATATAGAATGAGATACTTAGACAACTGCAAAATTTAACGAATGTTGCTATTTATTTGAATGTCCATCAGAACTTATTTTGTTTTTGTTTTCTTCCAAGCTCACATGTAAACTTACTCAGTAACTGTCATTTTGTAACAGCTTTACCAACCTTTGCATAAATATTCAGTTTTTGTAAAGTACACACAGCTGTGTCATTTGTTAAAAAATCATGACTACTTGCACTTTGGTGCAGCTGTTCAGGGTCTTTGGTGTCAATATTGTTAGTTTCCCTGTATTCCAGGTTGAAGTGGCTTTTATTATTATAACCTGAATATTTCCAGATTTTTTTCGACCTATGCACTGTGCTTAGAGGCTTGAAATTCTTAGAAGAAAGAATTTAGGCTCATAAGATATTTAAAATATTGGTATTTTATTGTCCTATATATTCTTCCCTGACCAAGCTCACATAACAACAGTTCTAGCCTCCCTGGGTTCATTTACACTGGGCAGTTTTTAATTTCCCCACCTTTTCCTTGTTGTGTGAGTACCCCGTTTTGATATCAGCAGAGGAAGAAGGAGCAGAGATAGCTTGGTTGCATAGATGCTTCTGCTGATGTCAGAGTGGGGCACATACGCAACAAGGAAGAAATAGGGGCATAATCCAGCTGTGCGGCACACCAATTTGACGTAAACAATGAAATTTGCCATTGAAATTAAATGTTATAATTTAGAGAAATGTGGATAATGAAGGATAATGATAGTTTTGTCAGCATACTGGTTGAAAAACTGCAAAAATATAAGCTTTGTATAAAAATACAAAATGAAAGAAATCTTTCATAAATCCTAATCTTAGCCTGCAAGATGTATCCTCTTTACAGTCACTTGCATAAGGCATATAAAACTTTAAATCACTATTATGGGAAAAATGTTATGAACATGAACAAGAATCTGTGGATCAAAACTTTAACCTTTCTAATTAACTGAGATATATCAAAGTTTGTATTTTGTTGTGCTATTAGGTATAAGGGTAGAAGTCTTTATGCATGCATCTATGTTTGGGAAACAAAATTGCAGTTTCTGTCTGTTCAGAGTTGGAGTACGTTTTGTCATAGTGTCAAATAAGTTGGGTGACTTTGTGATCTGAACTCATTCTTTATAGCTTCTTCTAACGTTTTCATGTTGTATGTCCTGTTCCCTACATGGTCTCAAAGGCACACATAGACACTTGCTGCATTCCTTCTATATGCACCACTTATCTTGTGAATGTATGGTTACTGTGTGGCTTGTATAATTATACAGGACCCTTGGCATGTGCTCAGCTCATGTGTTCAAGGGGTCCCATGATAACAATTAATAACTGAAGGAAGAACACAGTAGGACATAAATCTTTGGTTAACTACTAAGAACATTTGACCTCTTTAAGGTGTGTGTGTGTGTGTGTGTGTGTCAAAAAGCAAACTTTGTCCTGCCATTTTCATAAAAGGGTGATCAGGGAAGGAAAAGAATTCCCATTTTGATAGTTAGCAATTATTTACACAAGCCAGAAAGAACATGAGACCTGCCATGCCATGTTAGACTATAAACATCTCAGTGGGATAGGAGGGGAAGGAGAATTTCATACTTTAAGAGTCTCTAGCTCTGTACAAGCAGGTACTCCATATATTTATGGACACTATCTCTGGGCATTCTAGGCCACTGCTTCTTAAACTGTGGATCCCAACTCCAAATGGGATCTCCTTAGTTCAATGTTGGGGTCACAACATTGTGGCTGTTTTAGACATTTTGTGCAGTGTACAATGGACTCTGCAGAAGATGCTTCAGGTGTACTTTATTAAAAGCCTGTGTAGCAAGCCTTGCAAATGTGAATTTGTTATCAGTAATTTTTTTATTTTTATACATATTTTATATACCTGTATACTCAGACTCACATAAAAATTATTGGGTCAAAAGGGGTTGAGGGTGGAAAATTTTAAGAAGCCCTGGACTATGCATCTATATTTCAGCATTCTTTCTTTTTGTAATCTGTTTACTTTCCTGGAAGAAAAATGTAACAATGAACATAAAGAACGACCTCCCTCCCTGCTAACCTTTTAATTCAAACAAGCTTTTAAAGAAGGATATTTTTAAGAACCAATCAGGGGGTGCTGTGGTTTTAGCTATGAATAAGTTTTTATTGGTTTTAAGGCTTTTAACTATTTTTAATACTGTTAATATTTAATTCTATTTTAATGTTTGTATATTTTTAGGTTTAAAATTGTAGTGCATTGGTTTTACTGTAAGCCGCTTGGAGTCTCTTTTGCAGAGAGAAAAAAAGGGGTACAAGTAAACATGATAACCATAATATAATAATAAACGATAACAACAATAATTTTATTTCTTATCTGTCTTATCTGTGGGTTACAACATCCCTAAAAACACACAATCATCTAAAAACATTCTACAAAATACATATTAAAATACATAGAATGAAGATTACACAAAATTCATGATTAAAACTAGCTAGGAATAATAATAATAATAATAATAATAATAATAATAATAATAATAATAATAATAATAATAATAATATACAGTCCTAGACACTTGGGAAGTGTTTGACTTGTGATTTTGTGATACGAAATCCAGCATATCTATCTTGTTTGCTGCGTCATAATAAAATAATAGGAGCTTTTCTTCTTTCTGTAAGGAAGTTGTTTTTGTAAGTGTGACTGATATTATATACATTGTTTCCTCTTGTTGTAAGCTGCCCTGACTCCCTTTGGGGAGAGGGGGCGGGATATAAATACAGCTTTATCATTATTATTATTGTTTTTCCAGGTTTCATTATCTATTACACCAAAGGCCAAATTCCATATTACATAGGATGTCCATGGTTAGATTTCCTGAAAACTTGACTTGGTGTGTGTGTGAGAGTTTAAAAATTACTTTGACAGGCTGAGTTTGATGGAAATGGAGATGGGTGAGTTTATATGTAGTTAACATTTTCCTCTACATTTTTCCAACTCAAAAGCTGAAATGAGAGCTATAATTCCATCTGGTTGGATAAGTAGAACCTCTCTCTTCAAATCAGAAAATAGCGTAGGCATTGGGATCTTTGCCCCTAATAGCAACTTGGACTCTGGTTCTGATCCTCATGAAGATGTCCTCATCAGATTTATTGAACGTGATTATGGAACCCAACTTTATAATTAGGTCTGATCCAAAGCTCATCAGACAAGCGATGTTTGGTACTGTCATCCCTATAGAACTAATTTCCTCCCTACAAGAGACTTTCAGATTGGCTCATCAAATCAGGAAATAAGCCTAGAAGCAGATTTGTAGACTCCGAGCCAGAAGCCTCTCTCTATGAAACCCTCCACTCCTCAAAGAAAGAGCAGAGCTTCGGGGGAGGGGTGTCTTGGTTGCTAGTGGGCTAAAAGACTACAGTATAGTCTTAGACTTTGCCGGTATAGGTTACTCACTTGGAGCTTTCCATGGTACTGTAGTGACTTGGCTCACTTGTGGGTCTCTTATTAAGGATTGGCAAGGTATAAGCATATTCTCCAAAACTACTGCTTGGATTAAATGTGGGATATCTCTGCTCCCAACAGTTGTTAATAACACATCAAATGTCTAATCTTGTATCTCTAACATAAAATATGATAGGCATTTAAAGACCAAGAAGTTCAAGAAAATCTGTAGTTTCTTAGCTAATACTGCTGCATTTCCCATTTCTTCTACCATGAGTCCTTTTCTCCTGGTTGTCCAGAATTTTACCACTTTCACTGGAGTCCTAACCAATGTAGGGAGGTGCTTCATCTATTTGCCCTAGAAAGATGGGTCCTTCTTGTATCAGACTACAGGGTCTAGTAATTAGCTTATTCTGAGAAATCTGTGTGCATTTTGCATATCTGATTCCATGCTGGAAATGCTTCATCTCCTATGCACACCCTTTAAAAAAGTTTCAGTGCGTTGGCTTTTTAAAGACAAAAATCTCTGTCCATCATGATGCTCCAAATCCATTACCTTTGGCTGTGCATCTCATTTTGCTTTATGTGAGGCCATCGCTGAGAAAGATGCTATCTCTCCTGGGTTTCTAGGGTGTTGACTTTCAGTTGTCAGAGTTGTAATCCTAGTTGGAAAATCTTACAAGTTTAATTATGAAGCCAAATAACAAGTCTTGGAGCTCAACCAACATGTTAGGCCATTGAGCTGACAAATTCACTGTTAAGTTCATATAGAGAATAGAGCCCATCAAAGCATCAAAAGGTATGGAGTTTGCATTGGCCTCAGGGGATTTAATTTAGAGCCTAAGTAAGCTCACTGAGAGCGAAACCTGTTCTTCTCTTACAGGTTTCTGCTAATGGGCCCATCAGGATGAATTATGAGCCCAGCTAATTTCATATTAGGTATTATGGTCCTAGGGATTCTCACTGGACATTTTAGTAGGATATCCTTTCTTGTAGTACACCAGTTACCTGTTTCCCTTTTGACAATTTTGAAGACTCCGGCAGAGACAGGAAAAAAAGCAGGAAGTTGTAAGACCGGTGCTCAAGAAATCATCAGCCCCAGATGGCTCTTCTACTTCCATGTAGGCCTTTACTTGGGAACAATATTTTGCTAGAAGTGAGGAAGATGAAGAGCAGAGAAATTTAGGTGCTATACTGAAAAGTGGTCAGTGTTCCTGCTTCCCTTTTCTTGCTTACAATTTCTTTCATTTTTCACTTTTCTGTCTCTGGGAGAACCTTCAGAATTCTAAGCAGGAAGAACACTGAGTACCCTTCCTATTCTGAGTGAAATGTTTAGCCAGCCTCTGAAGTAATGCCTCTGGTCCACTTGGAGGTTTTTCTTCCTACCATTCTAGAAACTCCTAGCACATTCTGATTCTCTGAGTTTCTTGCATTGCCCCTGCTGGTGGTGGATATACATCTTGAAATAATAAGCATTCCTTGATGACACCTCTTCAGCACTTAGTAAATCTGACCTCCTCTTTCATCTGTCATTACATAAAAGCACATGGCTCAGCAAGCGGTTAACGCATTGCCTACAAACTTCACTTTTCTGAGCAAGGAACATGTGCTCCCTAAAATGTTGTTAAGAGTGTTTAAACCCATTTCCTGTTGCTTTGGGATTCGGAAGATAGATAACAGGAAGTCTTCTTATACTAATCTCTCCCTACCAGTTTGTATTCCACTACCTTGCACATGACTAGGTGCCATTGATACTGTGGAAGAAAATCTTCAGTGGTACATACTGCAAATGCATTTGTAGAGGATAAACTCCAAAATAAATTCTACCTAATAGAACAGATTGTTCCTATTGTGTCTTCCAAACTGGTAAAAAAGTTTTTACTCTGTATTATAAGAACTGAACTGTTATTAATCTCTGGATTAAGAGAGTAGCTTTCTGGGGATGGTTTGAGGCTAATGAAACAAAATTATTTCTATTTTTTTTATCATCTCCTTAAAATCTGTATATTATTTGACATCTATTTTTCTTGTGTCAAGCTGTTCCAGATTTTCATTTAAACCAGACTGGTAATTTGGCCCTTAATTTTGGCACCTGTAGCTCATTGGGAACTGTGGGTTGCATTTGGAAACTTTATTGCTGTGTAACATAATACGCTTTTAGGATCTAAATGCCACCATTAACAGCAAATTGGCTCCTACTCAGAATAAAACTATTTATTACACTTATTTACTTAATAATTATTGGGCAAGGTTTGTTCAACAGCCATGGTGAATGCATTATCTTTGAGGTTCTGTAAAAGGATTTGGAAACCCTTTCATACTATTTCAAGAAAACAAAAGAAGGCTTTAGATTAGCATTCTACAGGTTGTGAGTGGACAGAGTTCAGTGATATAACTGTGAGGAATATGAGTATGAGCATATGGAAGCCTTATTAGATAACTAGCTGTGCCTGGCCACACGTTGCTGTGGCGAAGTATGGTGGTATGGGAAATAAAGTATTGAGGAATTGGTGGTAGTTAAGGTAAAGGGTAAAGGTTTTTCCTTGACATTAAGTCCAGTCGTGTCTGACTGTGGGGGTTGGTGCTTATCTCCATTTCTAAGCCAAAGAGGTGCCGTTGTCCGTAGACTCCTCTAAGGTCATGTGGCATGACTGTATGGAGTGCCGTTATCTTTCCTCCAGAGTAGTACCTATTCATCTACTCTCATTTGCATGTTTTTGAACTTTAGGGTTGGCAGAAGCTGGGCCTAACAGTGGGGGCTCTCTCCGCTCCCCCAATTCAAACCTGTGACCTTTTGGTCCAGAAATTCAGCAGGGTAGCGCAACACGCTGCGCCATCA
Organism: Anolis carolinensis; assembly: GCF_035594765.1. Taxonomy (NCBI): domain Eukaryota; kingdom Metazoa; phylum Chordata; class Lepidosauria; order Squamata; family Anolidae; genus Anolis; species Anolis carolinensis. The sequence goes on along the minus strand of NC_085843.1, from coordinate 234,742,837 downwards.
GAGGATAATATTTCCTCAAGGTTGTGAATATACAATATTTCTGATTGTGTGTGTGTGTGTGTTGGAGGGAAGTATGAATGCTGCAATTAGGCAAAATGATTAGCATGTAATGGCCTTGCAGCTTTAAAGCCTGGCTGCTTCCTCCCTGAGTGAATATTTTGTTGGGAGGTGTTAGCTGGCCCTGATTGTTTCCTGTCTGGAATTCCCTTGTTTTCAGAGTGGTGTTCTTTGCGATATTTTATGTGCTTCTACTGTCTTTGGCCCTCAGAAAACAGAGGATTTGCCAGACTTTGGTGATGGGAATACTTTGTTGGGAGGTGTTAGCTGGCCCAGATTGTTTCCTATGTGGAATTCCCCTGTTTTCAGAGGGTTGTTCTTTATTTAGTGTTCTGATTTTAGAGATTGTATTGTTCTGTTTTATTATACCACAGTAATTTTTATATATTCTGATTTTAGTTATATATTTCTGATTTAGGATGTTTTAGTGTATTCATTTTCACAGTTCACAGCAAAATAATAATAATAATAATAATAATAATAATAATAATAATAATAATAATAATGACTTTGGTAATACACACTGCTTCACTCCCTTGTCAGCTTCCTTTCTGGAAGAATCCTTTCTTGGGAGGTGTTAGCTGGCCCTGATTGTTTCCTTTATGGAATTCCCAATTTCCCTGGAGTGTTGCTCTTTATTTACTGTCCTGGTTTTAGAGATTATATTGTTCTGTATTATTATACCACAGTAATTATTTCATATTACAGTAGAATTTCACTTATCCAACATTCACTTATCCAGTGTTCTGGATTATCCATCGCATTCTGCCTTTTAGTAGTCAATGTTTTTGTAGTCAGTGTTTTAAATTCATTGTGATGTTTTGGTGCTAAATTTGTAAATACAGTAATTACTACATAGCATTACTGCGCATGTAACTACTTTTTCTGTCAAAATTGTTGTATAACATGATATTTTGGTGGTTAATTTGTATAATGATTACCTAATTTGATGTTTAATCGGCTTTTCCTGAATCCCTTCTTATTATCCAACATATTAAGTTATTCAACATTCTGCTGGCCTGTTTATGTTGGATAAGTGAGACTCTATTGTATATTTATAATCTTATATTATCTGCTTAGAACTGGATTATATGAGCCCCCTTCTACACAGCTGTTTAAAATGCACACTGAAGTGGATTATATGGCAGTGTGGCATCAAGATAATCCAGTTCAAAGCAGATAATATAAGATTATAAATGGGTTATATAGCTGTGTGAAAGGGCCTTGAGTCTACACTGCCATATAATCCATTTAAAATCTGATAATCTGTATTTTATAGGCAGTGGGGAAGAGGCCTAAGTGAGGTCTAACTCTGCCTGCCCCCTGGGCTGAGTGGGTTGCTAGGAGACCAAGTGGGTGGAACTTAGCCTTCTAACTGGCAGCAATTGGATAAAAACAATTATTTTTCTCTCTCAAATTAGGACTTTAATTTTCTTTTCTTTTTGTTGTATGAATGTAGAGGTGTGGATGAGGGGTTGTGCTGTCAAATTTTGAGGTTGGGGGGCCTTTAGTTTTGTTGTTTTGTCTGTCGCTGGGATTCCATCACTCTTTTATAGATAGATAGATAGATAGATAGATAGATAGATAGATAGATAGATAGATTGTGGTGTATGTGTGTCTGCCATTAGCCAATTTTGTCCTCGTATGTTTCCAGTAATATTGATAAAAATAATATGCAATGAACGTATCCTTATAGCGTTGTCTTCAAAATCTGCAACTGGGTTGCTTTTCAGCTTAAGGTGGGTCACACTAATGGTTGGGGGGTTCTTATATATATATATATATATGGAGTCAGAAGAGACTGACTGAGAAAAGATAATTTTTTATGAAAGAGGGAGATAAACAGAAAGAAGGAAAGAATGAAATTGGGAAAATGAGAGATGGACATACCTATTAGATAATGTAAAATGAGTCCCATGTTGCAGTCTAGGGATAAACGTGAGCACTAAGTCTGATAGTTGTTGTGTGCTTCAGGCAATTTCTGACTTGTGGCCACACAATATCATAGTCGACCGGGCAGCGGAGATATCCAGTTGCCAACCCTGGATGGTGAAGCGCTACACCCGTCTTCACTGGTAAAGAGTCTGGGAGTCCTCTTGGACCCTTCACTGACGATGGAGGCCCAGGTCTCCACCATCAGCAAAACCGCCTTTTTTCATCTTCGGCAGGCTAGACAGCTAGCCCCCTATCTGTCTAGGGAAAACCTGGCTACGGTGATCCAGCCTACGGTCATCTCGAGACTGGACTACTGTAACGCCCTTTACATTGGCCTTCCTGTGTCGGTGATCTGGAAGCTCAAATTGGTGCAAAATGCAGCTGCCCGGCTCCTTGCGGGAGTCCCGATGAGATGCCACATAACACCAATCTTACTGCAGCTGCACTGGTTACCAATTGAGCACCGGATCACTTTCAAAGTTATGGTGCTTACCTTTAAAGCCTTACATGGTCTAAGGCCGATGTACCTGAGGGACCGCCTCACCCCCTACAAACCCCAGAGATCCCTCCATTCTGAGGACCAAGACCTATTGGAAATCCCCAGTTTTAAGACCTTGTGTCTAACACTAACTAGATGCAGAGCCTTTTCAGCAGTGGCGCATCTCTGGAACACCTTGCCACCTGAAGTTCGTGCCTTGCGGGACTTGTCAGCCTTCCGCAGGGCATGTAAGACACACCTGTTTTGGCAGGCTTTTGAGTTCTGTTATTGATGTTTTAAAAGGTGCTTTTAGGATGTTTTTAAAGATGTTTTTAAGATGTTTTTAAATTGTTAATTTTAGCCTGTTCTTGTAAGCCGCTCCAAGCCCTAGGGAAGTGGTGGCATATAAGTTTGAATAATAAATAAATAAATAAATAAATAAATAAATAGTGTTTCTTGGTAATATTTGTTTAGAGGCCTTCTTTTGTGGCTGAGAGAGTGGGCCTTAACCAAGGTCACATAGTGGATTTCCATGGATAAGAAGAGATTTGAACCTCCAAAGTCGTAGTCCAATACTGAAATCACTACACCAGACTGGCTAAGATTAGAAAATTACAGCTCTTTAACATGTTCTTCAGCCATTTATTATTAACTTTTTTTGGTACTACATTAAGCAAATATTTGATTGTGCAGAATAGTTTAAGGAACAATAGAAAGTAAGTTATAGATCAGTCCTTTATATGTTTATTCCTAAATACATCTCAATAAATTCAGTAGGACTAACTCTTAAATGAGTCTACATGGAATTGCAGGTTTATTCTGATTTATGAAAGGAAGATTTGCTTTTCGCATTTTTAAGAGGGCCTCTTTGTGTTTGTGAAAATGAAATGTGGTAAGAGTCATCCACATGTATTCCTACCACCAATAAAAGGTATAAGGAGCTTGTTGGAAAAAGCTTCATAGCCTTATCTCAAATGGGTCCGCAGTTGCCTTTTCCTCTCTGGTAATAATTTAATTTGCTCATTTATTCCTGAAAATAATAGAAAAAATACTTTTAAAGCTCTATCCCTCAGCCTGCTCAATCATTACATGTTAACTTTGTAAAAAGTAACTTGGATTTAGGCAATGTTCTGTCGAAATATCATATACTGGTTTTCTAAAATGTTGATTTTAAGTTATTTTGGATCTTGCTTTGCAGTTGTAATACAGTCCTTTCAAGTGAAATGGCACAATTGATGAGTCCACCCAAAGTACCTCTAGCAGAGGAAGGGCACAGAATAGGGCGCAAGTGGATAGGAGCTATCCATTACCAATATATCATACTGCTTTGCAACTAATGTACTGCATTTTGAAAGGCATAAAAGCATATATTCTGGAAACTCACAACCATTTCACACTTTGCAGGGCAGTTTGCTTGCTCTGGTTTCCTGGACACAGTGTGAAATGAATTTTCAAGTTACTGGGGATAAATGATGCTCATGTCTGTCAGATGTGTTTTGTTATGGTGTCTAGTGTATGTTTGCAGTCTCTTAACAAGTGCATAGGAGTTTGGACTGTATGTATGTATGTATGTATGTATGTATTACATTTATATCTCACCCTTCTCACTCCAAGAGAGGAACTCAGAGTGGCCTTATAGAAAGGCAGCAATTTGATGCCACGAATAATACATACATTAAAAATAAACATATATATTATTAAAACAAGAAATCAACAGCAATATTAAAAACAATTATTAAAATCACGTCATCCAGAATCAAAATCCAAGGCCGTTCCATTAGTCATTTCAGGCTATAGGCTGAAAAAGGTAGCCATTATCAGTCAAGATTATTGATGTAAATATTGTGCTAAAAAACAGGACAGTTAAGTTTGTGAGCCAGATGCATCCTCATGCTATCTAGGAGGACAGGTCCTGGTCATCAATGCATTGTTGTATGGTATAAATCCTCTAACAGCCATGGACTGGCCTCACTTTTGTGTTTGGCTTTTATCTACAACTTGCAGCCTGGTGTACATGTGCAACAGAATCAGGTAAGAATGTAGTCCCACTTTAGAACAGAAGAATCGTCTACTGAATACACCCTGATGACAAGTCAGGAACTTCTTCCAGGTTGCAAGCAAGCCATAAGAGAACTATTTTAGAGCCATTCTGTCTATGCCAGAGTAGATAAAGGGGACTTTATACTGTACGGTAAACAGGTATGTATGTGTGTGTGTGTAAATATATGCTCCCTTGAAAAACAAAATAAAATGGATGTGTGTAGCAGGTCCCTCCTTCCTTGTCCCTTATTTCAGGTACTCCCTCATTTCAGGTACTTTTCTCTCCACCCTGACTCATTTCTGAGTCAAGCTGTCTTTCAACTCACTTTGTGTTTTGAACAGTAGACAACAAATAACCCCTCCCCTCAGCCCGGTCCTGCCATGTCTATTTTGTTGCTTTACCATTTAACAAAAATTGAAATAATGCTTGAGGAAGGGGAAATTGTTTTTAAAATTTCTGCTTGAAATAATGCAATCTACTCATACCACTTCAATCTGTTTAAAGTGGAAGTCAGGTTTGCATTGATGCTACATCTTTGAACATTTCTATTTAGGGAAATCTGACCAGTGTAAAGTGGCAAATAAAGATGTTTTCACTAAATTGTGGGTATAGAATATTTATAGTTTCAGTTTCTGTTTTCTTTGCATGGTTTAACCAACTTTGTTTCCAATGTTTAGGAAAACATAAAAATAGATTGAATGCTATCATACAGTTTAAAGTTGTAAATTGCTTTGTGTCTTTTTCTTTTAATAAATGCTACAAAAATGTAAAATATTTAAAATAAATATATAAGCAAATTGCTGCTTCTTTCCGTTCTTTTTGCATCACTCTGTCCTTATCGTATACACTTATCACCAGAAATAGCACAGTTATAGTGCTATATTTGTGATGTTGTGTTGACTGTTTATTGCCTATGTTTTGTTCTGCACTTGTATTTTGTATTTTGTGTCACACCTTGAGTGTTTTGTGAGCTGCCTTGAGTCCCTCTGGGAGATGGTGGCACGATATAAATAAAGATGATGATTATTATTATTATTATTATTATTATTATTATTATTATTATTATTCCATTTGATTGGTCATGATAACATTGTATGGAATCCAATGCACTGGATTGTCTTGAATGAGAATTCTAAATGCCTTGGGAATTCTGAATACCTGGATTCCATAGGATGGAGCCATGAAGGTTAAAGTGGAATCAGAGTGTTGTAACTGAACAATCTGAATAGGCTCCAGGTCTTAAATTATCAACTTATGCATCTGTAAGTCTTGAATCATCACTAGCACAAGACTTGCATTACTGTGGAATACTGATGGACAAATTTTCACTTTCTATATTAATTTTGCTAATGCAATCTCTTTCCTGGAAGTATCTACAATAAATGGTTTGAATTTTGAACTGTAACTCTGGAAATCAGAATTCAAATCCACACTTAGCCATGGAAATGCACTGGGTGACTCTGGGCAAGGCACACTCTCACAGCCTCAGAGGAGGATAAAGCAAATCCTCTTGCAATGGACAATCAGTGGAAGATTTTCATTGGGGTCACCATAATTTTGAAATAACTGGAGGGCAAATAACTATCTTGAAATACAAATAGTTTATATTATTAAGCATAAGAAATCAGGAAGCACTATAAAAGGATTCTTATTGTACATGCAAAGTTCTATATTATTTTATAGTCCAAATCATTATCCTCCTCTCTCTTTTTCTGTTACTGTGAGGCAGGGTTGCACTCCTGAGACAGCTGGGTCTTGCTTAGATAAGGATGTCTGTTGCCAAGTACCACTTTAACAGAGCAATAGCTTCCCAGCTTATGTCTGAATCATATGTCCTCATCACAAGAGGTTTATCAAAATCAGAGTTTGCAAGCACTTGAACCTGGGATAGTATTTGCTTAATGGCTCCAAATCCCATCTGGTACTTTTCAGCCCAGAAGAATCTGTCATGCAAATCCTTTTGCATGCATTAGTGATAGGAGATATCAGAGCATTACAGTCTCTTAGAAAGCATCTCTAGTACTTTGCCAATCTAATAAAACACTGAGCTTCTTCCTTAGTCTTTGTCTTCCTTCCAAACCCATGTCATTTGTAGGGAACTGAGCTATTCCTATTCCCATTTGGCCATTTTGGAAGAAAGCCCATCTTCTCTAGAACCATTATGTATATCCGTGCATATATTACTCCCATAAATAGCTAAATATAGGAATTGCTCTCAGGATTTCATGTACACCTCTTAGTAAAACCATCTTTGCTTTTATAAAGCTAGTTTTTGTTTTGTTTTCAATGTAGAAAGGAGTACAGAATAGAGTACAGAATCATATTGGTAGTGCAGAATGCTTTTTTATGAAAAAGGTAAACAATTATATAGACATATCAGTATATGAAACATAGGTTCACAATTCCTATGACTATACATTCCCCCCTCTTTTATTTTCTTTCATCCCTGTGCTCCCCTTCTCCAGAGCCGCCTTCTTCTAAAATCCCACCAAAAGTTCAGATTTTAATGTGGAGGTAAATTCCCATCTTCTTTTTCCAATACTTTTTTTTAAAAAAAACCTTCTCCAGATACTTTCAAAGTCATTTCCTCCATAGTCAGGCCTGTAGCGAGGGGTGGTGGTTAATAGCTGCTGTTAATAGCATATCTATTGAAAATCCTCCCTATTTTTCTTTCATCTCTTTTAATTGATAGCAATATTTCTGCCAGATTCCTTTGAATTTCTATATTCATATTTTCCATTTCCCAAAAGTCTTGTACATATTATTTACAGTCCCACCACATATCTATATAAGTTCTAGTTTTCTGACACCCTCTCCAGCATTTTTATTATAGTTTCTATTCATAATGTTTAACCTTCTCGGTGTTAAATACCACTTCCAAATCTATTTATAATAGTTATTTTATTCTAATTGACATGTTTTTAAATTATCTTGCTTTCCATATCTCTTCCCATTCTTTCTCAGTTATTTTTATTCCTACTTCCTCCTCCCATAATTCTCATAATGTTATTTTTTCATGTATCCTTAATTAATATTTTATATATTTTACTTGTTGTTACTTTTAATTGTTTATTGTTTTCTCTTTTTAATCCTTTCAGTATTATTTCCTCAAATTGCATTATTTGCTTTCCGGTTTTATTTTGGACCTACCTATTTTTATTCAATTTTTTCAGTTGAATCCAATGGAGACATTAAACGTTTTATTTCTCTCACTTCCTCTCTCATTTTCACTTTTCCAATTTTTGTTCTATCCAATTTCCTACCCCTTTTAGTTCCCTTTTTTCAAATTCTTTATCTAATATTTCCTTTAATTCCTTTGCGAAATCCCTTTTCATTATTATTGGTGTTAATATAGAATTCTTACAAATTAATTGCCTTTTATATTTTTCCATATTTCCATTATATTTCTTAAATTGTTAGATTCCTTTAACTTCTCTATATCTTTCTATTGTTCTAAGTTTTTCTTTCTATAGCTTTTAGTTTTTTGGTTATGGTTATTCCAAGGTATTTTATATACTCTTTCATGCATATTTTCATATCTTTTATATTCCTTTGCTTTTTATTTATTTATTTATTTCTCACATTTATATCCTGCCCTTCTCACCCGAAGGGACTCAGGGCGGCTTACAACAGTGACAACAATTAGATGCCCATACAAACCAATATAAAACAGCACATAAAACAGTTAAAACTATTATAATACATTATGAATTAAAAATATACATTTCAAACATAAAATCAGATCCGTTCTTCCTCATGCTTTGTCCATAGTTCAGTCCGTGTCATCTTCACCATTTATTGATTAAAAGCCTGGGCACACAGCCATGTTTTTAGGGCTTTTCTGAAGCCCAACAGGGTTGGAATTTGATGCATCTCTCTTGGGAGGGTGTTCCAAAGCCGGGGAGCCACCACTGAAAAGGCCCTGTCCCTTGTTCCCACTAGCCGCACCTCTGAGGCAGCTGGGACCAAGAGCAGGACCTCTCCAGATGATCTCAGGGATCTTGCTGGCTCATAGGAGGAGATACGTTTGGACAAGTAGATTTTTAAATTATTCTTCTTCCTCTGTCATGTAGTTAAACAGCATTGTTTCTGATTTACTCAAATTTATCTTCAGTCCAGTCACCCATTCAGATTCTGTTAAGTGTGTCTTAATTATTTCAATTGTCTTTGTCATCACGTTTATTGTTAACAACATGTCATCCACAAATATGATAATTTTTCTTAATGTGAAAAAACAGGTGAGAAAGAAATTGTATTACTTCAAATAAGAATTTAGTGAATAGGCTTCTTCAAGAGGCCTGCATACTGGGCTCAGTGAGACAGTTCTCAAGTAAAAATATGATGCCAAGGCCTACAGAAGAATTCTTATAAGTCTAAGGCTGCTTCTACACAGCCATATATTCCGAGTCAGAATGTGAATTAAGGAGATCCAGTTCACTTTAGAGTGCCTGCACAGACTCACCATGAACTGGCTGGAAGCCAGAACAGTGACTACAAAGATCAACTGAGTGTGCGTGTATCATCCAAACTAAAGATCTTTTTCCTACCTCCTCCAACAAGATGCACTGGTAGCGCTTGACTGCAGCAAGTCAAAGCAAGAGTTGACCAGCAAACATTCCTATGTGAATGTTGTGGTTCACTTTCCAGGAGGGAAATGTGTGTTTATCGCAAGGCCAAGTTGTGTATCTGTTTTCTCCAACTGCTGCAGCATTAGCCATGCCTTCATAAGCACGCTGCATGTTTGTTTTGATTGCCTGCTCTGCATGGGATAGACACAGATCGGCTTCAGTGTATTTTATGGCTTGATCCGGAATTTCTGGTGAGTTTTTCAGCATGCTGTTTTCAGCTGGATTTGTGTTGGAGCTTGCAATGGGGGTGTATGTTCTGTACACCCTGACCTCGAGCTGGCTTCAAGCTGGATTTTAGTGGCTGTGTAGGAGAGCTCAATATGGTTCTGGCACTTTTTGTAATATCAAAACTATTGTTCTTCAACTTTCAAATGCAGAATAAAACAGGCAAATATTAATCATCTCTCAGCTTCATACTCACAGATGTGCTTTTCTGTAGAAAAGAAGAGGTCTCCTGGCTATTCTCAGGCATTTTCCCTTCACAACTGTTCACAGGTTTATACATAATGCTATCTGTTTTAATGTTTAAACATTCTAGTTTTAAGGGCTCTCTGTGTCCAATTATACAGTAGCATATCTCTGGAATATTAAAACAATATACTTCCAGCAAGGTAATCTGATCTTAATTGGCCCTAGAATATGTATTTTCCAAACTGAACTGTGAACTGTTCAATGTTTTATTCAAGACTAAGGAAAACATTCAGTTCCACATGAGTGAACGTCTCAGAGGGACAAGGAATTGACTCTTGGCATTTACCTGTCAATCTTCCATTTTCTAAACCTTTCTTCAGAAACAAGCACAGGAACTAATTGTCTCCTGTCCGTTTCTGTCTTCATTTTTTTTAACATGGTGACTCAAATTAAAGCAAAGATAAAATTCCTAGGGAAGCTGGCATTAATCAAAGGTTGGGTTAAATTAAATTAAGGGCTTTTTTATTGAACTCAGCAGTATTAGTTATTAAAACCAGAAGGCCCCTTTCAGCCAATGTAAAAAAACAAACAATGACTCACACTGTGGCACAGAGTTTATTGGGGAATTAAAAGGCTCGTTTTCTCTTATTTTGCTGAAAGGAGATTTCAGACAGATCCATGTAAACAAGAGCAGAGATGGAAAACCTGGCAGCCAATTTCCCCTTAGACTCCCTTGAGGGGAGACTGGCACTATTATGAGGGCACGGTGGTAGAGATAAGGTAGTTTGGTTTTTGTAGTGTTGCTTCTCTGAGGCATTCTTGCTGTGTTGCCTTAGGAAAGGCTTTTGCTGAACAAGTGAATTTTGAGGAAGGATTGTTTCCTTTATGATATGAAAAGTCATTAGGGCTGTGTCTAAGGTTTTTATCTAAGGAACGTGCATCAAAAATTATTGTCTTTATTTTAGACGAAAGACAAGATCTAGTTAATCTAGTTAATTCAGGGAGAACTCAAGAGAATTTAATTCAAAATTAAACCCAAAATAATTTCCCTAACTGTTCCAGTAGGAAGACCCTAGATCAAGGCTTCTTAAACTTTTCTATTTGCAACCCCTTTCCACCTGAGAAATGTTTACGTGGCCCTGGCTCTATATGTATATAAAATAGGTTTAAAAATCAAACATTTATTGATAACAAATTAGCATTTACAAGACTTGCTAAACACGCTGATCTTTCTTTTTATGAAGTACAGGTGAAGCAGAGTCTACTGTAAACACTGCACAATAGATTCATTTAAATGTCTAAAGCAGCCACTACGTGACATTCAGAAACCTTTTAATTTTGCCAGATTTTTGTGATTCCGAGAGCTATGGGGTTGGAACCCACAGTTTAAAAATGGATCACGTTGCGATCACAAATAACAGTGTAGTCTCAGGCTTCATCTACACTTACCCAAATAATCTGGAGTAAATCACTCTGAAGCTGCCCTGATACAGTATGGGAGTGTCCCCAGAACCCTTTAGTACCCAGACAGCTGGCTGGGCCATAAGCACATTGTGACTGCCACTACCATGTTGCTGATCAAATATGGCTGGGCACCCTGTTTTGACATTGCTCATCAGAAGCAATGTCACTAGAAAACCAGTGCGAGGAAGCTACTTCCGGTCGGTGATATTGCAATGACTCTGTTGGACATATAGACACTGGATCACGCTGTATCCAGCTATCCATATCTTCAAAACACTGGGATCCATTTCTCCTTATGCTGGATTAATTTATAGAAAAACAGCTTCTGTTGCAAATCCAACTGAATGTCAATTTATTTGGCCCATGTAGACACTGCCTCAACCTGCAGTTAGCCCCACATGAGAAAACCTAACTATCCTGATACAGGATAGAATTCAGAGTTAATCTAATAGAAAAGGTACAAACCTGTACTTGAATAAAGCAGTTAACTGTATTAGTTGGAATCTTGTGAAGCACTCAGAGCAGCCTTTGTTTACTAATTGGTGGTGCTGTTTTGAATAGTAAAGTAGCTACTCACTTGTGGCCTTTAATAAATATTGTTCTTGAGCTTTTTATTTTCTGAAAGAGAAAGAGCTATTGAAATAATAAGATGAAGAACATTATATTTTTCTGCAATTCTTTCTAGACTAGGTGTTGAATTGTAATTACTAACAGTGGTTAGATAATTTAGCTAGCTGGTGAAGGCGAGTAGCATGAACCAATACAGTTTTCACAAATTCTGTCTGATTAGTTGCCTACATTAAGGAACAAATATGGACATCAGGGCTGTGGGTTCCCTGTGCAAGCAAATGGCAACTGTTGTAGGAATTGTTCCTTGTGCTTGTGTTAAGACTGTCTGTTCTGTATGCTAGCTTTGGGTTTCCTTCATGCATATGGTAGGGTTTGTGATCAAACACTCTTGCCACAATGTATGGTTTTTCCTTTGATTTCCCTGTCAGAAAGCTGTAACACACTTTGAACTTGCAGAAACAACAAGAAAAAATCACTTTCCTGTGAGTTTTCAACTCCTGTGGCAGCTTCATCCCTTCTCTCTCTCCCCCTCCCCCCATTTGTTGACTTGTAAACACAAACATCACTCAACACTGGCCATAACAAAGATTTTAGGAAAGCAAACTTTTAATCAACTGGCAAAGACAGTGGGCTTCAAACAGTTGTGCAGAAACAGTGAAAGATTGTAATACACTCAAAGTGAAAGGAACAGTGTTGCTCTAAGTTTTCATAAGAATTGCCAAAAGTCCAGTTCTCTACTTCCTGTTTTGATGGATGGGCCCCCAGATTACTGTGGGAGGCTGGGATTGGGAGAGGAATGTTTTTCATAGCACTTAAAGTAATGATGTTTTTTCTTCATAAAATTTTTCAAGATGAGTTTCAAAATTTTGGGAGCTAGACCCAGGCAGCCCTTTGAGGGCTTCCTCCTATCTGCCCATAACCCCTCTGTGATTTGCATTTTTTGATGGTGTCACAGGTGCCTTACCAGTCATATATGAGTGTAAGGGGGATCCTGCAGGATGATATGAAATAACTATCTAGTAGAATATCCTCTTTCTCACAATGTCCAACCATATGTCTATGGAAAAGGGTTACCTTGTGCTGGCATAAACTGGATGGCATTAAGTGAAGGCTCCAGCTAGAAATCATCTCTAGAAGATCCTGTCAGTATACATGCTCTCCAGCAATTGTCCCAGTATGTCATTTTGTTTTCACAGAGTTCTGTAGTCAATATGAACGTTCCCTCTGGTATGATGGGCAGGATCTCATCTTTAATCACACACATACATCCCTTACTGTGGTCCTAGACATGAAGGTGTATTATGATTATCTCTAGTAATGCCCCACACGCACCTTGCTGTATGTCATAGTTTTGAGAAGAATGAAAGAAAGGAAAAAAAAGAAAGAAAGAAGATATTGTAGTTTGAATGCTTGGAAAAGTGTGATTTCTCTGCAGCAAAAAAGTAGGTCTGAGATTTTTAAAATATGGTTCAGCAGCAAGAGAGTATCACTTTCCAAATGCTTGCAAAAATTGTACTGTGCAAATAAAATAATAGTATTGAAAGGTCTATAGAACTACAGATATCCAAGAGTTTGCTGGGCAGATCAGAGGGAACAAGCAGTTCGAGACCAACAATTTAGCAAGTTTCTTCAAAACAGAATGGCTGAACTGCAGAGTATTTCAGTCTTGGGACCATGGCAAGTTAAGTGTCCCATTTTGCTATTTACTGGAAGTAGTCCTGAAATGAAAACTATCTAGAAATAAGCTTGATTTTAATTGAAAGGAAGAGAACAGAAGTAGGCAAAACAAGTGGATGGAAGAAACAGTATTCATTTCCTTACAATGAGGTCTGTTCCTTTTGCAGATTAACAATGGGTCACAACTTGCTCAAGCATTTTTCAAAGCAGATTTTTACTTTGTCTGGAATATATATTATCTCATAGCTAGCACTAGTGATAGAGTCTTCTTGTATAATAAATGAAGCAACATAATGTGAAATCACAATTTATGCAGAACATGTAATTGCAAATGATGATCAACTGTATTCTCCAAGCAACAAAATATTGTAGTTTGTATTCTGTTTATATGAATAATTTCACATCCTGTTTTCATCCAAAGGGCATTCAAAGCAAATGACAAATATTTTCTGTTTGAATATATAATTCCCATAACAAAAGCATGACAACAACAATAATAACAACAACAATAATAATACAGTATCTCCGTCCCACAGCATCTGGAAGGACCTTCAGCCTCACTCCCTGTGTAACATTTGGTGACAATTTGTCTGCACAGATAAAGCTAAGTGTTGGATTGAGTTTCATTATCAGGTTGCTTGTGTTATGCCTTGCTGGGCTGTGGATTTTGACCTGTGGTTTGCTTGCCCATTTAATAAGCTGTCTGCTCAACTATAAATATTATTATTAGTCATAAAATCATTTTGCTCTGTAAAAATATGAAAATCAAATACATTTCATCCACAGGTCTTGTCTTGCCAAATTCCCAGGGCAATACATTCCACAGGATGACCCATGAAATATACCAAGCCACCCCATAAGAATGTGTTCTGCTCGAGATACTCACATCTGTTGTTTTGGAACTACTTGTGGTCGTTTCTCCAGAAAGCTTTGGCAACTAGATGGTTTTAACAGGCACTACAGTTATCAGGCACTAGTTATTTTCTGATACTATATGTAATCTGGGGGTGAAATAGAAACCTCTTTCAGTGACACAGGCAATTGGTTGTTTTCTTACTCAACAGTCTCCCATTAAAAATATACTAAAATGCTTCCCCGATTTCTTTAAAGATATCTGCAGTTTTATTCTGCCCAATCAGAACCCCAAGAAAGAGGTTAATTTTGATTGGTAAAATGATGATTGCATATGTGCATGTGTATGTATATGCATGTTAAATGCCTTCTTCACTTATTGTTCTTCCAAAGAAATTGTTTGCCCCACACCAAAAAAGTACTAGAAATTCCTATTATAGATAATTTGGCTTAATTTTAGATAATCTGGCTCAATTTCAGCTACCTTTAATGTATACTTTGACTTTATGTCAGTCACATAAAATGTGCCAAGCAATCCAAATACCACTGAAGCTGAAATCAAGGGTCCAGTGAATTTAATAGATTTAGAATATATTCAAAAGCTTTATACTGCACCACAAGCAGCACCTGCAGTAGGGATAATGAGTAAAATATGTAGATGACTTTAACAAGTGACCTGTGCTGACTCCCACAGAGGAAAGTGAAGAAAATTTTCAGGGTCATTAGGTGCTCTAACTGATGGGAACTGCTTCTCCAAACATGATAATATGACCCAGAGCCCTGAAAATAAACCCATTTAACAAAATTGAGCCTTTTGAGAAAACATATTTGACCCTTTCCCCCCTCATTCATTTATCTGGTATCATAATTCCATTTGGGGCCATATCAAATGCCTCTGGGAAAGACTCATATTTATCCATTTAAGCGTAACACATTTCTGAACTCATAAAGAGAACTAGTTTTTCTTTCCATATGGAAACTGTAGAGTTGAACCTCTTTTTAATTAAATGTGAGACCATTTTCAGAAGATACTTTAACCAACCCAGCTTTCACCAGTTTATACCTTCCTTCTAGAAATGTCTCTGAACAAAGAACATGCACAGGCAACTAGATTTTTGACATATTCTAGGGTGACTCTTCTCACCTGTATGGTTTGCCTGGAGTGAATCAGTTCCATGGCAGCTAAATGCTGCACAGGGCTGATCAAATCTAAGTGGGACAAGACTGCCTTAACTTGAATCCTGTACCAAGTCCCCTGTCACCCCTTCCTGTGTCCCACCTGTTGCTCACTGCAGCACCCTCACCTACTCTCTTGTGGGTGTTCTGACTGACATCAGAATCATAGAATCATAGAATAGTAGAGTTGGAAGAGACCTCATGGGCCATCTAGTCCAACCCCCTGCCAAGAAGCAGGAAATTGCATTCAAAGCACCCCCGACAGATGGCCATCCAGCCTCTGTTTAAAAGTCTCCAAAGAAGGAGCCTCCACCACAGTCCGCGGGAGAGAGTTCCACTGTCGAACAGCTCTCACAGTGAGGAAGTTCTTCCTGATGTTCAGGTGGAATCTCCTTTCCTGTAGTTTGAAGCCATTGTTCTGCGTCCTAGTCTGCAGGGCAGCAGAAAACAAGCTTGCTCCCTCCTCCCTATGACTTCCTTTCACATATTTGTACATGGCTATCATGTCTCCTCTTAGCCTATTCTTCTGCAGGCTAAACATACCCAGCTCTTTCAGCCGCTCCTCATAGGGCTTGTTCTCCAGACCATTTGATCATTTTAGTTGCCCTCCTCTGGACACATTCCAGTTTGTCAACATCTCCCTTCAATTGTGGTGCCCAGAATTGGACACAGTATTCCAGGTGTGGTCTGACCAAGGCAGAATAGAGAGGGATCGTGCCTTCTAGCCCTTCATCTAAGTCATTAATAAAGATGTTAAACAGAACTGGGCCCAGGATGGAACCCTGCGGCACCCCACTCGTGACTTCTTTCCAGGATGAAGAAGATGCTTTGGTGAGCACCCTTTAGTCAATTATAGATCCACCTAACTGTAGTTTTGTCTAGCCCACATTTGACTAGTATGTTTGCCAGAAGGTCATGGGGGACTTTGTCGAATGCCTTACTGAAATCCAGATACGCTACATCCACAGCGTTCCCCACATCTACCCAGCTTGTAACTCTATAGAAAAAAGAGATCAGATTAGTTTGTTTTTAATAAATCCATGTTGACTATTAGCAATGACAGAATTTGTTTCTAAGTGTTTGCAGACCACTTCCTAGATCTTTTCCAGAATCTTACCTGGTATCAATGTGAGGCTGACCAGACGATAATTGTTTGGGTTGTCCTTTTTTCCTTTCTTGAAGATAGGAACCACATTTGCTTTCCTCTAATCTGCTAGGATTCCTCCCATTCTCCAAGAACTCTCAAAGATGATTGCCAGTGGTTCTAAAATAACTTCCTTCAATACTCGTGGATGTAGTTGATTTGGCTTAAGACCAGCTGCTAATTTTGTGGCTTGTGTACTAGACAGGCCTTGAGTCCCGAATTTGGTTTTCAGATTATTGAGTCACAAACTGAATATAATCTGCTTTCTTCTGCCTTCCATGGCAAAGAGAGAATGTAGACAATGCACAGATGGATTACTTGTCTCTGATGACTTCTCAGGGAAAATAGGGAGTTTCTTCTTCCCAATGGCCTGGGGAGAGAGCCAAGAGGGGAGAGAGAATTGCACCGCCAGAACACCCCATGTTCTCAGTCATTAATCACAGCTACTTTTAGTGTATGGGCTAGCTTGTGTGGGAGAATGTGGTCTTTAAATACCCAGGCCTTATGCTGTTTAGATTTTTTAGAGTAAAAATGTGGTAGGATATATCATTAGAGTCATTTCTAGCATTATGTGGATATGTAAAATATATTGTTAGTTTGAATGATTTAGAGATAATTTTGCATACTTTGGCAGAAACCAGAATGGCAGTAGTTCAAGAATGGAGGATTGAAGCGGAGGATGGGGAAGGTTTCCACCATCTGCTGTTGATTTTGGGATTTTTACCCATGATTAAATTGGTTAACACTGTTTGGGTTATAAAAGGTAGACATGGACATTAACGTCCTAAGAATTTTTTTAAAAAGTTTTAGAAGGACAAAATTCAAAATAATTTGAAACTTCATAAAATGAATTGTAATGTAGCAATCTAACCATCATAATGTTAAATC
Source organism: Anolis carolinensis (assembly GCF_035594765.1). Classification (NCBI taxonomy): domain Eukaryota; kingdom Metazoa; phylum Chordata; class Lepidosauria; order Squamata; family Anolidae; genus Anolis; species Anolis carolinensis. Next base: position 234,725,516 of record NC_085843.1, on the reverse strand, counting down.
TATATATATAAATGAGTGATGGTATCACGGCGACCAACAAAACAACAAAACTACAGGCCCCCCAACCTTGAAATTTGACAACACAACCCATCATCCACGCCTCTAGGTTGATACAACAAAACAAAAAGAAAAATAAAGTCCTAATTAGAGGGAAAGGAATAATTGTTTTTATCCAATTGCTGCCAGTTAGAGGACTAATCTCTGCCTACTTGGTCTCCTAGCAACCAACTCAGCCCAGGGACAGGCAGACTTAGGCCTCAGGACTCTTCCACAGATTATCTAATTTGCACTGGATTATATTGCAGTGTAGACTCAAGGCCCTTCCACACAGCTATATAACCCATTTATAATCTTATATTATCTGCTTTGAACTGGATTATTTGGACTCCACTGCCATATAATCCACTTCAGTGTGCATTTTATACAGCTGTGAAGAAGGGGCCTCATATAATCCAGTTCTAAGCAGATAATATAAGATTATCAATATACAGTAGAGTCTCACGTATCCAACATAAACAGGCTTATCCAACGTTCTGGATTATCCAACGCATTTTTGTAGTCAGTGTTTTCAATATATCGTGATATTTTGGTGCTAAATTCATAAATACAGTAATTACTACATAGCATTACTGCATATTGAACTACTTTTTCTGCCAAATTTGTTGTCTAACATGACGTTTTGGTGCTTCATTTGTAAAATCATAACCTAATTTGATGTTTAGTAGGCTTTTCCTTAATGCCTCCTTATTATCCAACATATTCGCTTATCCAACATTCTACCGGCCCGTTTATGTTGGATAAGTGAGAATCTACTGTACTGTATTTACAAATTTACCACTAAAATATCACAATGAATTTAAAACACTGACTACAAAAACATTGATTACGAAAAGGCAGACTGCGTTGGATAATCCAGAACATTGGATAAGCAAATGTTGGATAAGTGAGATTCTACTTTAATATGAAATAATTACTATGGTATAATAATACAGAACAATATAATCTCTAAAACCAGGACAGTAAATAAAGAGCAACACTCTGAAAGCAGGGAAATTGGAAATTCCACAAAGGAAACAATCAGGGCCAGCTAACACCTCCCAAGAAAGGATTCTTCCAGAAAGGAAGCTGAGAAGGGAGTGAAGCAGTGTGTATTACCAGAGTCATTATTATTATTATTATTATTATTATTATTATTATTATTGTGTTGCTGTGAACCGTGAAAATGAATACAATCTGGCTCCAAGTATTCAAAAACACTAAAATCAGAATATATAAAAATTACTGTGGTATAATAAAACAGAACAATACAATCTCTAAAATCAGAACACTAAATAAAGAACAACACTCTGAAAATGGGAATTCCAGACAGGAAAGAATCAGGGCCCGCTAACACCTCCCAACAAAGTATTCCCATTATCAAAGTCTGGCAAATCCTCTGTTTTCTGAGGGCCACAGACAGTAGAAGCACATAAAATATCGCAAAGAACACCAATCTGAAAACAAGGGAATTCCAGACAGCAAGCTAACACCGCCCAACAAAAAATTCACTCAGGGAGGAAACAGCCAGGCTTTAAAGCTAATCATTTCCCCTAATTGCAGCATTCATACTTGCCTCCAACAGACAAAAAACCCCAGAAATATTGTATATTCAAAACCTTTAGGAAATAATATCCCCTGATGGCGCAGCATGTTAAAGCCCTGAGCTGCTGAACTTCTGGACCGAAAGGCCGCAGGTTTGAATTGGGGGAGTGGAGAGAGCCCTCACTGTTAGCCCCAGCTTCTGCCAACCAAGAAGTTCGAAAACATGCAAATCTGAGTGCATCAATAGGTACTGCTCCGGCGGGAAGGTAACGCCGCTCCATGCAGTCATCCCACATGACCTTGGAGGAGTCTACAGACAATGCCAGCTCTTCGACTTAGAAATGGAGATGAGCACCAACCCCCAGAGTCGGACATGACTGGACTTAATATCAGGGGAAAACGTTTACCCTTTACCTTAACTACCACCAATTCCTCAATACTTTATTTCCCATACCACCATACTTCGCCACAGCAACGCGTGGCTGGGCACAGCTAGTATATTATAAAGAACCTGAAAAAGACTTTAAGTGAAAAAGACTTCTCTTTCTAATTCCTTTCATTTTCTCCTGTCTAATAATAAACAGTGTGTTGAGTTAGCCTGAAAATAAGTGAAGAGGAGATTTATATAAGTTTTAAAAATGTTATATACAAATAGCATAAGGAGATAACATAGCAATGGTAGTCTATGGGAACATTGAAAATATGATTCAGAAAACAAGGACTGGAAGCAATATGGTGAAAGAGTAGGCCACTAGTTGAATTGGAAAGGAAACCACAAACAGAAGCTTGTATTTCTTTGGTCGCCCTTGTGAAGTGTGTTGCAACCTCAGAAACCAGAAGACTTAATTTTGAAAGAGTGGCAGAATGTCTTAGAAGCACGTTTATTTCAGAACCTAACAATATCAAAGTCTGCAAGTCAAAAAAGGAGACTTCATCTGAACTTTCAGCTGAACTCAATAAATTAAGTGAATATTGCTCATTTGGTAATCTGAAATTATGTTGAAATTGTGTAGTTTGTGAAATAAACAGAAAATTCAAAGGCAGTTGTTGGCAGATTATAGAGTTGATCAGAATTATAGAGTTGACAATCACTATAGAAGCAAAACTAAAAAACCTAAAAGGACATACATCTATATGGTTGTGGCGGAATGAAAAATCGCGAGTAGTTCACATTTGACCTCTCCAAACACTGTCTTGCCAGAGAAAAGATATGCTACACAGATGATCAGTAAAGAACAAGAAGTTTACTCTTTAAAATACAGAGCAACATATATACAGTCATATGAACAGTTGTATTGACTCACACAATGTCCTTTGAGAGAGATTCAAATAATCCTTAGGTGTCTGTGTAAAAGGTCTTCTTTCAGCAGCCCAGAAGTAAACCTCTCTTGGTAAGCTCCTGCACAGAAAGCTATATGTAACTGTTGCCAAAACTCCCAGGCTTAGTTAGCTCCCTGGGTGTAACCCAACCAATCAGCTTTGTGGTTTACATTTCAGTTAACACACTCACCAACTGATTTTTACATGCTTTAACAAAATAATAATAATAATAATAATAATAATAATAATAATAATAATAATAATAATTTTATTTATATCCTGCCACCATCACCCCCGGAGGGGACTCGGGGTGGCTCACAGAAATATTGGATACAAAACAATAACAATCTACAATACATCAATAAACAATAACATGCACCAGTTATAACATTTAAACACTGATCAGAAAAATGAAACAAACTTACTAAAAACATAGAATTAAAAGCAGTGAGGTTGCAATGATAGATTAGCAAAGTGCACATTATAAGTTGCGAACTCAGAAACATAGGTAAAGTGCCACAAATTCGTTTGAGGTCAATTTGGGCTGAGAGGAGCCCTGAGCTAATGTCAAGTAACCAGGAGAAGTGCAACCAATACAAAAAGGTTGAGAAATATAATTATGATTATGATGGGCATGGGCGATCTTAACCAAAGGCCTGGGTGAAAAGCCATGTTTTAAGGCTCTTCCAAAATGCCATCAGGGTGGGGGCTTGCCTGATCTCCCTAGGGAGCGAGTTCCAGAGCCGGGGGGGGGGGGGGGGTGGCACTACAGAGAAGGCCCTCTCTCTCGTCCCCACCAACCGCTCTTGTGAAGGGGGCGGAAGCGAGAGGAGGGCCTCACCCGATAAACAAACTACAAACTCTACTATAGAATAGAAGCCCCTTCTGGACAAAAGTAATTTTGCCATGTTATCTATGCTTTGGTAACCTCTAAATTGGACTGCTGTAATGTATATTACCTTAGGGCTTTCTTTGAAGATTGGCTGTTTATTTAGAAGATAGCTACAGGGGTGCTAACTAGATCTGAGTATTGAAAGCATATCATAGAAACATAGAATCATAGAACCAGAATAATAGAGTTGGAAGAGACCACGTGGGCCATCTAGCCCTATCCCCTGCCATGCAGGAAAAGTACAAACCACTCCCAATAGATGCCCACCCAACAACAACAACAGCAGCAGCAGCAGCAGCAGGAAGCCTACAAGGTAAACTTTGGAGTTACTGCCTCTCAACTTTGCCTGGGAGAGGGAGGGGCCAGGAGGTGGTGGGGCAGTCTCTCTTCCTGGTATAAGGATAGGGATACTCACCCCATCCTTATACCATAGAGGAAAACAAGACATGCAGAAATTGCCCCAATCCCCCTCCCTTGATCCTCGGGCTGTCGTCTCTGCATAATGTTGGAAGGAGGGCAGGTCAGGCAACATCCAGGGCTTTCAACCGTTGTATACTTTCCTCGAGCTGCTCCCCTGACATAAGTAGAGGGCTGCCCAAACTGTCCTTATGTGGGGAAGAGGACGAAACATGCAATGTCTGAGAGCACTCCAGAGGGCTCTCAGCTGCTGCCTGCCTTCCTCCACTGTTCTTTCTGCATAAGGACCAACACATCCTTATGCCAGAAGGACAGGGAAAATTAGGAGGGCCTGAGAAAGCACCCAGGGGGCCACATCTGACCCTGGGCCTTAGTTTGCCCATGCCTGCCTTATAAGCATGCCCTATAAATTGTCATCCAAGTCATTTGAACAGAAACAGACCCAGGACAGAACCCTGTGGCACCCCACTAGTCACTTCTCCCAGGATGAAGAGGAACCATTGGTGAAACTGAGCACCCATTGTATTCAGTCACTTAACCAATTACAAAACCATCTAACGGTAGTATTGTCTAGTCCACATTTTACTGGTTTCTTTGCAAGAAGATCATGGGGGACCTTGCCAAAAGCCTTACTGAAATCAGATTTTTTTGGGTGGGGGGAGGTGTAGCATATCTTGATTTCATATATCTTCAGGTGCATTCTTTAAAGAGCTGTGCTGGTTCCCAGAATATTTTTCAGCACACTTCAAAGTGATTATACTGATTTAAAAACCTATATGGCTTGGGGCTAAGGTGCTGGTATGAGGACAGTTTTATGACCATTAGAAGATGTATTTTGGCTTCCTTTCATAAATGAGGTGTGACTGGTTGTCCCCGAGAAGAGAACCTGTTGGTGATAACACCTGTTGTGTGGGATTCAGGATGCCAATGTCATGTTTTTGGTATCAAGTGAAAACCTTTTTAAAATGTTAGGATTTCTTTTCATACAAATCTTGTACATTAGATTTTTTTGATGTGTTTTCTTCTGTTTGGTAAGTTTATATTTATTGGACATGGTTTAAATTCAGAGTTGTGTGTGCTTCTTAGATAAAGTTTAGCTAAAGGAGTAGATATGCATTTATTAAGAAACAGATAAATGAAAATTTCAGTACATGTAAAGTTGCTGTACAAACTAATTGCTAATACAAACTGAGTATCCCTTACCAGAAATGCTTGGGTCCAGAAGTGTTTGGATCTTGGGCATAATGAGATATCTGTGATGACTCATGGGCCTTGTAGTCCTGTTCCTAGTACTATTGTGGCAGATGAAGAGGAAAACATGGGATTTTCGCCGGTTCAGCAAGAGCCGGAGCCTCTTCACCTGCAGGATGTTGATGTTTGCCCACAAGAATTCAGCCAAACAGGCCTTGGGCAGAACTCCCCCCCGTTTTCCAGGAGGGAAAATTATTCTAAAGATAGGGGAGCCAGGGAGGCTAATCGCAGAAGCCTGAGAATCGCTGCCAAACAAATGGCTGATTAGGTTTGCTTCCCTTGGGAAATTCTAAGGAGTCATGCTTCTCATGGGTTTCGCTTCTCGTTCTCTAGGGAAAGAGTTCTGTTGGCGGGAAAACGAGACCCAATATAGGTGTTTGGCGCGAGGGATACTTTACGGAGTCAATTGATCAGCTTGAGGAGAGAGATCATGTGTGGACTTCGTAATCCCAGTTCCTTGCTTCCCGGATCAAGCTTCAAGCCTAGCCTTGTCTCACGTTTTACCACAGACTCTGTTTCATGCTTCATGTTCGTCTTGCCTTCAGTCAAGGATCTAGTCGAGAATCAAGTTTATTTCCGGCCTTGTTGTCAAGCTTCATTGGACTTTAAGACTCTGTTATTTCCCCACACTTTTGCTTGGCAAAGTGTGTGTTTCGGTCAAGTGGATTAAAACTTTGAACTCTAATATCTTATATTGGACAATACATTTCTGGACTATATTTGACCTTATCTGAAAGGTCTGCTTCTGAACTATATTCTTCACTTGTTTTTATTGATTTTATATATTTCTTTAATAAAGATATTAGATAGAGACTGGCCTCTGTGTAAGGTTATTGGTGCTCTGCAGCCAGGATCCTGACAGTTTGACTCCGCCACCTTAAGCACCAAACAACCTAAGGCCAGAATGTCTACTGGAACCGGAGCGGAGGCTCAACCAGCCAGTTACACCATTTCCCAAGATGAATTCAATCGAATACGAGACACACTCCGAACGCAGGAGGGAGAAATACGGGGCTTGAAGGAACGCGGAGCCCGTCTCCCTGCCCCAGCGCTACCAACCAAGTTTTCTGGAGAAGCCTCCAAGGTTCATGTTTTCCGTCGCCAGTGCCAGGCGTACTTAGAAGCCCGCCAAGCCGAGTTTTCTCAAGAAGATGTCAAAGTGGCGTGGATCTACAGTCTCCTAGATGGGCCTGCGGCCACTTGGCCGACGGCGCTATATGATGCGGGTTCCACGCATCTAAGTACCGCGCAAAATTTCTTGAACCACCTTAGAAAGACCTGGGGGATCGAGGACGACGAGGAGGCGGCCGGCCATAAACTCCGGCGTCTCTTCCAAGGGGACAGGCCGTTGTCCCGGTACATAGCCGAGTTCCGGGTGCTGGCTCAGAGCACCGGCTGGAACGATATAGCCCTTAGAGGACAGTTTCGCGAGGGCCTCAACATCGAGATGCAGGAAGAAATCTCTAAGGTGGATCCCCCAGGGACTCTTGAGAGACTCATCAACCAGTGTTTACGAGCCGAAGTCCTGCTTGCCAACAAAAAACAGTGGCTCCGAGGCCAGAGTGGAAGAGCCGGAGTGAAACCTCCCGCTTCCGCCAGTGTTCAGCCACGTCCAGTTTGGAGATCCCCACCGCCAGCCCCAAACCCCATGGGAAGCAAGGAGGAGCCGATGCAGTTGGGCAATGTGCGCCCCCGACTAGATGTTGCCGAAAAGGCCCGCCGCCAACGTTTGAATCTGTGTTGGTACTGCGGGAATGGGGGCCACATCGCCAGAGAATGTCCTGCCAAAAGGAAGCCCGCCGCCCGCCTGGCGGCGGCGTCCTTCGCGGAGGTGGAGGCGGCCGAGGCGGCTGGAGCAAAGCCGGCGGGGGAAGCCAGCGACCGGGCGTAGAGAGGCTCGCCAACCCGGTCAAAAACCCCACTCAAGAGCCGCAAACCGGGGTCCTATTCCTCCTGGTGGTCACGCTGTGGTCAGCGAAAAAAGGACCCGTCATGATCCATGCCATGATAGACTCAGGGGCAACAAACAATTTCATCGATAGAGAGTATGCCGACTCTCTGGGATTACAATATCATGATTTCAAGAATGCCCGGGTGGTGCAGGCCATAGACGGCCGACCCCTAAAGACAGGTCCAGTAAGCCAATGGACTGAACCCACCAGAATGTGGATAAGGGAACACATGGAAGAAATTTCCTTCTTCGTTACCGAGGTTCCCCACTTCCCTGTGATTTTGGGTATTCCATGGCTGACACTCCACGACCCAAACATCTCCTAGTCCAACAGAGAACTGCAGTTCGCCTCAAGATATTGCCAAAACCATTGTCTAGTAGCCAAGGTCTGCCATGCCACAGACGCAGAGCCCATCATCACCTTGCCCAAGAAATATTCGGACTTTGGGGATGTTTTCAATGAAAAGGAAGCCGAGAAACTACCCCCACATAGACCCTACGACTGTGCCATTGACCTGGTGGAGGGGGCCCCCATTCCGCGAGGACACCTCTACTCCCTGACTGAACCAGAGCAAGAAGCTCTCAGGGAGTTCATAGAGTCAAACCTCCGCAAGGGGTTCATCAGACCCTCTCAATCCCCAGCAGCTTCCCCAGTGATGTTTGTGAAAAAGAAGTCAGGGGACCTACGCTTGGTTGTGGACTATAGAGCATTGAACAATATCACGAAGTGGAATCGCTACCCCCTGCCTCTGATCTCGGACCTATTAGACCGGCTCCGAGGGGCCAAGGTTTACACCAAGCTGGATCTCCGCGGGGCTTACAATCTAGTTCGCATAAGAGAAGGGGACGAATGGAAAACCGCCTTCCAGACCAAATTCGGATTATTTGAGTCCCTAGTCATGAATTACGGATTATCCGGAGCTCCCGCAACATTCCAGCATTTTGTCAACGATATCTTCCAGGATTATCTAGATCGGTTCTTGATCATATATTTGGACGATTTTTTGGTGTATTCTAGATCACATTCGGAACACGAGCAACACGTCAGAATGGTGCTACAACGATTGCGGGATCATGGACTATATGCCAAGTTAGAGAAATGCGCCTTTGATCTGCAAGAGGTAGACTTCCTGGGATACCGCGTCTCGCCACTAGGGCTCTCCATGGACCCTGCAAAGGTTTCAGCAGTATTGGAATGGCGGGCGCCAACCAACAAGAAGGAAGTACAGCGCTTCTTGGGGTTTGCAAACTACTACCGCAAATTCATCCCAGACTTCGCTCGCTGGTCTGACCCAATCACCAGCTGCATCTGAGGGAAACAGCCTTTCCGCTGGACGGAGCAGGCAGAGAAAGGGTTCCACCAGCTAAAGCAGCTATTCACGACCCAGCCAATTCTACAGCACCCTGATCCTAAAACCCCTTTTGTTGTGCAGGCTGACGCCTCTGATGTAGCAATTGGGGCTGTACTCATGCAACCAGTGGGAGAACATCTTCATCCTTGTGCCTATTACTCCCGTCAACTAACAGCCCCAGAGAGAAATTACACTATTTGGGAGAAAGAACTTTTGGCCATAAAGGCAGCTTTTGAAAATTAGAGACATTGGTTGGAAGGGGCCAAATTTCCCATTGAAGTTCATACTGATTATCGAAATTTAGAGCACCTAAGGACCGCACGAAAGTTAAATCAAAGGCAGCAGCGCTGGGCTTTGTTCTTTGAACGTTTTGACTTCCAGATCCATTATGTGACCCCAGCTCAGACCAAGCAAGCAGATGCTCTATCACGGAAACCAGAGTATGCTGCAGGACGCAGAGAGACCTCAGAATCTCGATTGCTGCAACCCGGAAACTTTGCCACGCTCACAGTGGGAAACACCAAATCCACTCCAATTGTACCAACTCCCTCTATCCCAGAATCCCTTTGCACTCAAGAAATTAGAGCCAGTCAACAGGCAGATGCCTGGGCTCAAGAACAGATTCGCCAAGGACTACGTTTCCCATTCTCACTTAAGGATGGGCTACTATGCTACAGGAATCATGTTTACATCCCTCCAGGTCCCGGCAGAGAAAAAGCACTTCATCTGTGTCATGACAGCAAGCCAGCAGGACACTTTGGGCTATTTAAAACCATGCACTTGATCCTACGAGATTTCTGGTGGCCCAAGATCCGCAAGGATGTGGAGAAATATGTCAATACCTGTCCTGTATGTCAGCGTTCCAAGACACGAAGGGAGAAGCCGTCAGGGCTACTGCATCCCCTTCCCACTCCTTCTCGCCCATGGGAGATAATTTCCGCGGATTTTATCACTGACTTACCACTCTCCCTTGGATTCACCACGATTCTAGTAGTGGTGGACCTTTTTACCAAGTTGGCCCATTTCATCCCCTGCGATGGCCTTCCCATGGCCAAAGAGACTGCAGATTTATTCCTTCAACATGTTTTCCGACTACATGGATTGCCCAAGAGTTTAGTCACTGACCGTGGATCTCAATTCACCTCTCGTTTCTGGAAAGCACTACAAAAACTATTGGGCATAGACTCTCGTTTATCTTCAGCTCACCATCCCCAAACAGATGTGCAAACTGAGCGCACCAATGCCACTTTGGAACAATACCTTCGCTGTTATGTAAACTACCAACAGGACAATTGGGCTTCCCTATTACCTCTGTCAGAGTTTGCTTACAACAATGGTGTTCAGGCTTCAACTAAAGAAACCCCGTTCTTTGCAAACTATGGTTTCCATCCACGTTTCTTTCCTTCTGTCATTGAAACCTCAGAAGTCCCTGCAGCGGAGGACTGGCTGCAGGAACTCACAGCGGTGCAACAACTCTTGCACCAGCAACTGGATCAAGCCAAGGAGGACTATAAACGCCACGCTGACGGTCGTCGCCAGCCGGGCCCCGAGATCAAGGTAGGAGATCGGGTTCTGTTGTCCACTCGCTTTTTGCCCTCCCGCCGTCCCTGCCAGAAGTTAGACGCCCATTTCATTAGTCCCTACCCAGTGGTGGCGCAACTTAACCCCGTGACTTTCAAACTCCAACTTCCGCGCTCCATGCGCATTCATCCAGTGTTTCATCGTTCCCTGCTCCTTCCGGCGGATGGTGTACGCCCCGATGCGAGCCGACCGCCCCCCGCCCCTGTTTTGGTGGATGGGGAGGAGGAATTCGAGGTTCAGGACATTTTAGATTCTCGCTTCCATCACCGCCGCCTTCAGTATCTCATTGACTGGGTGGATTTTGGCCCTGAAGAACGCTCCTGGGAAGACACTTCCACAGTCCATGCCCCCGACTTAGTCCGCCGCTTCCATCAGGCCTACCCTACCAAGCCGCGGCCCCGCGACTCGAGGAGAGGGGCCCTGTTTGAGGGGGGCCTTGAGGGCGGGGATAGTGTGATGACTCATGGGCCTTGTAGTCCTGTTCCTAGTACTATTGTGGCAGATGAAGAGGAAAACATGGGATTTTCGCCGGTTCAGCAAGAGCTGGAGCGTCTTCACCTGCAGGATGTTGATGTTTCCCCACAAGAATTCAGCCAAACAGGCCTTGGGCAGAACTCCCCCCCCCCCCGTTTTCCAGGAGGGAAAATTATTCTAAAGATAGGGGAGCCAGGGAGGCTAATCGCAGAAGCCTGAGAATCGCTGCCAAACAAATGGCTGATTAGGTCTGCTTCCCTTGGGAAATTCTAAGGAGTCATGCATCTGGACAGAGTTGGGTTTCGCTTCTCGTTCTCTAGGGAAAGAGTTCTGTTGGTGGGAAAACGAGACCCAATATAGGTGTTTGGCGCGAGGGATACTTTGCGGAGTCAATTGATCAGCTTGAGGAGAGAGATCGTGTGTGGACTTCGTAATCCCAGTTCCTTGCTTCCCGGATCAAGCTTCAAGCCTAGCCTTGTCTCACGTTTTACCACGGACTCTGTTTCATGCTTCATGTTCGTCTTGCCTTCAGTCAAGGATCTAGTCGAGAATCAAGTTTATTTCCAGCCTTGCTGTCAAGCTTCATTGGACTTTAAGACTCTGTTATTTCCCCACACTTTTGCTTGGCAAAGTGTGTGTTTCGGTCAAGTGGATTAAAACTTTGAACTCTAATATCTTATATTGGACAATACATTTCTGGACTATATTTGACCTTATCTGAAAGGTCTGCTTCTGAACTATATTCTTCACTTGTTTTTATTGATTTTATATATTTCTTTAATAAAGATATTAGATAGAGACTGGCCTCTGTGTAAGGTTATTGGTGCTCTGCAGCCAGGATCCTGACAATATCCTGGAGATGGGACACACATTAAAAACTCAAAATTTTCTTATGTTTCATTTATACCTGATATGCATGCCCTGAAAGAAATATTATACAAGTTGCTTCTGGTGTGAGAGAATTGGCTGTCTATAGAGACATTGCACAGGGGACGCCCGGATGTGTTTCCATCCTGCTGGGAGTGTGCTAAGCTATGGCAAGCACAAATTATAGTAATAAATGTGGTCTGGAGAGTTGGGTCTGTAATTTCTAACAATTGTAATATAACCTGGAGAGCTAGGGAGTGGGGATGCAGCAAAGGAAAGCTGCCATTGCCCCATGATAGAATACTGCTAGAAGGGCCAAAATGTATTGTTTTCTTTGTTCATAATGAAGTGTTGGTGAACATTTGTGTCTATGGATATGTGTAGGATTGTATTATATTCAGACTTTCCAATGCTAGTGCAGGAATTAAAGCCACTGGCACAAGTGAAACAGCTGTTTTTCTTTCTGGGAACAAGTAAAAATCCAATCAGTGGAAAAAATAACATATTCCAGGAAAAAAATCCTCCTGCATGGAATGGTACTATGGAGAGCCTGGCTTCTCCACTGAAGATCCAGTATATAAGGAACAAACAGTGGTCAGGCAGCTGGGAAAAGTAACAATAGGCCAATGAGTTTTCCATGTTTACTTGTGTTTTCTTTATTCTTATTCTGTTTAGTAGCAGTTATCGTATCATAAATTAAAAACCAAATCTCTGATGCATATGCCAATTTAGTGCAAAATTCTTTACCACTGCTATCTAGCCACATCCATCAGTTCCAGTCCTGAAATAGCCTGGGCTTATTGGATTGCTTGGCTATTGTTGCGTTCATGTCCTTTCAAAATTGTTTTGACTTATGAAGACTCTAAGGCAGGCCTGCACAACCTGTGTTTTGGACTTCTGCTCCCAGAATTCCTGACCATTGGAGAAGCTGGCTAGTGGCCAGGGCTTCTGGGAACTGGAGTCCCAAACACCTGAAAACAAAACTATCATAGGGGCCCAGCTCAAGTTAATGACTAAACAATGCAATATTTGTGCCCCATTCTGTGTCAAGGCCACACCTTGCAACTATAAAAGAAACACCAGAAATTACAGTTTCACTATAAAATGAGTGAAGTCATCCCTCATTAGGTTACAGCTGTAATATAATTTGATATTGAAGCAACTAGTTATCTGTAACCAGCTTTAAGTCTTTTTGAAAGAGAACTTGCATTATCCTTGTTGTTTACTTCTTTGACTTCTGCCAGGGTAGTTTTTGCTGTATCTTGCTCTATCTGCCTGTTAGCCTTTTCTGTTCATTTGTACGGTACACCATCCTTTTTGGGTCGAGATTATTATGCTAACACAATGTGGCTACTCGCACACCACTGTACCTCTCATGTTCATTTCTTTTGTCTCAATATATTATCCCTGAATTTGCTTATATCCTTTGCTTTGGACCTTTGAAATCTCCCCCTTGATTCATATCTGCATCTGGATCTTTTATTCCTTTGGAGTTCTTGTATGTTCAGAAAGGATTTCAGGAGGCACAGAAACATTTAAGCATTTGTATTCATTTTTAAAAAAATAAAGGACAAATGTTGGGTTTCTTCATATCATCACCGTAGGCCATCACTCATAGCCGAGTATGATTGTCTTCCAAGTGTAGAGTCGTAGTGAGTCTGTAATCAACTGTAGAGACCTAATTCTGAATCTGTCTGGTCTTTCACAATGAGGACATTGAGTCCCTGATGAAAAGCAGTCCCGACAAAAGTTTGCTTGACATGCCTTCCTCTTGGCACATTTCTCCCTTTTGCCCTCTATTCGTGTCTCTGCAAAATCCATAGCATTTTTGCTAACAGCTGGCCTCTAGTTAGAACGCTAGAGGGCCAGGGCTTCCCAGTTCTACGTATTTATTCCACATTTTTTAAAGTTTAGCTTTAAACTCATCTTTAAATCTCTTTTGCTGTCCACTGACATTCCGTTTTCCATTCTTGATTTGAGAGTAAAGTAACTGCTTTGGGATATGGTGATCGGGCATTCAGACAATGTGGCCAGTCCAACAAAGTTGATGGCAGAGAAGCATTGCTTCAGTGATGGTGGTATTTGCTCTTCCAGAATTCTGACATTTGTCCTGTATTCCCAAGAGATTTGCAGGATTTTTTTTTTTGGGAGGCAACGCTGATGGAATAATTCCAGAAATCTAGAGTGACTTCTGTGGATGGTCCATGTTTTGCAGGGGTACAATAGAGTTGAAAGGTCAATAGCCTTATAAACAAGCATCTTGGTATCTCTTCAAATGTCCAGATCCCGGAACACTCACTGCTTCATTCGAAAAAATGATGCACTCACAGAGCTCAGGCGGTGTTGTATTTCAGTGTTGATGTCAACTTTTGTGGAGATGTGGCTATTTAGGTAGCAGAAATGATCAACATTTTCTAGTGTCACGCCATTAAGCTTTATTGCTGCCATTGCAGAGAGATTGGTTGGTGCCTGCTGGTAGAGCATTTGGGTTTATCGACGCTCAGTGAGAGACCAAGCTTTTCATATGTTATGATAAATGCTGGGTATATCCTATATTTTATAACTCACAAATAGCTGAAGTAGTTTGTTGAACTCCCTTAATTAGATATGATTAGGTCAATTGATACAAGTAGAGCCACACATTTGTGTCATCTGTTAAATTCATATTTTAGATAAATTTAAGGCCCCTTCTACACTACCATATAATGCAATTTGAAAAGGCATTATATGGTCAGTGTAGACCCATATAATGCAGTTATATGGGTCTACACTGACCATATAGTGCAGTTCTAAACTACATTATATGGCAGTATAGATGAGGCCCTATCCAAATTTTTATACTCCAGGCATTAGTATGGCATCTTCTTCTTGAACTGTATGTGATGGAGTTGGCAGAAGATTAGCCACCAAAGTAGGGTCCATTGGGAGATACTTCATCTTTGTGGTCTGGCTGAACTGATTGTACACATATGTAAAAAATCTCTCTTGAACATTCATTGAAGTCTCTGCCTTCAATGTTCATGGGGCTGAAATCCAATATGCAGCATTGCCTTGCATAGTGTTCACAGCCTTTAAAATGCTTTACTTAGTTAAACAAAAGCAGAAGGGCAAAAAGGCACACATAGAAAAGCATAGTATTTCTGCTGTGATTAGTAGTGAGATGGTGTCCATGAAGCAGGAACACTTAAAAATGGCATCCTTGTTGCATTGATAGGTTGAGCAAAGAGAAAGACAAGGTTTTAGTACCAGCGTAATTACATGAAGTGACCATAAAAGCCTGTAGTGAATAATATGGAGTTGTCGGCTCTTTACTAAGGAGTTCTGTCTATTTTGTAGAACTGTATCATTTGAAAAACATGTGATCTCTACCACTACAAACATATTTCTTTAAAAAATACTCTCTAAAGTTATCATGGAAGAGCATTAGGGAGCCCTTCCACACAGGGCTAAATCCTAGGAGGAACTGGGATATTTAACCCAATTCCTCCTGGAATTCAGGCCCCACATCCACCCCCAAACCCTGGGCTTTTCCTGGGGGGTGGGTGGGTGGTAGCCTTTGGTTGACCCAGGAGGGCATCCAGCCAGCCCACAGACCCCAATTTATCTCCAAAACTTACCTGAGGGCCCAGACCTCTCTAGCAAAAGCTCCTGGCACATCAGAATGACACGTTGGGAGGTTGGGTGTGAGAGGAGGGAAATCCATCCCACCAACCTCCTAATACATCATTTACTACGGATTAATTCAGATTAATCCCAGTTCCAGCATTTTCTTATCGTTTCCAAATAGGTACTTAAGAGATATGTCTCTGGGGTGGGGGAGAGAACAGCCCAGTTTTGATAAGCATTGGCAAATCTTTGTTCTATGTTTTTGAGCACTTCAGCTAGCTGTACATGAAACATCTAGAACAGCTTGAGCCACTCCCAAATGTATTTATGGAGACATTTTCTTGGTCTTTGCTTTATGGCTTAGTCTCTTATTGACTTCCTGAAGCAGCACATGTGTGTGTGTGATGTGAAGGCCAGATGAGGGCTATTGCATGCTAATCTTGTAGAGATATTGGTAAACCCTACAAGAACATTGAAACTGGACCTCATCTCTGGAGGGTTATTGCATGTTAATAATCTCTGCTTGTTTACTTCCTCGTTTCTTGTTGCTTGTAGCCTCAAAATAAGTCCACTGCTCCCTGGACTATTGACTTGTATATGTCAAGTTCAATACTGACAAAACCACTCCAGATTAAGATGTTGTTGCTAGTTCATTTACTTGTCGAATATTACTGTTTGTGGGTTTGGCATTTTCCACAAAATATATATATATATATTTCTGAGTATAAAATTGTCCTGGATAGTTCTGGTTGGTTTCCTATCATATTTATATAGGACTGAGTTCTGACTTTGCTGGCACAAATTCTCTGTTACTAGCCCATTGTGTCCGTTATAGCTTGGATAATTTAGAGGCGGTGTCTGTAATATGTATGTACTTTAACATTAAAATAACTACCTTCTTCTTTTTTGGCCCCATCATGTAGGTACTTGCAAACCCAAAAGCTTTACCTCTTCCAGCAGGAGGTAACAGTGTGCTGCCTGCGGAGGAGCAGCCAAAGTACTAACTATGGGCTGTGGGTAATCAAAAGAAAAGCTGCAACTATCTTCCAGAATGTAAACACTCTTATAGCTTAATGGGCCTATTTATGTTGAAGGAGACCAGGAAATGAAATTTGTTTTGTTGTTCCAAATAAGCCTGTGCAGATGGTAAGCAGAACCAGACGAGTCAGCAAACATGAGCGCAATGGCTTTTCCTTTGGAAAGTACTTGATTTTATCAGGTTGTTTACTAAACTGTCACAACAAGGCATGAAACCAAGGAACCCTTGTGCACACTGATACTGGCAATGTGTTCATGAGAGGGCAGTGATGGAAACATACTTTAGTTAGTTTCCTATCCTGAATTAAATGAAATTATGGGGCAGGTTTCTCTCAAAACACCTAAGAACATCCTGGCATAATAACGTCTAAGCATGTACTTCAACACTGACCATAACAAGTAACTTCTCTATATCTTTATACTATGTCTTTTGCAGACTATTTAAGTAGCATTTCTGTTTGGAAGATGGAAAACAGTATGAAAAGCAGTCCTTCCCTTTACTTTTATTTTGCACAGTTATGGTTGAGTCTCTTATCATTCTTGTCTTGAACACATGCCCTAGGTTGAGAGGAAAACTAATGTCTAAAAATGTACCAAAGTAGGATTTAAAACAGACAAGTTGCACTCCAATTGGAAGCTGAAACTCATTTAAAAACTTTTCAGTTGAGCATTCCCCCTCCCATCATCCTGTAGGGTCTGCGTGTAGATTTACAATTAAATTGGTTCTGGTTAGCAAATGAGAACAGGACGGTTAAATTGAATTTTCAAAGGAATGTTGTGAATCCTGTGTGAAAAAAATGAGCACTCCTCTTTGCCTTTGTTGCTCATCTTAATGCATGCAGTTCACTTTCATCCATCTCCCTAGCTAGGAAATCTTTCTTCGGTGGAAAAACCCTGTTTTCCACAAAAGAACCTTTCTTGTTCCCCAATTCTTGGGATCCATTTTGTTCCTCAGACATCTGTCTAGTCCCAAGTGTTTGTGTCTCATTTTTGAGCTCTTCTCAGGACATGAGTGGAGCCTGGATAGTAGTCAATGACGTTTGACATTAGTGTTTCTACATTTGATAGTACTGCTGAAGATGGGGATATTAACTGAAGAAGTAGTAGTGCTTTATAAACAGTTTGCTTTGTATTTAATCTAGCTGCTAGAATCAGCATGGAAGGCAATTTTAAGTTAAGTTAGTCTGATAGATAGAGAAGGATTGAGCCCACTAGCTACACCAATTTGATGAAGGTAAAGGCTGTTGAGAAGGGCAGTGACTGGGTATGAGAAGGTATGACATCTGGAAACTTTAACTACTTGGCTCTAATTCTAGTGACTCCTGTAGGCATACAATTACTTGTGCAAGCTTAGTTGTACCTTTCACCACATCCATTAATCAAGTACTACAACCATCTGTGTATGTCATCTTTGTATCATTGTAAGAAATACTAATCTCACAAATAGTACTACTTTTCAGTGGTAGTGGAATTCTGTACTCCTGTGAGGCAAAAAGCTATGCTAATAGCAGCAGTGCTGCTGATAGGGTCTCAAGGATTTTCTACACATGATTTTAAAAAAAAATTAATAAAAAGGGGGGGGGAGAAAAGTAAAGATTCTATGCTGGAGTCCTGGAGGAAATTGATCACACACCAAAACCGGATTTGTTGTTAATTATAGGCAATTGGAATGCAGAAATAGGAAACAAAGCAGAATAAGATTTGATAACTCAAAGGGAAACTAAAAGAGTAGGGATGTTCTGTGACCAGAAAGGCAATGACACTATATAATGTAGAAATAAAAAGACACAGATGAACTATATAAAAGAAATGAAAGAGTGACTGATTAATTTAAGGAAGAACTATATGAGCTTTCAATTTTAGAAAGTGCCCACCCTTGGCCTAATGGTGTAAATGGTTTGCACACTTGAATAGAATATACGTTAACCATCAAACATCACCAAACATGGAATTAAATCAAAGGCATGAATGAATATTGTTTTGTACTGGGTTTAGTGTACTCTACTTCCCTGCTCACACAAAATAATAGCATGTGCACTTTATCATCTTGGGACAGGACAAGATCAAGAATTAGCAGGATCATGCCTTTGTGAGACTGTCCTTTGACATATTCCTTTGACTGAAAATTTATAGTGGAGAGCCAATCAAGCTGATGAATATATTGTGTTATATAGAAGAAGAAGAATAGTAGTAGAAGTAATAGTAGTAGTAGCGTACAATCAGGAACACAATACTATTCATCATATTGACTGACCACTCACATTCTAGAAGTAATAAGAACTTCTACTGGCTGGTAGTCTTTTGATATAGTGTTACTTTTAATAGTGATCGTATAGTCTTGGAAAGGTGAGTCCAGTGATGGATCCATGAAAATATGTTCTGGTTTAGACATTTCATGGACGTATTGTCTCCAAAACATTTGTAACTTGAGAGAAGTTACAGAGAAGTGATGCTGAGAAGACAATAGTCCTGTAACTGCCTCCCCTCCCCTCATTCAGTGGTATTCATTAATAGGATATTGTTTTCCAATAAAATAAATTAAATATCAACACAAGGAACACATCACACAGTTGAATCTGTCTAGTATAGTGATTTGAGTGATGGACAAGATCTCAGGAGATTTGGGTTGAAAGCCCCACTTGGCCGTGGAAACCCAGTGGGTGATCTTGGGGCAAGTCATACTCTCTTGGCCTTAGAGGAACAAAATGGCAAATCTCTGAACATGTGTTGGCAAGAAACACTATGATAGGGTTTGCTTAAATTGGAGTTGACCTGAAGCACACAACAGCAGCAACAACAAATATAATGATACTAGCTGTACCTGGCCACGTGTTGCTGTAGCGAAGTATGGTGGTATGGGAAATAAAGTATTGAGGGATTGTTGGTAATTAAGATAGAGGGTAAAGGTTTTCCCCTGACATTAAGTCTTGTCATGTCTGACTGTGTGGGTTGGTGCACATCTCCATTTCTAAGCCGAAGAACTGGCATTGTCTCCCAAGGTCATGTGGCATGACTGCATGGAGTGCCGTTACCTTCCCGCTGGGGGAGTGCCTATTGATATACTCACATTTGCATGTTTTCGAACTTCAGGGTTGGCAGAAGGTGGGGCTAACAGTGGGGGCTCTCTCGACTCCCCCAATTCAAACCTGCGACCAGAAGTTCAGCAGCTCAGTGCTTTAACCCACTGTGCCATCAGGGGATATTATTTGCTAAAGCTTGTGAATATACAATATTTCTGATTGGTCTTTTTTTTTTGTCTGTTGGAGGGAAGTATGAATGCTGCAATTAGGCGAAATGATTAGCATGTAATGGTCTTGCAGCTTTAAAGCCTGGGTGCTTCCTCCCTGAGGGAATTTTTTGTTGGGAGATGTTAGCTGGCTCTGATTGTTTCCTGTTTGGAATTCCCTTGTTTTCAGAGTGGTGTTCTTTGCAATATTTTATGTGCTTGTACTGTCTGTGTAGATGAAGAAGTACCCATATGCAGTGGTTGAGCACACACAGTCCCCCCTAAAAAAGTCTGTGGCCCTGAGAAAACAGAGGATTTGCCAGACTTTGGTGATGGGAATACTTTGTTGGGAGGTGTTAGCTGGCCCTTATTCTTTCCTGTCTGGAATTCCCGTTTTCAGAGTGTTGTTTATTTAGTGTTCTGATTTTAGAGATTGTATTGTTCTGTTTTATTATACCACAGTAATTTTTATATATTCTGACTTTAGTGTTTTTGAATACTTGAAGCCAGATTGTATTCATTTTCACGGTTCACAGCAACATAATAATAATAATAATAATATTAATAATAATAATAATGATAATGATAGTAATAATAATGACTCTGGTAATACACACTGCTTCACTCCCTTCTCAGCTTCCTTTCTGGAAGAATCCTTTCTTGGGAGGTGTTAGCTGGCCGTGATTGTTTCCTTTGTGGAATTTCCAATTTCCCTGCTTTCAGAGTGTTGCTCTTTATTTACTGTCCTGGTTTTAGAGATTATATTGTTCTGTATTATTATACCATAGTAATTATTTCATATTACAGTAGAATCTCACTTATCCAACATTCGCATATCCAATGTTCTGGATTATCCAACGCAGTCTGCCTTTTAGTAGTCAATGTTTTTGTAGTCAGTGTTTTAAATTCATTGTGATGTTTTCGGTGCTAAATTTGTAAATACAGTAATTACTACATAGCATTACTGCGCATTGAACTACTTTTTCTGTCAAATATGTTGTATAACATGATGTTTTGGTGGTTAATTTGTATAATGATTACCTAATTTGATGTTTAATCGGCTTTTCCTGAATCCCTTCTGCCGTATAATCCAGTTAAAATCAGATAATCTGTATTTTATAGGCAACTAGCTGTGCCCGGCAACGCGTTGCTGTGGCGTAGTATGGTAGTATGGGAAATAAAGTATATTATATTATCTGCTTAGAATTGGATTATATAAGGCCCCTTCTACACAGCTGTATAAAATGCACACTGAAGTGGATTATATGGCAGTGTGGAGTCAAGATAATGCAGTTCAAAGGAGATAATATAAGATTATAAATGGGTTATATAGCTGTGTGGAAGGGCCTGGAGTCTACACTGCCATATAATCCAGTTCAAATATGATAATCTGTATTTTATAGGTAGTGTGGAAGAGGCCTAAGTGAGGCCTAACTCTGCCTGTCCCCTGGGCTGAGTGGGTTGCTAGGAGACCAAGTGGGCAGAGCTTAGCCTTCTAACTGGCAGCAATTGGATAAAAACAATTATTCCTCTCCCTCTAATTATGACTTTATTTTTCTTTTCTTTTTATTGTATCAACCTAGAGACGTGGATGATGGGTTGTGTTGTCAAATTTGGAGGTTGGGGGGCTTGTACTTTTGTTATTTAGTGGCGGGGGGACAACACCATTAGTCTTTTATATATATAGATGGTAACTTCCATAATAACAAGAACTGCCAATTTACTAAATATGTACATGTGCCATGTTAGAACATAGAAGTATCTTACTATCTTGGGGAATTATGGATCATCAGAAAATCTGTAAACATTTACAGTTACTAAAACAGAAATTATTAAAAACATTATTCGAACAAAAATCTTATATTAGAACATTTGTTGAATCATGTAATACTTAAAGAGCTAGTCTACCTTGACACAAACTTATGCTATTTTTCTGGGTCTAAGCCTATTTGAATTCAACGAAACTTCAGAGTAGACTGCAAATTAGCAAAGGACATTTGCCTCGCAAATTTGCTTTCTGTTAGTGAGAAAAAAAATCTTAAGAATTGTTTATGAGTTTCAGCTTACTAAAAGGTATGAGTCAACTTATATGAAGAAACAGAACATTCCTACATTAATGTATATTTTCAGAAATAGATTTTTCAGACCATTGACATAAACTTGATTCAGGGCAATCAGCAATTTTTTCCCTATGGATGTCACACAGGCTTAAATCCTTTTTAAAAAGTTGCAAGGGAAAGCTGATGATTAGTTAGCTGATTTTATGTTGTGTGAAGAAAATTTTAAAAAGTTATAGAGAAGCTGCGGGATAGGAAAAAGTCTTAAGGTGGGTGTTGCAACTTAGGACTTCACACAAAGCTGATAAAGCATAATTACGGCAGGATAAAAGTCTTTTTGCATAGAGTGTATTTCACAACATCATGTTTCTCCTGTAGTCACATCTCTTTTCATTGATGGGGAAAATTAATCCAATATCGTTGTTCTCCAGTCATTTCTCCTTGTCCTTCAGCCAAAGGAAGGTATTTTGAGAATGCCAAATTGCATGCAGTTGTAACTGTCTCAAACCGTCTTCCTGTATTTTGCACAGTTGTCACAAAATGGGACAGAGGGAGAGGAAATATAAACAACCTGGCAAACATGTGCTGGGTAGCCAAACACAGGTAGGAAGTGAGACTGCATAGAAGACTGATTCTGGGTACTTGTATCAACAAAGTGCCAGCATTGCTCAGTTTCAGGGAGATCAGAAAGTGATAGTTCCAATAGGTATGTTTCCTTTTTGCTTGAAGAATGCAGTTATGATGATGAGACAACAGACTGGGGTGATAAAGTCCTTAGTCCCCTTCTCAAAACCCAGTGTTTCCTTGTCTCAATTTACAGTCCACAACCAAGGAATCTCTTCAGACTATTACCTTAGTTGCAGGGAATTATGGACCTAGGATTCCTATTTCATTTTGTCAAGTCACAGCCTCTAAGCCGAAAGACTGGACGTACCCTGATATATGAATATGTATGTATGGGTGTGTGTGTGTGTGTGTGTATACACACACACACACACACACACCCATACATACACACATATACATATATACATACACACACACACATATATCAGAATAACATCAAAGCTTCGCCTAAAAAAGATTTCTGACAGGATCCTTTTTTAAAAGTAAGAATGATTTATATGGTTTGTTTTAATCAGTGTTGTCTATTCTGTAGTTCTTCAAAATGCAATTTGAGAAATGAGAATTTATGATAAAATATAGAAAAATTCTAATGTATAAAAAAGCACTGACTGGTTGGTCCAAATGGTAAAAATACTGCTAATTTTCAATCCTGGCAGTAACAGAAAGAATAATATAAAAGAAACATAGATATTGTGATGAATTAATATGAATCTGACATTGCATAGGTTCCAGAAAACTAAAGGTGTAACTTGAAGTATGGAGAGAATAAAAACTAAAGGACAGCAAGATTAAGATGCTAGCACAGATATGATCAAAAAGGGCTTTCCCACAGAGTAGGCTGCTTGTTTTAAAGGGACTTCCGTTGCATCTGGTTTTAACAGGCTAGAGGGTTGGAGCATAGATGTTAAAAGGAGAACATTTTGAAATGCCCCTTGTCCACAGGGATTGAAATAGCAAATACAGAGATGACAGAGGTTGACAGGGGAGTAGAGTAGTAATGACGTGGCAGATCTGTCTGGGCTTAGAGTGTCTTTGTAAGGGGATGGGAAGGGTATTACAATCTAAGGCCTCCTGTGGTCAACTTTCCTGTCCAGAATTGGTGGAGGCAACTGGTAGTTCTGAACCACCCCACAAGCTTATGGTTTTGTAACCATTTACACCTGGTCCTGATAAAACTTCAAAGGAAAATCTTTACATTAAAAAGAGATACTTCTATTAATGAAACACAATATTGCCCTTTCCCTACATGGATCTTCACTTCTGAGATGTTGAAATAGCTTTGATAGAGAGATCACTGGTGCTCTTTGACTTAGAAGTTATATTTTATTCTTCTATCAATGTGCAGCCATGGTTCTTTTTTCATAAATGGAAAAAAACTCTAGACATCTTAATGCTACTGTACACATCACAGCTGTCACCTGGGGTTCTTCTGTTTTCATACCTGCCTGTTCAAATGATGCCCATATGCTTTGCATTTAAGAAGCCCTGAAGCCCTTGGCCCCTGACTCTATTATATGCTATGTGTGGATTAGAGGGATGGGTTGAGGAGTTATTTAGTTAGAAACTCCTGTCCAATTTTGCAGTATTTATTTGACCTAGAAGAAATTCTTATTTGTATTTCTTGATTTTAAAATGCATTTTTAAGAATGCTCTGGGAGCTGCAGCTTCAGTATATGCTTCAAAATGTGTTCAGTTAACCCTGAAAATACTTAACTCCAAAATGATGACCTTTTGCCGCCTCTCCCCCAACCTCTGCTGTCTGTCTCTACATGTGTGTTACTCTGGCAAGAATTACATTCCTTTGGGGGCTTTAGCAGCAGCTCCATCTTTCATCTAATCATTTTAAACTCTGACAAGATCTTTGCCCAATCCCTGTCTCAAAGGGTAGGCCAATGACACCATTATCCTAATCCTTCCCTCTCCTTCTCATTTTAATAGTGCTTAGAAGCTCAGAGCAAGAAACAGATTTAAGATTTGTGTGAGAACAGTAATAAGAATGGTGTGTTGACAGAGTCTGTACTGCATTTCATTGAGAGTTGAGGAAATTTCTTGAATTGTTTCCTATCTCTAGGGGAGGGGCAAGGATACATCATGTATACATCACAGCACCATCCAGCATTGATGTGGACTTTAGTAAGTCATATTGGATTGTCATAGTTAAGGTAGACTATAAGAAGAAGAAATGGAAAAAGAAAGTAAATATATTTATTTGAAACTATTTATAAATTGTTTGTACAGTAGAGTCTCACTTATTCAAGCTAAACGGGCCAGCAGAAGCTTGGATAAGCGAATAACTTGATTAATAAGGAGGGATTAAGGAAAAGCCTATTAAACATCAAATTAGGTTATACAACAAATTTGACAGAAAAAGTAGTTCAATACACAGAAATGTTATGTTGTAATTACTGTATTTACGAATTTAGCACCAAAATATCACGATATATTGAAAACATTGACTACAAAAATGGCTTGGATTATCCAGATGCTTGGATAAGTGAGGCTTGGATGAGTGAGACTCTACTGTATTTAAAAATTTCAAAGCGGTGTCATCTGCTCAAAGTAAAATACAGTAGAGTCTCACTTATCCAACACTCGCTTATCCAACATTCTGGATTATCCAACACATTTTTGTAGTCAATGTTTTCAATACATCGTGATATTTTGGTGCTAAATTTGTAAATACAGTAAATACTACATAGCATTACTGCGTATTGAACTACTTTTTCTGTCAAATTTGTTGTATAACATGATGTTTTGGTGCTTAATTTGTAAAATCATAACCTAATTTGATGTTTAATAGGCATTTCCTTAATGCCTCCTTATTATCCAACATATTCGCTTATCCAACGTTCTGCCGGCCCGTTTATGTTGGATAAATGAGACTCTACTGTACATACATTACATAAACAGACAACACATGGAAAAGAATTTGGGGATAAAATATGTTCAATGTGTTGTCGAAGGCTTTCATGGCCAGAATCACAGGGTTTTTGTGAGTTTTCCGGGCTGTATGGCTATGTTCCAGAAGCATTCTCTCTTGACGTTTCGTCCACATCTGTGGCAGGCATCTTCAGAGGTTGTGTGGAATATGGCCATACAGCCCGGAAAACTCACAACGACCCTATAAAATATGTTGTTGATATTGATTTAGCCCACATTGTTTTTGTCTATTGCTGTGTTGTTGACGTATTCTGATTGTCCATCTGGGGCAATCAGAATATATGTTGTTGACATATTCTCTTGCCCATCTGGGGCAAGAGACTGCAAATCCAGAATTATCCATTTTTGGAAGGCACATGAAAAAATATAGAGGGCAGTTCATCCTCTGTATAAGAATTAGAAGAAATGGAGCAATGTCAAGAAAACATGTTCTGTGTGCACTGTGTAGATCTGCAGCAATGTGGACATTCGATCAGGAAATTGAATTAGTCCATTGGTGTAAAAGGTTGTGAAGCTAGTAAGGCATAGCATACCAATTTTATGAGTTGATTCCTATTTGTTCAAGAAGGGGAACCAACCAACTCTTTGAGGA
This sequence comes from Anolis carolinensis, assembly GCF_035594765.1. Classification (NCBI taxonomy): domain Eukaryota; kingdom Metazoa; phylum Chordata; class Lepidosauria; order Squamata; family Anolidae; genus Anolis; species Anolis carolinensis. The sequence goes on along the minus strand of NC_085843.1, from coordinate 234,699,744 downwards.
GATCTTGCCTCTTATTTCTTGCTTTGTTACTGTTTTTCATGAGTTTGTTTATCCCTTTCTATCAGGGGAGCAATTTGTGAGCTTCAATATATTGCTGGACAGTAGTTTTCACACTAGTTGACAGTATCAAAGAGTTTCCCAATAATGCAAGGGACTCTTTTGGGCATGAGGGGAGTCAAATACAAACAACTGCTCTTCCTTAATAAACAAGTTCATCTCTAGCTACACCTAAAAAGTGATTTTAAAATGCCCTTGTCTTATTTTGGACCCCAAAGACAGATCTGATCCATGGGATTGTTTCTTTATATGGAGTTTTTTGAAGCTTTGGGATTGTAGAGTAAACCTCAGAATGTTCTGTGAAGTTTTGAGAATAATTGATCGTACCAGAAGATTTGGGGGTAGGATTTGATTAAATCTCCAGGATTACCATAGTTTAATTTCTCTTGTATTTCATCAGGACTGTAAAATAACTGCACATAATAACAATGCGATCACTAGTTTTGATAATTGCCCTTTACCAGCTTATAAAACTTAGGAGCAGCTTTTGCTTAACCAGGGATCATTCCTTAGATGCAAAACTTTAGGGGTAGGTTTTGCTTATCAAGGGATCTTGGCTCTAGGAGGGCATTTTTTTTGTTACAGTTCAGGATTTGTTCAACTACTGCTTGGGATGTGCAAAGGGACATTTCTTCTTTAACTTCCCTCTTTAAACTCAGCATTTGGTGCATGGTTTTAATTAAGGATTTCAGATCGAAACGTTTCCTGTTGTGTGTGTGTGTATGCCCGTATATGTATGTTTTCCTTAAGACAGTTTTCAGTTAAAATGTTTTAGAGTTTTGAAAAATACCAGATGCCCAGCTTTCAAAGTGTGCAAAAGAAATGTTAAAAATCCACCAGTCTTTCCTGGTGCTTGGGCAAATCCATGTGTACAGTGTTGGTCAAACCTCAGGAGGTGGGAGTGATACAAAGTAGGACCATGGATGGGATTTAGATGAGTCACAATTAGATTTGTTTGTAACATTCCTTTGTCTACAGCTGTTGAGAAAGGCTTCAAAAAAGAGAATAAACCCTACCCAGCCCCAACCATTTTTTCAATAGCAAGAGCTTAAAGTTAACCTAGTAGTAGGTTACAACCTTTGAGATTTCCAGCAAAGCATGTTTGTACAGTTCTTCAGAGCTTTTCACAGCCAATAAGATTAAGATCTTTCAGAGACGATATGAGATACTTAAATTTAAATGTATTTAAATTTCTTGGGAAATTTAATATGTCCAGTCATGGAAACAGAAAAGTGTGTTTGATTTAAAGATTCAGAAAATCACATGCATACATTTTTGAAATGTGAAATAGCAGATGCCTACAGAGAACGTGTGCTCAAGCTGATTAGAAAGTTATCTTTGTTTGCCTGTGATACTATTTGCACACACCAGAGACTTATTTAGCGGCAAGAAGCAGCTAGGAAAGAACAGGTTAGCTGAAGTACAGAAATGATTTTTTAAAATAAAAATGGTCCTATATCTGCATGCAATAGAAATGTTTCTTAATCACCCTGTTATGGAACTATCTCCAGCTTGGAAGTCCTGATCTGGGTGGCATTTTAACTGATAGAGCACTGCAACTAAGCCTGAAAACAAGAGTATAGATGTGGTCCATAAGCAAAAGTAAAACCAGGAGATGGAGCCATTAAATGTTGGGTCATCTGGGGTAGATTTCAGCACAAGTGTTCATGATTTAGTGTGCATGATTAAAATTAAACCAGAGGCAGTAGTTTTGAGTGTTGCATTAGGACTCAACAACAGAACCTCACTGAGTATGTCACATTCTCCTCCAGCCTCAAAGGAACGCAGTAGCTAACTCCCTCAGAACAACTCTTGTGATAGGTTCAACCCACAATTAAAAGGCATACAACAACAACAACCAATATAAACAACTGAGCAAGGGTAAGGAATGTCTGGATCCTTGTTATGTATGTATTTAATTTATTTATTTATATTCTGCTTTTTTCTCACTTAAAAGAAACACAAAACAGCTTACAATGCTAAAACCAATACAGTGTTCAATTTAAAACTGAGAACATAGGAACATTAAAATAGATTTAAACATAGGAGTATTAAAAATAAATGGTTAAAGCTATTAAAATAATTAAAAACCTATTAAAATACATAAACACTACTGTTCCCAGTCTTTAAAAATTTCTGGTAATTGACCCCAAGGAGGAAAAAAGAATTAGAAATACCTGATCAGCCAATTGTTTTTCTTGGTCAGTTGGCAATACTGTTTCCATATTCCATATTGCTTTGACCCTCTGGATGATTTGCCATCCTGGCTGGAACTTCAGAGGGCTGAAGCCCAAAATTATCTGGAGGACCAAAGGCTGATAAACACTTCCTTTGGAGAATCTTTTTTGATGGGTGGGTGAATAATCAGGCGCTTGATAGATTGCTGTGGTTGATCGTGTTGTGAATGAGTCTTCCGAGGCTGTTAGTGGCAATGGTAGGATCAGGAGGGGAAGGAAGACTCCTCGCGAGGAGGGCTTGTTGGAAGACTTACACAGGAAAAGGCTCAGGGAGATACTTGAGGAATCCTCAGATGAGGATTCATTTGGGGATTTGGAAGGGAATCCTGAGGTGGAAATGACTGTTGAGGACCCAGTGGCGGCGGAAGGGGTTGGCATAGACTGGGCACGGGCTCCGGAGGATCTTGGGGAGGAAACTGGGCCCATGGATGCTGAGGACGCAGGAGAAGCTTGGGTTTCTTCAGAAGCAGATCCCACATGGTCTGCCTGGAGGAATGAGGGTAATTTCACAGGTGTGGACAGGCTTGGGCGTGGATAGGGCGATTCTGGCTCTGATGAGGAGCTTGGGACACCTGATTCTTAGGCGTTGGTTGTTTGGACACCCAAGAAAACCTAAATAAATTGGGGATTTTTGGCCATTGTTCTTTGCGTGTGGCAAGGTGTTGTTGGGCGCCATTGGGTTTCCTGTATGTGACTCCGAAGACTGACTTGGGACTTTGCAACCGATATAAGTTATTCTACGACGGAGGGCTGGAACTGTGTGGGTTTTCTCTTTGGACTGCATTGTTATTACTATTTTGCATTAGCTGCCGCTCGCCTCTGTCGTTTTGGCTCTTTGTGTAACCCTGTGACGTGGACCTTACTCTGACGACTTCATTCCTTGGACCCTAGACTGGACTACGACCTGGTGTAGCTCTTCGCTCCCGAATTTGGCTTGGCTTCATTCCTGTCCCCGTGGCTGCTTCCTGGGTTGACCGTTGGCTTTGTCTCTGACCCTGATGTTCCTCTCCTGCCCTGACTCCGGACCGGCTTATGACTACTGTGACTATGTTCCATTCCTTTGACCACTGGCCCGGCTTCCAACTCTACGCTTTTGTCTCAGCGTTTCTCGGCTTTGGTTTGTTTACACTGCTTTCAGCGGTTGACTCTATCTCGGTTTGGGCTTCCTTTTAGTTTTGGGACCTTTTCCATATATTTTGGGTTTCAGAACATTTTGGAACGTCGGGACACTTTGTCCTGTGTTTGTTTTGCTATTTTGACCCTGTGCTGCAATTTTGAGCTGAATTTAAGCAACCTAGTTATAATCTGGATTATATCTCCGGATAATCCGGATTATATTCCGGTTTGTGTTTTTGGAGTTTCTTTGTTTCAGACCGTTTTATCACGCTGAAGGCTAAGTGTTGCAAGCTCCCAGGATGTTTTGTTGAGCTTTTTTGAGTTACTACTAAATAAACTGAATTTACCTAACTGGCTGGCGTCTGAATCTTGACAGATCAGGAGAAAGAAAATATCTTTATAGTCTTGTTTTTCCTATTTGTGTATGGATGAAGTGAATGCACTAGACTTATGAAAATTATTTACTGGACTTCATTGAATTTACTTGGGGATAGTTCTGTGGACTCTTGTCTTTTTTTGTACTTGTGTGGTCTTCTCCTGAGAGACCCCTCCCCCCCTTGTACCTTTCAGTAGTGATCTACTCATTTCATAATTATTTCCAAGTGGGAGTAGTATTGGAGCAAAAATGCTTGATTGGATATTCTAATTTATTGTGGCTGGTAAGCATTTTATTATAATTAAGCAAACACTTAGAAAATGAGCTCAGCATCAGTATCATCCTGCAGGCATTTTGTATTTAAGTCACAAGCAGTGTGTTGATAAGGAGCCCCGGTGGCACAGTGTGTTAAAGCACTGAGCTGCTGAACTTGCAGACCAGAAGGTCCCAGGTTCAAACCCTGGGAGCGGCGTGAGCGGCCGCTGTTAGCTCCAGCTTCTGCCAATGTAGCAGTTCGAAAACATGCCAATGTGAGTAGATCAATAGGTACCCCTCTGGCAGGAAGGTAACGGTGCTCCATGCAGTCATGCCAGCCACATGACCTTGGAGGTGTCTATGGACAATGCCGGCTCTTCGGCTTAGAAATGGAGATGAACACCAACCCCCAGAGTCAGACATGACTGGACTTAACGTCAGGGGGAAACCTTTAGGTCCCTCTTCAGCAGTACTGCTAATGCAGCTGTCTTTCTACGTGAGTGAGCCTGGGGAATCTGCAGATTGCACCATGGGCTGACTTTTTAGCTGCATTCAGTTAGAGGATTCACACAGTGATATTTTTACGGTTTATTTTTGTAATCTTTGGCTAAAGATTTTCCCATCCGTGATCTATTGACTGTTATTTGTTCTGTGATGTTTAACTCTTCCTTCAATGCATTCCTACAATTTTTCTCCCCCCTCCCCCACCCAACCAAAGATTTTCTTTTTTATATGGCTTGGATGGAATATTCGTATCCTGGCATGTCTCATCCAACTTGTCCCTATAGAGGGAGAGGCACGAGAAAGTAAATAAATAAATAAAATTGTCCCAATAGCCATGCCTAGTGCAGATCCTGTTTATACTGCCTGCTGTCTTCTTTGAGATCAGAGGGTCAACAGATGTTCACTTGTGCACATGCCCCCGACTGAGTTTCCCTCTTCAGACATCTGACAGGTGTAGATAGCATGCTAAGGCATGAAAAAGTGTGTTTTTGTTTTCTCTGCCCCAGCTGTAGAGAGAAGGGTAGTCCCTGTTGTCTTCTAGGCGGGCGATGTAAGAAAGATGAGCAATGTGAGTCTGCTTGCTTATCTCTTAAGCATATGCATGCATTCACTTTCTTCCTCTTTACATTTTCCTTTCTGCCCATGTGAGGACTTAGGGAAGCCACATGCTTATCTAATGGACGAGGAAAAGCTCAATGTCTTAGAAGACACCTTTTACAGCTGTGTGCAAGACATTTCTTTCCTTGTCATCCTCTCTTATTCTGACTATTGGACAAGTTTGGGGGAACTCAACATGTATTGGTGCTTACCTAGGTTCTTTGTTGTTTCCTTGCATTAATAATAATAATAATAATAATAATAATAATAATAATAATAACAACAACAACAACAACTTAATTTATATTCCACCCTCTCTCCCCAAGGGAAGTGAGGGAGGATGATTATTCTTGTCTTTGAGAAGAGACTTTTTAATTCTAACTTAGATTAAATATGTGATGATGCTCGGGTTAAGTATTTTGTAGTGTTATTTATTTGAGCTACGTTTTGGTTTTGGATTTTATTAATAGTCCCATTAGAAAATGAACAAGGATGTGAATAAACGACAACTCCCATCATCATCTGTCATTGTCCCCAAACTGCAACAGTATTCTAAGTTGGTCATGGCATATATGTGTGTCAAGTTTGGTCCAGATCAATTGTTGGTTGGGTCCTGAGTGCTCTTCAATTGTGTGTGAACAATATCTCCCAACATCCAAGGTCAATTTCCTCCAAACCTTGTCAATATTTAAAGTTGGTCATGTTCGGACTGTGTGCCAAGTTTAGTCCAGATTCACTGTTGGTTGGGTTCAGAGTGCTCTCTGGATGTGAGTTACAGTAACTCCCAACATCCAAGGTCAATTCCCTCAAAACCCTGTCAGTTCATAAAGTCGGTCATGATGGGTATGTGTGGTTGAGATCTATTGTTGTAGGGTCCACAGTGCTCTCTGAAAGCGGGGTGATTTATTACTGCCAAAATTCATGGTCAACCCCCCCCCCCCCCCACAAAAAGCCCCCTCCATTATTTTTGGACTTTCATGTGGGGTCTCTGTGTTAATTTTGATCCAGATCCGCCATCGGTGGGAATCACAGGGCTTTCCGGAGCCGTTTTGGAAATCATCTAAAAACATACATACATACAAAGTTTTACTTTTGTTATATATATATATATATATATATATATATATATATATATATATATATATATATGAACAGTTATACAATATTGGCATGTGTGAAAAACCATGCAAAGTAAGGTTCTTAACAATCATCCCTTCTCTTAATGTAAATGTAGGTATATGCAGAGCAAGGATACTTGAAGTCATTCTGGGAAAGAAGGAAATAATGGCATGGAGGAAAAGCTAAAGAAAGATCCTCTGCCTCCCCTCCCTTCCTGTCCTCAAGAAATAGCAATATAGCAAACCCCATGGGCAAAAAAAGATCCACATGGGATGAGTAGGCTAATACTAGCATTTGATTATGATAGAATAGACCAGGGGTCCCCAAACTAAGGCCCGGGGGCCGGATGCAGCCCTCCAAGGTCATTTACCTGACCCCCGCCCTCAGTTTATTTATTTATTTATTTACAGTATTTATATTCCTATATTATATAGTTATATTATATATCATATAGTTATACTATATTTTATAGTTATATTATATATCATATAGTTATACTATATTATATAGTTTTATAATATATTTTTATATCAGTTTTAATAATATAATATATTATATATATATAATATTGATAATATTATGCTATACAATATAATACTAATAGTAATACCATATAATAATATTAATTATATGTTATATATTACATATTATATAATAGTATAGTGGTATAGTTCAATATAGTAATATATAATGCTAATATTGTGTTATGCTAATAATATAATATATTGTATGTATATACAGCTGCTCTGAGTCCCCTTCGGGGTGAGAAGGGTGGGATATAAATGTAGTAAATAAATGCAGTAAATAAATAATTAATTTTAGACTTAGGCTCGGCCAAATTTTGTAATTACTTAAAGGCACACAACAACAACAATCCTAATTAACTTGACTATCTCATTGGCCAGTAGCAGGCCCACACTTTCCACTGAAATCCTGATAGGTTTATGTTGGTTAAAATTGTTTTCATTTTTAAATATTGTATTGTTTTTTCATTGTTGTTGCACTACAAATAAGACATGTGCAGTATGCATAGGAATTTGTTTTGTTTTTTTCAAATGATAATTCAGCCCTTCAACAGTCTGAAGGATTGTGGACCGGCTCTCTGCTTCAAAAGTTTGGGGACCCCTGGAATAGACTAATTTGATCAGAACAAAGTTTGTGCTGTGTGCACAGATAATAACGTATGAATAAATGGACACGGACAGTTACAAGTGTTTGTATAGGAGAGTATTAAATCTCAATATGTAGAGCCACTGTATCAGCCAAAGGTGTAAATTCTCCAGAGGCATGACCAGTGTGGCTTTAAATGTAAACAGGGGAAGAAGCTATACTTCATTCACTGTGGTTGCTTCTACACTGACATTATAATCCAGATTGAAATTGGTTCAAAAGGAACTGGTTTTGCTTCAGGGTAATTAGATTGACAGCTCTAGAACTGGTTTGAGGTCAGGAAGATGACTGCATTGAACAGAGAATCTGGCTTCAAACTGCTTTGCAAATACCCCCCCCCCCCCCCACACACACACACACAATTTCCAAAAGAAAAAGAAATGTGCATCTATGCACCGGAGGTGTATATGTGAAAAAAAAAAAAAGGAAAAGTGATAGATAGGAATTGAGATTGCCAATTACCCTTCCTAGAGCACTCATTGGCCTCCTGCTGCCCAGCCTTGCCCATGGGGAATTTTTGGCAGCCCAGTTTGGGTTATTTTACTGCGCTTCAGCAGGTACACATTGGATGTGCACAATACACACCTCATTTTGTCTTCAATCTCGGATTCAAAGGAATCAGCTGCAGTAAATTTTATGGCTGAACTCGAACTTTCATAGGAGTTTTTTCAAAGCGCTATATCACCCTTGATGTGCACTACAGTTTGCACTGGCTGTGTGAGCATTATGGCCACCTTGGCCTCAAGTTGGCTTCAAACTGCACTATAGTGTTTTGTGTAGAAAGGCGTTGTATCTAAATGATACAATTGCACTAGTGATTGATTTGGCATCGTAGAGGAGAATTAATGGGGTGAATGCTAATAAACAGGTTTTTTAAACTATATTATTTAAATTTGGCCACAATAAGAATAGTTTTTTGCATGATTTGACATTTAGTGCAAAAAGAAAGTTATTCTGTTTTCAGAATAATCCAATGATGTCTCTGATGAGAAGGAATAGAAAGGACCGATTAATTGACTAGTATGTATAAATGGCTACGAATTTGTAAAGTATACTGTTTATTACACATTGTATTGCTTATTATATATGCAAATTATGAACGTAGTCATTGTGAGAATTTATTGCCTCTTCCCTATGTGGATACATTTACATCTTACTCATAACTTCAATATAGTTTTGTCATGTAAAAATAAAAAATATTTTAGATATAAACTGTGCTTTGATCAAGGTAGTTTTCCCCAAAATAAAGAATAGTTAAGAAATAACAAATAGAATTTAGGATGTGTTTATTGGTCAAAAAGTCTGCAGTTTCACAATAAGAATTGCACTGAAGTAAATGTACTTCTCCCATCCAGATTTTTTAAGGCTACACGCTCCCAATAAATACACATCTTGGGAAGTATTTCATGCTGGTTTGAATGTTAATATACCCCTAGAACTATCCAGAGTGGAGGCTTGCCTCATCTCCAGCATAATTAATATCGAGGAATTAATGGCATGCAGGATAGGAAGATTGCTCATAATTATCAGATTAAATAGTGTTGAATATTCTCGTGAACTATGTGGCATGAGCTCTGGTCCCTAAGGACCTCAGCTTTTGCTTTTATTGTCTGTCTCTGCATGCCTTGGTCGGTTACAAATCTTAAGGCATCTCAGAAATCAGTCACTTCTTGCCTATTTGGGAATGCTTTTAAACTGTTCCAGAAACCAAGTTTGTTGATAGATCAGGGTGCTCAGAGAAGAGCGGCTGATCTAAGTTATATGAGAGCCAGCAAAAACTCCAGCACAGCAGTGTCAGCTGTCATTGCTTAGAAACACATAATAGATTTTGCTGCTTTTCAGACAGATGATCTTACAGCCACATAAACCAGCCATTCTGCCATCAAAATGTAACTGCATTCCTAGGTCAAGCACTGCAAAGGCAAGAAGGAAGCAGTTCTGCAATGTGTGATTTCCTGATCTGCTTTCTGTGATGGAGAAAATGAAAGGGGTGACTGCAAGAAGTGAAGATGGCATATCTTTTTCACATGTCTCATGGCTCACCCTGTTCCATGATGGCCATTGTAGGGTTTGAATGCCCAAGCCAAAATCAAACTGAGGCCCCTTCTACATTGCCATATAATCCAGATTATCAAAGCAGATAATCCATACTATCTACTTTAAACTGGACTATATGAGTCTACACTGCCATATAATCCAGTTTAAAACAGATAATCTTGATTTTATATGGCAGTGTAGAATGGGGCCGAAGTGGTCAGAACCAAAATGTTCTTGAATAGAGCCAGGCTTCTTGAAATTAATATGAAATGGATCCTGTGCACTTGTGGCACATATCACTGTTTTCAGTAGGTCTTTCTTGGTGTAATCTTTTTTATTGTTAAGAATGAGTTGTTTATTATTTTTAACAATAATAACACTATGCCTAGGATGAAAGATTGTTGTATGACCAAGATGGTCTTTAATATGTTTGAACAAAATTGAAGGGCCATCTGGCAATAATGTTCTAGGTATGGATTCCTGCATTGACAATGATCAGATAATACATGGGATCCCTTCCAACTCTACAATTCTATGATTCTCAATCATTAAGGATAAGACAATATTTCTATAGAAAAATATTTAGCAAGGAAAAGGGGGCTACTTGCTTCTTCCTCTCCTAATGTACCTAAAATATAAGATTATTCACATCACTCAGAGATAAAAAGGAAGCATCAGAGTGATGGCTTGCCAGTGTGCAACAGCCATCAGATAAAACACAAGGGATTGAGCTTGTGTATCACCATATATCACTTCAAATAACTCTGATAGAGGCATTTCAGCTGCAAGGAGTTAGGTGAAGACATCCCACATGATACTGAGTGATATAAAAGCATATGTAAAGAGTAGAAGGTAGGCTGAGATAGGGATCACTGTTTTTGCCGTGTGCCCTTCCCCACTCTTGTTTAAGGCAGGACATGAGACCCACTAGGTGACCTTCAGCAAGTCACAATCTCTCAATTTCAGAGGAAGGCAATGACAAACCTTCTTTGAACAAATCTTGTCAAGAAAGATGGGGTTGTTTTCGGGTTGCCATAAGTTGAAAATGACTTGAAGATAACAACACAATACTCCCACTTCTATAGATTGTCCACTGAACTACATGGTTGTGTACTAAGGATGTAAATCTTCTGCTTATTTAATTATTGCATGCAAGAGTAAATAATTTCAAATGCTGCATCTCCTGTCAGGGACTGAGGGTTTTTGTTGCTTTGAGGTTTTTCTTTTGTTATTTGGTAATATGATACTCCCTGCAGAAAAATTCATTTCAACAAAAATGATCAAATTCTGTGAACCACATTCCAACACAGAAAACAGATTTTTGTTGTAAAACACACTGTTTCTGAGTAAATACATTTTTTCACACTTTTCCACAAAGACTTGTTTTCAAAAAATTCTAAAAGTGGATGTCATGATTGCTTTTTAGGAGTATTTTAATGTGTTTTAAATTTTTAATCATTGTAAAATTCTTTAAATTTGTCCATTGCATAAGGAGTCATTGTAGGCTGGGAGGTGATGCAGAAAAAACTTTTTAATAAATATATGGCCATTTTCTTGGCATAGTATTTACACATTGAAACATCCTTTGTTGCTGTGGATGAGAAAATTTAAGATTCTCTTTTTTCCTCTTCTGCATACATGTGCTTATTGGTCTCCTTTTGATGCATGTAGCCCTTCTCATAGGTAATGTCACCCTTTTGGCTCTGTCCCATCAACTCAGTGAATTGCCCTTTTTAATGTTACATTCTGTGTCAAAGCAAACCTCAGGAAAATACAGAAGAGAGATGGGGAGATTATTGAATCTTCTTTCTTAGTCAATGGCATCAGTAACATGCTTCAAAACTGCCTATTTTACATTTAATTTAATAACACCCTTGGAAGTATTTCTCTTCTTAGCAGTTCCAGATGCGAGTTTGCATTGGCACAGTTGCAAAGCAAACAGGGGAATGTCTCTCACAGCCATCTGTATGAAGCACTCTGGCTGCATCTGGATGACACACACCTTTAGACTGAAGTATAGCAACTACTGGTTCAGCTGCACTGGTATGCATAGGAGCAAGTGGTACCTCACATTAAGAATCTGACAATGGTCAAATGCAAACAGGATGTATACTTATCATAGCTGCAAATTCTTCATCAACTTTTGGAGAGTGCTGAGTTGTCCTGTTTTATGTTAACTATTAACAGTACTTCTCAGAAAAGGTTTCTTTTATAGCTACTAGTCTGCACATTCTTTGTATTGATTCTTTCAAAATGGGAAATGTTTGTGCCTGTAGTAGGTGGGCAGCCCAATAGGAGAGGGAGGCAGTGGTGTTCCCCAGTAGAAAAAGGGGGAAAGGTTGGGAAGAGGAGGTGGAGGGATGCTTATTTTCAGAAACAACCTTTTGATGTTTTACACAGTACAGTAAAAGGTGTATCTGCTTAGATGTAAGCTCTATTGACTTCAATGCAATTTTAACTGTCTCTTGTACTCTGAAGGCATTCCTTCTCCTGGGTCTGGGAAAGCAAATAAGTTATGGATGGGAAGCTGCTGCTTCCACACTGGGGGGGGGGGGGGCTTCCATGCTCCTAAAGGCTGCACACTTTTCTTCAGCCAGAAGATCTCGGGCCCTTCCAGACAAGCTCAAAACGTGGGACCTGTCTCACTTTTACCTGAGGTATCCAAATGACGAAGCAAAAAAAAAAAAATGGATTTCCCAGTTTGCTCTGGATTAATTAAACACCTGGAAAGATCCGGACCTTAAACTAAGTACCAGGGGGTCAATCTCAACAGCTATGCCAGTTGTTCTTAGAGCTTGAAGGAACAGGAGGGCCTCCTATTTTCCCCCCAGTAAAACTTACCGGAGGGGCCAACCAGTAATGCAGGTCCCTCTACACTTCTACAGAGTACTTCTGATGCACAAAAATTAAGTGTCAGGAGGTGGGGGGGGGTAGGGAAATCGTTTTAGTGTAGCAGGATAAGTTTGGGGGGGGGGAATGGGGAGCTGAGGGGGGGGGGGCCTGGATGCCATCCTGGGCATTTAGCCACCCTGCAAGTGAAAGCCCAGGATTTGGGTTAAGAGTGGGGAAAGAAATCCTGGAGAAATTGGGTTAAAATTACCCAGTTCCTCCTGGAATTATGGTCTGTCTGGAAGTGCCTGCGAACCTTTCTGGCTGATAGGGGAGGCTGGACTTTGTTAATGAGGCAGAATTTGACATGTATAGGAGGGGAACAAAACCAGTGATATCCTGTACAAAAAAACAACAGCAGCAGCCTCAAAACAACTTGCAATTTAAAGCACCAATTAAAAGGTGATTTAAATATGGTCCAGGTAACCACGAGGTTACCTGGAGCATATGAATTACAGATTTAAAGGCAGGAAAAACAGATTAAAGACAGGCATGACTGGTGGGTATACAGTATAAGATATGTTTGTAAGTTGCTTGTATGACTGCACAGTCCTGGATTGGGATACATGTAGGCCTCTGTCTTTATCACTCCCCTAGCTATGAAGCTGTTGTTGGGTGGCCAGAAGTAGTTGCGGTTCTCTTTCACTCTCCAGGTGTTTCTTAAAAGCTCTCTCTCTCTCTCGCACTCGCTATCGCTCTCTCGCTCTTGCTCTCTCGCTCTCGCTCTCCCCCTCTCTTTCTGATACAGGATGATTTAGGTGAAAGTTTGCAAAATACAGGCCCTGTAAAATGTAAATAATGGATTTGTAAGACACATAAGGAATATTAGATACAAAGTACAATGTCCTGTATATTGCAGAATGTGTGTGTTCTCAGAGCCTATTAGTTCCAAATTGCAATTCAATGGAGGTTGCACTTAGGGAACGAGCAGGTGTGATTCTGAGTGTTGTGCACGTCACATGGAAATGAGGGGGAAGTGGTAAAGAAAGAACAGTTTCATTTTCTGTGGCTCAGAATGTAAGTGCACAGTGCCTCGACAGTTATGCCAAGAAACGCCATTTATAGGGAAAATTAGCTTTTTGAGGATGGAGTTGGAGTTAAGAAGTTGCATGCACACAAGGGAAGGGCGTGTGTAGAAATTTCCTTTTCTGCCTGCCATTCCTGTTTTTCTAGTTGCCCCCTGAAAGTTGCTGCCACCTCCCACAGGGATCTAAGCATATGTTTGTACTTTTCTGTACAGAGACATAACAATGGTGACTCAAAAGCTTATTAAGTGCCAACAAGAGAGTAAATTATTTTTGGTTGGTTCTCACCAGTTTAGAACCTTATGAAATTTTGCTTGATCAGACTGTAGGCTGGTTCTGTAGTACGAGGGTTGAATGAAAAGTAATGCCTCCACCTTTGTAACTCCTCAACAGATGGCAGTACTGGTATGCGGCAGGTACTGGCTTGTTCAGTAGGCACTCCTCCATAGTTCCACTTGGTGGGAAGCCTTAGCATTGAATGGTTGTGTTGTTAAAGTGCGAAGTATGGAACCCTGCGCAGATGGTCGGTCAATGCGATTTAAGCAACATGCAGTCATTGAATTCTTGGCCTCAGAAGGTGTCAACCCAAAGGAGATTCATCAGAGAATGCAAGCTGTTTACGGTGATTGTGTTGATGTGAGTACTGTGCGTCATTGGGTGAGCAAGTTTAAATATGTTGAGGCAGAAACATCCGACTTGCACGACAAACAAAGAGTTGGACTTCCTGTGACAGCAACCACCGAGTTTCACAAGCAAAAGGTTGACAGATTGATTGAGGATGATCGTTGTATCACTCAGAGAGAAATTTCAAGCATAATTGGCATTTCACAAGAACGTGTGAGTCACATTATTGCATTGCTTGGCTACTGGAAAATCTCTGGATGCTGGTTGCGAAAACAGAGTGTCAACTTCCGTGACCGCTTCAGAAAATTTGTTCATCGTTGGCAGAAATATATCCAATTGTCTGGTGATTATGTGGGGAAAGTGAATAGTGGTAGTTAAAGAGCACATTCTAAGGATTCTTTCTGTGTTTGATTTATTAAAATATTCCCATCCAAACCCAAGTAACGAAGGTAGAGGCATTACTTTTCATTCAACCCTCGTATATTCTGGAGGCTTGTACATGAAGTCTCTACCCCTTTCTTTGATCGTTTAGAACTCTGCTTTACCGGGAGCAAGTGACCATAAAGATTAATGGCTCCAAGAGCTACATGATATGCAGAAATATGGCTGAGCACCTTTTCCCAGCATGAAAATGTAGTGACAGAAAACTGTTTATTGTCGTTCAGCACTGAAGACACAGAAATCTTTCAAACCAGATTTGAATACCATTCTCACTGTGTGTTGGAGAGAAATATAATTTTGTCTGTTGTCAGATTTTGGCATGTCTTTTTAAGGCTTACATTAAATTACCCTTAGTTTTTATTTCTGTATTCATTCTGTTTCACAGATATAAAGACATGCTGGCACACATACACAATGTGTGGTGGGTAGCAAGTTGGCTGACATATAAAATAAATTGCAGTGCATTAGACTTTGTTATTCTATCATATTGCAAATTATCTCCTGGATCCAACCCTAATGAACTGTTTTCTCATAGAAAAATAAATGGTAAAGCTGCCCACGACTGTAAATGGGCTTGCCAACTTTAAAAGTATTGACTGTTTCCCTATAATCTTAAGAACAATCCACCATTCAGAAATTACCCTGTATAAATCTAGAAATTTTAGACAAAAAAATTAACCCAAAGAATTTGGGCAGACTCACCCACGGGTTACTGTAAGTAGTATACCTTTATTCTTTTCTGAAAATTAACAATCACCTTCTCTGAAAAAGAGGGGCAAAAGGCAAGAGCTTAGTGCATCTCAGGAGAACCTAAAAGAAGCACCAACCCTCTACTCTTTCTGCCCTGATGCCACTTCTGGCCTTTTTGGATGTCTGGTTAGGGATAGGCCAGCAACAGCCAGAATTGGTTGGCTCCCTGAGTTTGCACCGATGCTTTCGCTTCTTCATGGACAGACTCTTGACTTATACAAAGGTAATATCAAAACCCATAATTTTGGACCCAAAACCTGTCCTCGACTTATACATGAGGCTGACATGTCATAGGTATATTTTATAAACTTTTTATGCTGTATTTTGGATTAAACTAAGTGCTTTGCTTTGTAAAATTTCTTTATAAGCAACTGCTGTTTACAACTTGCAGGAGTACAGCCAGTAAAAATATTGGCAAAACAAGCTATGAAGATATATAGGATGTACTAGAAAAGGGCTGGGACCTCCACTTAGGTTTTCCTTTGAACATTTTGGGTTTTCAGTTTACAAGTACGTGAAATGCCATGAAACATGGCTGATGTCCCTAAAAACTAGGATTGCAGATTCTCTTTCAGATTACCATGGATAGCATGCTTGGCTCCTCCCTGTATGAAATGGCTGGAAAAACAATGAACCATGCATTACAGGGGGTTTGAACTTTTGTAAAATAGCCCCACCCTGGGTGTGATGGAAAAACACTTTAGTTGTTTAAGTCTGGATAACTGAGAACACAATGTTTCCTCTTTTTTACTGGCACCTTGCCCACTCCATTAATTATAATTTATCAAAAATAAAAGTTGCAAGTGGACCTCGTGCTTTGGAGAAGCAAATCTGCTTAAAGTATCTAGCCCTGGCCATATCTAAGGCCCCTTCTACACTGCCATATAAAATCCAGATTATTTGCTTTGAACTGGATTATATGGCAGTGTAGACGCATACAATCCAGTTCAAAACAGATAATGTGGATTATCTGATTTCATAATCTGGATTATATGACAGTGTAGATGTATCCTAAATTGCTTTTTCCAGATCCTGGAATAAATTTGTCTATTACTATGCTTTGTGGATAAGAGATGTTGTGTTTAATACAACATGTTTCTTCTATGTAATATTGTTTTTAAAGATATAGGAAGTCTTTCAGGTTTGCTTCCTGTGTCTGAATTTTAGCTGACTAAAGACATGTGTCTGAATTAAATAGAGTTGGAGACTGTTGCCCCAAGTCCTATAGTTATTTGTTTCAGCAGTTCAGGATACAGGATTCAGATGGTGGATATTGTCACTGCATGAAGAAAGTCATGACACCTTGGTAATTTTTGCAACTCAAGGTGTTATAAAATGTGCAAAGAAAAGGAAAGGAAAATACAGTAGAGTCTCACTTATCCAACACTCGCTTATCCAACGTTCTGGATTATCCAATGCATTTTTGTAGTCAATGTTTTCAATATATCGTGATATTTTGGTGCTAAATTCATAAATACAGTAAATACTACATAGCATTACTGCGTATTGAACTACTTTTTCTACAAAATTTGTTGTCTAACATGATGTTTTGTGCTTCATTTGTAAAATCATAACCTAATTTGATGTTCAATAGGCTTTTCCTTAATGCCTCCTTATTATCCAACATATTCACTTATCCAACATTCTGCTGGCCCGTTTATGTTGGATAAGTGAGACTCTACTGTAACCCCAACCAGTCAAACCAGTCCATCCTCCAGGAAATAATGCCTGGCTGCTCACTGGAGGGAAGGATATTGGAGGCAAAGATGAAGTATTTTGGCCACATCATAAGAAGACAGGAAAGCTTGGAAAAGATCATGTTGCTGGGGAAAATGGAAGGAAAAAGGAAGAGAGGCCAACCAAGAGCAAGATGAATGGATGGTATCCTTGAAGTGACTGGCTTGACCTTGAAGGAACTGGGGGTGGCGAAGGCTGACAGGAAGCTCTGGCGTGGACTGGTCCATGAGGTCACGAAACGTTGGAAACGACTGCATGAATGAAGAAGAAGATGATTTATTTTGGTCAGTTGATAATCCAAGATATAGAATTCTGGCCTATGCCAAATACCAATCTTGAAAGCAGTGACTGAAGACCAGAAAACATCAAGACCACAAATCCTAGGAAAGATGAAAACAAAGATGGGATGTTTTCTCTGCTTGTCTCTGCCGACACGAAGGTCCTTTGCATCTATATTTCACCAATGAAGCAAATTGCTCCAATGTTTTTGGTACCAAACCATTATATACCAAACCATTCCAGCCTTCCATCTTTTCATTCATGCACATGGTTGAACCACTGTAAATGTAAGGCGTTCCAAGCTCTTCCCCCCCCCCTCCCCCCACTAGCCATCTTTAGGGTTGTGCAAAGATCAGCAGCCAGGAAGAGGGACAATCAATTAAGTGTCAGGTTCTCCTTTATTCTCAAATCATCACATGATCCAGACTAGAGAGAGGAGGAGGAGGATGTGTTGTTACAGAATCAGATTCTAAAGAACCATTCTCTACAGCTGGAATAGTTCAATAGAAGCCTCTGGCCTGCAAGGTCTTTTATGCCTGTGTTAACCAGTCTCATTGCCTTCAGGCCAGCATCTCCCCGCAACCAGGTGACTAATCCATGCACAGCAGACCTTATAAAGTCTCTTAGGACCTTATCATATTGAGATATAATCTATTTAGATTAGTATGCATCCCATAATTTTTTAGGACTGATGCATACTGTATTCAGAAGGGATGCATACTCTCCCCATCACACCTGATTATTATAATTATTACAGTTTTAAAATACTGCACTTTGGAAGGCTGGCTCCTCTTGATCCATTTGAATGCCTCCTACATTACTCCTCCTCCCTCCCCCAATATTGTGTAGTGACGTAGCCTGACAGTCTTGAACTACCGTTCTCGCAAGATTTTGGCTGACAAAATGCATACTGATTTTCCAATCACACATAAAAACAGCACCTCAACAACAAATAAATTTGTTGCAAATAAAAAACATAGTTAGAATGCCATGTTCAATCACTTCGTTTCTGTGACTTTTGCAGACAAGATTCCAGCAGATTGCTGACAGAATAGGGCAAATGTCATGTGATAGGACCATTTGGAATCATGTTCAAAGAGTCTCAAAAGCGGAGTGCATCTTGATGTGAGAAGGTCTTCTATCACTGGTCACGGTTACTGCTGGCGGCCTCCCGAGTTTGGCAGAAGCTGAATGAGAGAAAGCTGGTGGGATAGTGGTCTTTGGGATCCTCTCACAAAAGAGTGTCCCCTTCTACTAAGCCTCTGCCTTACTCTGCCTCACTGATGCTGCCTTCAAGAGGTAAATACATGACATTCAAGAGCAGAAAACAGCCTGAACAGAAGGAGATACTTTGGTTGTATTACATCGTCAGCTCAAGAATGGAGGAGTGGGAGGAGGCAAGCAGGCTTTGGGCTGGAAATTCCACTGTCTTCCTGCCTGCTTTCTTTCACGGCTCCTTACTTACGAAATACAATAGTGGTCACTATGGCAACATGTGTTCCCTTGGCACCTGAACATTCACAGGTGGGATCCTTTGAGCTTTGATTGTGGTTCCCAGCCCTAGGTAGGTGGGACCTAGCCATCAATGATGCAGTTGCTCTTAGGATATAAAGATGCTGTGGTGACTCATCCCAGTCCAGTCTTTGTGTCAGTAGTGCCATCTGTGTTTTCTGCCATTGTGAGTGGGTGCTGACATCTCAGAGTGTGGCCGGTACTATGTCTAACCCAGCAAAGGACCTCTGTATTAAGGACAAAGGACAGGAATGCAGCATTTGAGAAGAAAGAAGGTTGCTCTGTGTGGGAAGTACTGGGCTCATCTGCCAGTACCTGTTACTCCAAGGACGCTGACATTTTCCAGATGTCCCTGCAGGGAAACAGCACCTGATTCCACTTAAAGCTTGCAGCATCTCTCCTCCCTACGCCCACACCTCACCCCAGAAAACATGGAGCTCTCACAGAACAATAATGTAATTGGCTGGGAAAAATCTCTTCAGGATTTTCCATCAAAACCTGGAGCTGGCTCAGACAGCGCTAACACACAAACACATGCAAACCAGAGGCCCCAGGATACTCATGAAAGTATGGGTTCCCCCAGAAAATGTGTGACCCTGACAGAATGAAGCCTAGCATAACAAGGAGTGACTGAGACCTGAGAGACAGCAGATTCCCGCAGCAGGGGTGACCCAGTCTTTGGCCCCATAAAGAACAAACTGCCAGCCGTCTGGGCCTCTTTAGCATTCGTGACCTTTCATCTTAGAGATTCCCACCTCCTTCCTGCTGTGTACAGGCCTGCTTTACAACATGCATGGACATCTTATGGCTGCTTCTAATATTCCTTTATAGTATTGTTCCATACAAAAGATATCTGTGTGTGTCAACAATGAATGGGTGTATAGACATTTCTTTCATAGAAGTAGCATATTTGTTGATGGTTGTGAGGTTACTTAGGGTCCATCTACACTGTAGAATGAATGCAGTTTGACACCACTTTAATTGCTATTGCCCAGTACTGTAGAATCACGGGAATTGTAGTTTTACAAGGACTTTAGCCTCTGCCTAATAGTGGTGGTGGCTCATCAAACTACAAACCCCAGGATTCCATAGTATTGAACCTTGGCCGTTACAGTGGGGATTATAATGACTTGGATCACATAACTGTTATGAAGAGAAGTACAAGAATATGCTCATGTACTAAACTACAATGCTGATCCCTCAGGAAAATATTCATTACATTACTTTGCTTCCTGTAGACCTAAAGCAGCTTATAGCCATTTTGGCCAGAGGGGAAGACTCACTGTAATCTACTGTTTACTGAAATTGCTTGTTACTGTCATATATCATTCCTTGATAACTGGCCTCATTGTAAAGACAATAATATATAACCCTTGAGAGATCTGTCTAAAAATGTTTTCCTTAGTAGTGGTTATAGATGTGTGTGCGCGCATGTCTTCAAGTTGCCTATTGACCTATGGGGGCATGCAACATCATTAAACTGGAAAAGAGCTTCTAAGGAGATCAGACAGCATAGAAAGGAACCATTTAAAAATATGGGTGCAATTCTGTAAACAAAAGCAACAAGCCCCTTGAAAGATTGCTTCCAACAAAGCCTACAGAAAAAGATGAACCCAGGCCTCTTCTACATTGTCCTTATATCCCAGGGCCTGATCCCAGATTATCTGCTTATTGCAGATTATATGGCAATGGATATTTCTATAATCCAGTTCAAAGCAGATAACTTGGAATCAGATCCTGGAGTATAGGGCAGTGTAGAAGGAGCCTCAGTCCAATATGACAGTGTTCTACTCACGTATTGCAATATAGTATGACATTGTTGTGTTTGCAGCTGTTAAACATGAATAAATTGCTTTTAGGTGGAAGGCTGTTGGTAATACAAAGCAAAACATGTTATGCAGCTTTTTTTTTCAATGGTAAAAAAAGAAAAAAGTGTTGGGAATACAAGAGGGGCTTACAGATGGAAGATATTGTTTGGACTGCTGCATCCATCTCCACCAATACAATTCAGTGAATGAGGCAGGGTGTTCACATGATACAAGTCTTGCGTTGAAAGCACTTGTGGCCTTGCTGAGGATGATATCCTGTAAGAAGCAATGAAACCATGAAAGCTGATGTGAACTTTGGCATTAGAAAGTGGTGGGTATAGTTTGCTGCAGAGTCTAAAAATTAATATTTTTTAAAGGGAAAGGTTCACAAAAAGGGGCATTGCTTTAAATGGGTGGGAGGAGTCTTATCAGAATTCCCCCTGGAAGAAAGCACTGTCTGCAAGCTATTCACAGGATTCCTTGTGCATAGAAAGGAATGGACAAACAATGACCTGAAACGTGGGCAAAACGTCAGGAGAGAACACTTCTGGAACATGGCCATACAGCCCGGAAAACATACAACAACCCAATGACCTGAAAACTGGTTTGAAACAAGATTGAGATGATGATGTGTGATAGGGAGTGTTTGCACTCAAAATTACGAAGCTGATTAGTATTCAGACTGTCACATTTAGCACAAAATTCTAAACAAGGAGAGTTAAGCTAGTGGCAAAGGTTGAGCATTGTTGCAAAAAAAAAAAAGTATTGCAGTGTAGTTTCTTGGAAAATGTGATATTTCCACAACATAATAACTACTCTGAGGAAGAAGGGATGGATACAATTGAATCATAGCAACTTGCATTTTGTATTTCTGGCATAAAACAATCGAGGACAGTTTCTGAGTATGCAGTGTCAATGCACATGGCATGTGTTAATGCCATGTTAATGTCGCAGTTTTGAGGGTAGGTTATAACGCACACTTAGAGCTGTCCAGGGACTCATGTAGATTGTGCTCTGGAATTCTTTGCACGCCAGTTTCAGGATAGTTTTGTTTTTCCCAGCCAGGTCTCTAGACAAACTCTATAATTTTGCTGATTGCTCTGGCCTTCATCTCATCTTTGCATTGAACGGTTTGCGCCGGAACCCCAACAATTCCTGGAACAGCTCCAATGCCCTCAGCCTCCTCAAATACAGTGCCAGCAAGAAGTACAATATATCTTGGGAACTTGGCAATGGTAAGTGAGTTTGATTTGGAAATGGAGAAAAGGGAGGAGAAGGAAGTAAAAGAGGCATTGGAATCAACTTATCCTTAATGACAGAAATGGATGCTGCTATGCAGGAGGCAGGGAAGTGTATGCATACATTCAGTGCAGCTGCTAGTCATAGAGGTGTAGTGGCAAAGGAGCCTAAAAGAGATTCCAGTCCGGATAATGTTAGGATGAAGGGATCTACACATAAGATAAAAGGTATTTTCAGTTTCCAGAAAAAAGAGGAATCACGCAAGCTTACGCAGGAGTTAGTATAATTGAACTGAATTGGATGGATACATAGAATGACACTTTAAAAAATTTAATACAGATGCTGCCAATTCCTTTTGCGTAATGCCTCTAAGATGGCGAAGGGCAGCCATATTGAACTTCCTTTGCGGCATAATTGGTCTAAAATTGGTAAATAATTATTTCTGTTTATTTCTAGAACCCAATAACTACCGAGCTCTGACAGGGCGAGCAGTGAATGGCACTCAGTTGGGTAAGGACTATATGCAGCTGAAGAGCCTGCTACAGCAGATCCGTATCTACTCCCGAGCCAGTCTCTATGGGCCAAATATTGGAAGGCCTAGGAAGAATGTTGTGTCCCTTCTCGATGGGTGAGTAATGTGATTTAGGGGATGGGCCAGAAAGCTAGGAAGTCTCTCTCATACAATTAAATCCCAGGACTTGTGCTGATTTTCACAACCACAAGAAATGGCTCCTTTTTTAAAAAGTAGCTGTTCTTTCTTTCTTTCTTTCTTTCTTTCTTTCTTTCTTTCTTTCTTTCTCTCTCTCTCTCTCTTTTGAAAAAAGAAGGAAATAGTAAAGGAAAGAATGAAATGGAAACACACACAGAGAGAGGTGTAGCTGTATATTGTATCCTACTACATATTTGACTTCAATTTACACCTTAGGTTTCTATCTGTGATCCCTTCTACACTGCCATATAAAATTCTACACTGCCATATCAAATCCAGATTATCTGCTTTGAACTGGATTATATGACAGTGTAGAAGGGGTAGGTGTTGATGCTACAAGAACTGTTTTGTTTTTGCTTTGCTCAGAGAGACTAATAAAGTTGTAAGAGTTGCCTCTGAAAACTGTCAGAGGCCCCTTCCACACAGCGGAATAAAATCCCACATTATCTGCTTTGAACTGGAATATATAGCAGTGTGAACTCAGATAACCCAGTTCAAAGCAGATTTTGTGGGATTTTCTGACTTGATATTCTGGGTTATATGGCTGTGTGGAAGGGCAGAGAAAAAAAAGGTAACCTTAAATGAAACACTATCAGGCTGTATACTCTGGGATTTCTCCTCCTCCTTCTCCTTTGGAAAATATACACTTTAAAGGCAACCAGGTTTCCTATCAACTAGTACTGAATGCAGCTTTCACTTAACAGGGCTTTATTTGAGACAGGATGGTCACTTGAGGGAACTTGATGTACTTTGTTTCTTTAGCAGTGCTGAGGTGACTTTCTTCGGGACAGAGAAGAGAACCAGAGCCTTGTATGTACACAGGTGCAAAGAAATTTCTACATATGGGACAGCCAGGCCCTTTTGATGAAGTGTTAATTAGGCTGTTCAGGCAACCAGAGCTGTTGGGAATTGGCGATATCTGTTCCCTCCTTTTTATGAAGCAGGTCCAAGGTCACAGTGTTTTTCAAAAATTGTGGAGACTCAAGGGAATTACTAACCCTGAGGCTGAGGAGATGATCCTAGCAAGATCCAAACTGGAATCTAGACATCAAAATACAAAAAATACATTTTCTTTCCCTTTACTGCCTTCCTGAAAAATGCATTATATTTGGTAGGCATCAGGTAGGTGTTGTCCTATAACATTTGACTACTTCTGCAAACTAGGGCCCATCTACATTGTGCTATATCCCAGATTATCTTCTGGGTCTTATCCCAGATTATATGGTAGTGGAGACTCATATAATTCAGTTAAAATAAAAATAACCTGGGATCAGATCCTGGGATATAAGGACAATGTAGAAGGGGCCTAGCAGAGTGGTTGCTTTTGGATCACAATTTTGAGGAGGTTAGGAGAATGGGAAGCAATGTGTTGTCACAGTGTAGTGATTCCTCTTTCTATGTACATCCTTTACACACCTTCAAATAGTCCTTAAGAAAGGTGAGAGGGGTTGCACAGGATGCCTCTCAGGCTGGATCTACACTGCCCTATATCCTGGGATCTGATCCCAGATTATATGCTTTGAACTGGATTATATGGGTCTACACTGCCCGATAATCTGGGATCAGATCCTGGGATATAGGGCAGTGTAGATCCAGCCTCGGTGAATTAAAGTGTTCATTGTGTGTGGTGTTTGTATATCTGTAGTTTTCTCCATATTGATTGAAATACTTAGCACTAAAATGTAAAATAAATAAAAATGTAAACCAGGTTTTGTAGCTGAGAAATTTTAAACATGCATGGGCCCCATATTTTGGGAGGGAGGCATAGAGAAACATTGCCCCTATAAATCTACCCCCTTTGAAATAAGATGTGTTCCAGATTTTTCAGCTTAGTTTCTTAGTGTGATATTTCTTGTAAGATGAGCTCACTTTTTTCCCTTCAGTGGTTAAGAGTTGTTATATAGGACAAACATATAAATTATTACTTTGTCTTATTTAAGAAAAAGTTACTAGTCCGGGCATCTGAATATATATAATTTTAGGAAAATAGGTACAGTTCTGAGGCAAAATATCTAGTCATATGGTCAGCCTGACCATACAACAAAAAAAAAATCCTTAGAAGTACTTACATAAAACATTGGACCTTCCTTACAACG
The DNA here is from genome assembly GCF_035594765.1 of Anolis carolinensis. Classification (NCBI taxonomy): domain Eukaryota; kingdom Metazoa; phylum Chordata; class Lepidosauria; order Squamata; family Anolidae; genus Anolis; species Anolis carolinensis. The sequence continues at coordinate 234,675,167 of NC_085843.1, read as the reverse complement.
GAAGCCAGAATAATAAAAACACTTGCAAAGGGTGAAAATAGGATGACTATTACCAGGCATTGTTATGTAATAGATGTTTGATCATGTAATACAGATGATCACACAGAAAAATTGGATATCATAGAAAAAAAGTATTAGATAACACTTAATGAGTGCCATCATTGTAGCTCATGCTGCACAACAGCTGTCTACACCATCCTAGTAGTATAAGTAATTTAAGATGCTTCATTTTGAAGCACTGCAAAATGCAGATCCATTTTAGAGCTCCCTTCACACTTTATATTTTAGATTCACAGCGGCCTTCTAAATCAGTGGTTCTCAACCTTTGGTCTTCCAGTTGTTTTGGACTTCAGCCCCCAGAAATCCCAGTTAGCTTACCAATTGTTAGGAATTGTGGGAGTTGAAGTCCAAATCTCCTGGAGGACTACCACTGTTCTAAATCCATGGCTGTGAATGTGATCAACTGTCCGATGATGCTACAGATGTAGGACAGATCATGGTGATCGCATTTCTTGACAGATGTTGTTCTGTCATTGCTTGGTCCTGTGTTATTCAAGGGAAAGGTGATGTTCTAACTCTCCCACTACAACCAGATATGATTTTTGAGGATAAAGAAACTTTAAAATATGTACAATAATAACTGTTCCATATTCCCGTGCTGCAACTGGATTCATGTAGGCACTACAATACCAACCTAGTAAAGACTCATTTTGTTGAATAAGCATCATAATCATCAAGTAGATACTGATTCCTTGTTGAACCCATATCATCTTTGTTACACAATACAGCATGAGAATAAGGTTTTAGCAAAACATGAACAGTTATGTCTAAACTTCCTATTTATATAGCCACTTATCATGTTATGAAAATAACAAGTATTTTGTATGTACCTGTTTCATCCCTGTAACATATGAGATCCATACTCTTCATTTTTGTCCATAAGCACATGCTGCAGGAAGTCTCATGGCATTATGCCTGCTTCTGGCATGAAGTTTATTGTGGGTCTTGCATATTACAAGGAATACCACTACTGCACGTGCTATACAGATGTATGTACCCTCTACTTTTTGTAAAGTATAAAGCAGCTTTTAGCTTACCATCAAATGTCTGATTTACACTAGAACTATTCCTTCCTCATTTGCCAGCCCATATCCTACTTGCCTAATGCGTAAGCTAAATTATGTAGACTGATGTGTTCTTTTTAGTAGATATATGACAAACAGGGAGGCAAAACAGATGTGGGCCATGGGAGAAAGGCACACATCAAAGAACATCAAGTACTGAAGAAACCTCATGATGTTCTAACAACTATGTTTGAGCCCTCGTTGAAGAAAGAAGAAGTCACAGAAGAATGAGGAAGGGCAAATATATAATGTCTATATTTTAAAAACACAAAAGAGAAGCTGAGGAGTTATAGACCCATTAGTCTGACTTTTATACCCTGAGAGTTATTAGATCAGGTTATAAATCAATCTGTTTTAAGCACCTATGGGAAAACAGGATAATTGCTAGTAGCTGGTATAGATTTATGAAGATGACAACAGGGAAAACCAACCTAGCAGACTTTTGGCAGGGAACAGTTCTAGAAGATCAGACCAGTAAAATGACTATTATATATCTTAATTGTAGCAACACAATTAATGTCATTTCACAGTTGCAAAATAGAAATGCAGCTAGGAGGAAATATCAGTAGGGAATATGTTGTTATCTAGTTTAATATTTGCAGTAAATTAATAATCTTAGTTTACAGAAGGGGTAATCATTCCATGGGAATGTGGTCTCAATATAGCTGTCCCATTCTGTTACAGACACTTAAAGGATTAGATTTTATATTGTGATATGAACACCAGAGAGCATGAGGTACAAAATACAAATGGTTGATATGCCTGGGCAATTAATTCAAGCTGGGTCCTTGTTATAGCATTAACCTCAACTTCTGAACAGTACTGCTGCCACTTCTGTTTTAAAAATATAATCTAATCCTTTTCAATGAATTAATATTCAGGTGTGGTTTGGAAAGTTGCACATGATATTATCCTGCTAGCATAGGAAAATTATAAATTGATAAATGTTTCTTATCTATGTTCTCCTCTTCCCGATTAATTGTTCTACATAATGCAAATGCTTCTCTACTCATACTTCCTGAAGTTAGTCTGCTAAGAGCTATATCACATTCTTTGATTTATATCACACACATCATAATTGAAACTGTGTGGGAAAAATGCAAAAGTACACAAAACTGAAGGAGCATCTACTCTATAGAATTAATGCAGTTTGATACCACTTTAACTGCCATGACTCAATGCTAAGGAATTCTGGGATTTATAGTTTGGTGAGGCAACAGGCACTCTTTGGCAGAGAAGGCTGAAACTCCTTTAAAACAATAATGCTTATCATTTCATAGCATTGAGAGGGAAAACTGGAAAAGGGATAAATATAAATAGGAGACGAGTACAAAATTAATAAGGTGTAAAAAATAAGCGACTGGAAGGGGGCTTGTATATATGCGTTTTTCTTGTTTTTCACACACACACACACACACACACACACACACACACACACAGAGTATATGTCACCTGCGTTGTTTTCTAAACATTTGTGTAAGGAAATGTGGACATGTTATAGTCTACTTGTATGATCATTTTTTTTTTAAAATCATAGCATTGAATCACTTCAGTCCAACACCAAGGTTTAAAGCAGACTGCTTGGCAGAAAACCACGCTTCTACGCTATAGTCCAATTATTTCGCTTCCTGGTTGTATCAGTCATTTGTATTTTATGTAGAACTTAAAGTTATAGGGGTGTATATGTATGTGTGTATATAAAGTTGATTGTATGTGAAGTGTAACCTGTCACAACTTCGGGAAGGTGGCATGGGCCCTGAATTCAAGACCGGAAGTATAACTGTCCTAATGATATTGGTCATAAATGGCCCTAAGTGTGTGGGAATTGGAGTAGAGTCTAGTTGAATCTTGTGGGGGGTCAGGCCCTCCTAGTAGCAAGAAATATTACACCAGGAGACTGCTGTTCATGGTACCTCATTATCATGCCATGGTCATCGGGCCAGAATGGTTATGGAATCATTGATCAATAGCCAGGTTGGTCTATGCATAGATCTGGGGCCCTTAGATTGTGGGCCAACCCTTATGTCAGCTGTAACCAATAAAATTGTGGCTTAGTATTTTGCAACAAACTCAGATGTATTGGTTTGTTTTGTGGAAACTTGTTGTCCTTGGACCTGTTAATTGCAAAGTGATGCTCTTTTTTAAAAAATTGTATACTATGAAAAGGTAAGGTAATAAATCTTAATAAATAAAATAAAGGTCTTTCTAAATGTTAATCATAGTTTTCTAATGATCAGCATAATCAATTTCTCCATTTTTGCTATTTCACCAGTCTTCATCTGTCATTTTTCTTGTGTTGAGAAAACTAGTTCCTTCTACCTCTGAGCATATAGAATTCAACAATGAGGACATTTATCAACTTTAGGGGTTCATAAATTAGTATGTGGTTTTAAGTATAAGTGTGATCATATTACTGTTTGAAATAAGTAGACTAATGTGGGATAATAACCATCAGATAGAGTGGGATATTCATAGTTTCTTGTAGTTATTTAATTATAGTGTAATTGTAGCATAGTTTTATGTATCTAAAATATCTGTTAAATATCTAAACTATCTGGTGGTTTTATATATCCAAAATATATGTTAATGCTTTCTTTTCTGTGTTTTTCTAGAATAAAAATTATTTTTTAAAAAAAATTGAATTCTGAACTAGAGTAGTAAGCAAGACAAAGTTAATGCAAAATTTGAAAAAATGCCATTGTAAAATGCTAGGAGTGACAGAACTGTACTATTGAGCTCTACTTTGGAATTTCTTAGAACACTGCCCCATTTTTTTTCAAATACAAATAAAAATAGTGAGAGAACCAAGATGTAAAGGTGATTGTGGTTTGTATGCAATAGGTAAGAAAAACTTGGATAAACTTTGATAAACAAAATCTGGCTGTATTTGCCCTAAAGGAAAATAGACATAGTGGTTATTTAATAGTGATATTACTTGTCAACATTTTAGATCATTTATTTGATACACCATGTAGTAGGCTATAGAATATCTGTAGAAAGTACTCTGAAGTAAAACATTATCACCCCTCTCTTGATTTTGAAAAAGGAAATGTATACATTTAAATATATTCTTAAAAGATTTCTGATGCTGCAGTTTTTCATGCTTTTAATTAAAACACAAAACTACAAATTAGTTTTTTTATTTTACATTGCATCTAGAATGAACATGTATGTACAGAACTGGCCATGTATTGCTGCAATATTTTTGGCAAACCACCATGTCATTGTCATTGTTTCTGTCTTTGCCATTTGTCCAGACAGCAGAGAGATACCATTTCATTAGAAGACTGAACAAATTGCAGTTTTTCCCACAAAGTTGAGGCTGCTGAAATGAATAAATGTTCTGATCACCTCACTGAGCGTAATCAGTGAAATGAGGCAGAGAGTTAGTAGGTCAGTAGATATGGAGAACTGTGAACTATAGTTGCCCAAGCTCATGTTGAATACAGTGAGCAACTTACTTATGCTACGAAGTACTGTGGGGACCAACACAAATGTAATGTAAAGATCTGCCTGTGATTGGATATCCTGAAAAAAACAAATCATTTGATTAGAGTAGAGTAGAGGTGTAGCGGGAAAGGGTGCTTTTCTTCCTGTGCCATTTTCCCAAGCAGAATCATTCTCCAATTCAGATCAGCTGCTGTTTGCCTTCAAGGTGAACTTGAGTCAAAAAGCTGTAGCTAGCACACATGCTTGTACAGTGCACATGCCTGTACAGTGCACACACACATACAAAATACCTAACATTGCTCTTTTATTAGGCCTTTTCCTATTCCTTTTGCCTGTTCTTTTAGGACTGCAGCTAACACTTTGCTCTTGTTACCCCATGGCTTCCACAGTACTGGAGAATATCTGAAAACATGCAGGCTTGGTCTGCTTCAGATTAAAACCCCAACAGAGCTCTTGGGAGCTTCCTTTCCTTTCTGATCTTTCAAAAGCTTGGAGAAGCTGTTCTTTTGAAGTACAACTCCAAAAATTCTCCAGCCAGATTGGTCGGCAGCCATGCTGGCTGGGGGACTTTGGGAGTTGCAGTTTTAAAAAGTAACTTCTCTAGCCTCTGCTTATTATCCCCATTTCATATTTGGCCTCTCTGTGAGCTTTGGCTTCTACTACCTCTGCCATTGCCAAATCAAAATATAACAGTATCATGAAAAGTTGGACAACATATTCAGTCTCAAACCCATGCAGAAATCAAATTGGCTGAGTTGAGAAAAGTATGCAAACTCCCAACAGCCTTTTTAGTAAAGGTTCCTCTTGGCATGTTGTTGGTTAGAAACCTTACTGTATGCAATATGGTAAAGTTGCCCTTCTAAGGTAATTGTTTTGCCATATGTGCTGTGCATCCATCACCAAGCTGCAAAGACATGCATGTGTGCTGGTGCTTGAAGATCAAGTACAAGCGGGACTCATTATTAAGTTTTTTTGTTTTCACGATGGCTTCTCAGAGATAGTATATTTGCATCATTTTTGGGGAACAAACTTTCTCCATAGCTTTCTTGATTGTTCAGTTCAGGTATTATATAGGGCTCTGAAGTATTGGTCATCAAGATGTTTTGCTTTTCAGCTTGCTGAACATTTGATTTTTGAATATACTGGTTTGAGATGGTAGGAGGTAAAGCCTGAAAAATCTGGAAGACCAAAGTTTGAGTATTACTGTTCTAGCAACTTAGTTTTTGAGGCTAATTAAATGACTGAACAGTTGGGGCAAAGCACAAATATAAACACTAAGGCTGTTGCAATGATACTGTATGACCTAAACCATTCAGGAACATCCTCACAGATATACACAGTTTAGAGTAAATTATTTCTTCAAAGATGCTTTTGGGTCACCACTGGAAATAATTGTGTAGTGGTATAGCATTGAAAAGGAGAAAATGTGACTGCTGTACTTGGGCTCCTTGGGAAGTGGCATGTGCGCATGAGATATATGTTTGTACACATACAGTGCAAGGAATTCTCCTGTGGCAAAAAGCTCACCAATTTTCTGTATCTCACAGGTTCATGAAGGTGGCAGGGAGCACAGTGGATGCCGTTACCTGGCAACAGTAGGTTTTTTTTTCATTCCTCGATTCCTTCCAGTGTTACTGATTCAATAAATAGGAAATAATTTGGGTGGGAGACAAAATTGGAGGGAAGAAAAAGGGTCTTGTGCAGCATTTCCTAATTTGATGCCCTCTAGGTGTTTTTCTCCATACGTTCTGTCATCTACAAGCACTAGTCATGTTGGCTGGGGTTTCTGGGAGTTACAATCCAAAACATCCTGGAGAGGATCTGGTTGAGAAAAGTTACTCAAGAGCCCCTCCTTCCCATTTTGTTTTGACTTCATTTTGGACATATAACTGTACTGCTGACCAAGGTGGATCTCCAGCAGTTATTTGAGAGGACAAATTCTTTGGAAAAAGGATAACATATGGAGTCAAGCGTTATAGTGCTGCATGTGCTGTTTTGGTACTGGAGGTTTCCATAATGCACAGGTGTGAAATGCTCATCCGCCCACCCCACCCGTTCAAGCACTCCAAAAAGCACTTTTTTGGTGGGTTTGTTTTTTGTTTTTGTTTTTGCAAAATATAGCAGCAAGATTCCCATTGTGGCAGTCGTAATAGTTTTTTCAAGCTTTTTTTTCTTTTCACCTTTTATTGAACAACCATACAAATAACAGTATAAGACTGATACCAAATGAATGTCAAACAATCTGTTGAGAGTACATAATAATAAATACATTAAGTATAACATATCACAAGTAGTGGTGATGGCTTGAGAACTGATCTTCAAAGACACACTATCTAGGGATAAGATGCAAGTCCAAAAGTTCCTGTGAGTCCATGGAAAAAGTAAGTAGCAAGAGTAGTCAATAAAACAATCTGTTCCAACTACTGTAAATGGAATTGATCTGGTCAATATTTTTTTTACAGTAGTTGGGATAAGTTACAGAGAAATAACTTGCTCTTGCTTCCTATCAATATATCTTTAGGACAGTGATTCTCTGTGTGTCCCCAGTTGTTTTGGCCTACAACTCCCAGAAATTCTCACTAGTTTACCAAATGTTAGGATTTCTGGGAGTTGAAGGCCAAGACATCTAGGGACCCACAGGTTGAGAACCACTGCTTTAGGATAAGTTTATATTGAGTGCCAAGCACTGATATTTTTATCCTGGGAATTTTATTTTTGCTGTATTATTAACTGTCAGTTTCTTCAAAATAATCCTTGTAACTATGGTCTTGGTTTATGCAAATGTTTCTGTAGCAAGATGTTCCAATGATGGTGCTGAAATTGTCCTGTGTTTTAAAGAGTCATTGGGTTCTTAGTAGTAATCTCTTGGCCCTGAGTGAGGAAGGAAGCCTTTTTACTCAAACTTTATTATTTTGACTGAGCAAAGATGGGGAGTGTGCTTATCTTTCTCTGCTGACTGGTAGACAGCGACATTTTATATCAGTGTTTTCCAGACTTTGATCATCTGGATGTTTTGGACGCCAGCCTCCAGAACCCCAGACAGTTGGCCAAGCTGCTGGGGATTCTAGAAGCCGAAGTCCAAAATAGCTGGAGGATCAAAGGTTGGAAATTAAATGCTTATCTAGATGAATGCTTACAATTAACCAAGATGCCATTTTTAGCATCACTCTTTGTTGCTATAATGCAGTGGTTCTCAACCTGGGGTCCCAGATGTTTTTGGCCTACAACTCCCAGAAATTTTTGGGAATTGAAGGCCAAAAACATCTGAGGACTCCAGGTTGAGAACCACTACTATACAGAAGCTATACAGAAGACTCTACATTCTGAAAGAAGATCTATAGTGCATGCATATGTTTTCAGGAAGAGGCAATAGAATTATAGTCACAGTGAACTTGGAATCCCAGTAACTTGAAGCAACATTAAGTCATTGTTATAAATTGTACTTAGCGCAAACACATCTGAGAAACAGTTTCACATGAACTGTGGAATGCCCTTCATATTGAGGTTTATTCTTCTAACTAGCAAAGATATGGGAACACCAATATGTTGGAAGGCTACAGTGAACATTCAGATTCTTCATAACTTGCCCCATAGAAGATGCTGTTAAGATAAAAGACTTCATGGTCTGAACTAAAGGAAAATGAAAAATGTGTAATATCCGATAATTGATTTATTTGTCTGAGTGTATATATGTTGTTTTTTAAGAACAAAGTCCACCCACATTAGCCATTCATCATTTCTCTGAGAACCCTGCTATTGAGATGGTGGATGTTTCTACATAGCAACACCAAGCTGAATGTAGTTGCTAATGGTATACAAATGATTCAGTTCTATTTGAACAATTGTAACATGCACTAGTTAGACATTTTCAGAAGGATGTCTGTAATAAGGCTGGGACAACTCTGGAAGGCAAGGTACATTAGCCTTCAGGAGAACTTGGGAGAGCTAAAAACCACCATCAAATTATTATTATACTATATACTATTTCCTAACAGAATACTATTCCTAATACTATTTCCTAACAGAAGAATTAAAAAAGAAAAAAAAAGATTTAGGAGGGACAAAGTAGAAGGTGTTACAGTCACATGGAACGAGACAAGATACTGGTTGAATATGGAAGAAAAAGCTAAACTCTTCTACACAGAACACATCAAAGGGAAAACTAAAACATTTACAAAAAGACAAACAAAGAAAAGACGAACGAGATGAAGATGAGGACACAGACCAAGAGGACATCAACTTAAGAATAGAATTGGAAGAAAAAGAAGAAGATAAAAGAGACCCAAAAAGATTTAGAAAATTCTCACCCTAGAACTACCAACTGATAAATCTGCAAGAGGTGATCCAGAGGTGACCAAAAATACGGAATAAACATGGACTTAAGGATATATTCCAACAATGTAAATGGACTCAATTCCCCAAATAAAAGAAATTGAATTTTCAACCACTTAAAGAAATTTTGACTTAATTGCTTTACAAGAATCCTACATAATTCACAAACACGCAAAATATCTAATACAAAAGAAATTGGGGAAAGAATACTATGCTTCAAGTAATGAGAAAAAAATGTGGAGTAGTAACATATGTCAAAGAAGGAATACAATCAAAATTGATTTTTAAAGAAACAATGGAAGATATTTAGGCATAACTATTACAATAAATAATCAAACAATTCTAATCTGCAACATATATAGCCCAAACAGATCCAAAACTAAATTTATAAAAGAATTAAAGAAATAAATTGAAAAATATAATGATTTAATCATCCTAGGGGACTTTAATGGGGTTATTGATTTACTAAAAGATAAAACAAACAAGGAAGGGATGAAAACAAAATCGATAACTAGCCAATTACCCAAACAATTTAAAAGCCTAATGGAAAATTTAAATCTTAAAGATATGTGGAGAGAATGAAATGAAGAACAAAAGGACTAGACCTTTTATTCTAACAGACACAAAATGTGGTCCCGAATAGACATAGCATGGGCAACCAACTCCTTAATAACTAAACTAAAAACCAATACAAATAATGCCATGTCTATTTTCGGACCACTGTGCTTTGGAGATAATAATAAAAGATACAATACTTCAATATAGATGGAGATTAAGTGAAAATTTACTAAAACAGGAAAAACGATATACAATTAAACAAAAAATTATTAAAAGAATATTTGGAGTTCAATAAGAGAGGAGAAACATCTAAAATTATACAATGGGAGGCTTATAAAGCCATAATGAGGGGGCATTTAATTCAACAGGCCGTAATCAGAAATAAAAGAAAACAAAAAGAAACAAAAGAATTAATTGAAAAAATAACACATAAAGAAGAACAATAAAAAATCCCTCTAACAAAAAAAAGAAATTTAGAAATATGAAGAAAACAACTACAATTATTACAGATGGGGGAAATGGCAAAACATTTAAAATGTATTAAACATTATCATTTTCAAAATGCCAATAAGATAGGGAAATGGTTAATAAACAAAATAAAAGAAAAAAACCCAAAAGAATTTCATTACAAAAATTAAAGAAGATGAACATATATATCATGAGGAAATCCAAATTTTCAAACAATTCATAAATTTTTACAAAAATTTATATAATAGGGAATATGTACCAAAAGAGGAAATAATGAAACACATATGTCAATTAAAGCTACCAAAAATAACAGAGGACCAGAGAAAACTACTAGATGATCCCATATCAATGAGTGACATTGATTTGGCAATAAATGGGCTCAAAAACAATAAAGCACCTGGGCCAGATGGGTACACGGCACAATTCTATAAAATATTTAAGGATAAACTGTCACGACTATTAAAAGATATACTAAATGCAATATTGGAAAATAAAAATATGCTCAAATCATGGGAAAAGGCAAACATAACACTCATCCATAAAGAAAACACAGACCCCATGGAAATAAACAATTACAGACCAATTTCCCTCTTGAATAATGATTATAAAATCTTCACCCAAATAATGGCAAATAGACTAAAAAAATTCTTAAATGACTAGATATCTGAAGATCAGGGCAGCTTCTTACCAAAAAGACAAATTAAAGACAATATCAGGATCTTATTTGAGAAGAGCTGGCCCTACTATTTATAGATGCCGAAAAAGCATTCGATAAAATAAATTGGGAATACTTATTCTTATTACTACAAGAATTGGTTATAGGACAAAATTTTCAAAATGCAATAAAAGCAATTTACTCCAAACAAGAGGCAACAATAATATTAAATGGTAAAGAAAGCAAAACGACAATCAGTATAAAAAGAGGCACAAGACAAGGTTGCCCCATGTCACCTCTGCTATTTATAATGGTAATGGAAACCTTAATAAAAGAAATAAAAGAAGATAAAATTTTAGAAGGATTAAGAATAAGAAATAACTGCTATAAAATTAGGGTATACGCAGACGACGTGGTCTGTATAATAGAAAATCCACTTAAAAATTTAAATTGTTGGATAGAAAAAATCGAAAAATTTGGAAATTTGGCCGGTTTTAAACTAAACAAGGGAAAAACTAAGATAATGACCAAAAATATGGACAAAAAAAATGAGAAACTACAAGAGATTTCACGTCTAACAATACTTAATAATATCAAATATCTGGGAATACAACTCATGACAATTCAAAACTACTAAAAAATAACTACGAAACTACATGGAATAAAATACAAGCAGATCTAGAAAAATGGAAATTCCTAAACATTTCCTTAACGGGCAGAATTGCTATAATAAAAATGATGGTCCTATCAAAATTGCTATACCTATTTCAAGCCCTACCAATTATTAGAACAGATCATGTACTTAAAAGATGGACCAAAGATATAAATTTCTATGGAGAAATAAAAAAGCCAGAATAAATTCAAAACTGTTAAGAGATAACACAACGCGAGGGGGAATGGGTCTGCCAAACTTAAAGTGTTATTACGAAGCATGTAGTTTAATTTGGCTAAAAGATTGGACAACTTTGGAACACAGCACACTGTTACATTTAGAAGGCCACGACCTCAGACCTGGTTAGCATAATTATATTTGGTATGACAACAGAAAAACAGAAAAAAATTTCAGTAATCATTTTATTAGAGCCTCCCTAATCAAAGTATGGGGAAAATATAAGGACAGATTTTATAGTAAAACTCCCCTCTGAATATCACCCATCGAAGCTCAACACAATAGAGAATTCAGCAGAGAAAACTGGTTAACATATCAACAAATATTTAAAAAGAATGATAAAGAATACATAATAAAAACACATACAGAAATGAAACAAATATATAAACAAATATTGTGGTATCAATATTACCAACTACAAATAAGTTTCAAAGAAGATGCTAAAAAGGGATTAAATCAAGACCAGGGAAAATAATAATATAATAAAACTTTATTTATACCCCACCACCATCTTCCCGTGGGGACTCGGGGCGGCTCACAATGTTACAAAAGTAACAGTGCAAATACATTAACAGTTTCAAACACAAGAAGATGATAAAAACAGAAGTTAAAACAAAGGTTTATACAACAGTAATAATATCAAACAACCACCAATGCAATTCAGTCAACTTCAAAGGTGTGTGTGTGTGGGGGGGGGAACTATAGCAGCAATATAAGATAAAATCATTAGATTAAAATACCCCGATGAAAGGAACCTAATAACATTCAGAATAGAATTATAATGAAGCTGGTCATCCAATAGCTGTCTCTCCAAAGACCAGCCCAAACATCCAGGTTTTCAATTGTTTCTTAAAGGATGGTAGGGAGGGCACCAACCTAATCTCCCTAGGGAGGGAGTTCCAGAGCCGGGGGGCCACAGCTGAGAAGACCCTCTCTCTCGTCCCCACGAAACGTAACTGTGAGGAAGGCGGAAGCGAGAGGAGGGCCTCCCCGGAAGATCTCAGAGAGTGCGTAGGTTCATAGGGGACGACGCAGTCACGAAGATAGGCAGGTCCTGAACAGTTTAGAGCTTTATAGGTAATAACCTGCACCTTGAATTGGGCCCGGAATATTATCGGCAGCCAGTGAAGCTGCTTGAACAGGGGGGTTGACCACTCCCTGTAAGTAGTTCCAGTTAGTAACCTAGCTGCCGACTGTTATACCAACTGTAATTTCCGGACCGTCTTCAAGGACAGCCCTTGAAGAATGGGAAACTATAATGAAAAGAGACAAAAGGTTAATAAGAATACTGTACCAACAACTATTAAAATGGGCAACAGAAAAGGAAGACATAAAAGAATGTATGATAAAATGGGCAAAAGATATAGGCCACAGTTTGAATTTGGAACACTGGGAAAAATATGGAAAGAAAAATTAAAATACACGGCTGCTACCGATATTAGAGAAAGCTGGTACAAGATGCAATACAGATGGTATTACACACCAGAAAAATTATCAAAAATTAATAAAAAGAATTCTAACATGTGCTGGAAATGTGGGGAAAAAATTGGAACATTTTTTCATCAGTGGTGGACCTGTGAAAAAATAAAAGAATTTTGGAAGATCATACACCAAATGACACAGGAAATTGTAGGAATCAAATTTAAATTAGAACCTGAAATATACTTATTAAGTTTTACGAACTCAAAATTTTTAAAAAATGAAGATAGAATATTCTTTTACATAAGCACAGCGGCAAGATTAACAATAGCAAAGATCTGGAAAGGGAAAAGACTCCCAACCCCCGAGGAATGGATAATAAGGATATTGGACATAGTACAAATGGACAAACTGAAACAAAAAATAAGAGAGGGAAAAAATAAAACAGATTGGACAAACTTGACAAAATTTCTGATAAAAAGAAGAATGGACTTCGTGATAGACCTGTCTATCATATAAAATGGACCAAACGAAAAGAGACAAAGGGAAAACATAAATACATAGTCAACGAAAGGAAGAACTCCGAAGCCAAGATGGGAAGTTAAACTGCACTTTCTCTTTCTCTCTCTCTCTTTCCTCTTTTTCATGTTTATACCCCTATCTTGTTTTATGATTTCTCTCTCTTCAGACACTTTCCCATTTTCCTATCGATATATTGTTCCACCACTTTCGATGTATTACGTTTCACTATAAAATAAAAAATATTATGAAAAAAATATGCAAAACACACGACACCCCCTGACTCAGTCTTAAAGACTTTATCTTTTCAGCTTCTGGGAATATGAAAGACAGATCAAAAGAAACACACTGGGCATAATGGAGGTGGTGGATATGTAATTCATCATTGCTAATTAAATATGAAATAGGTGAAGGATGGTGGTGTAGAGGGGCCATCACAAATCTTGCCCCCAAACAAGGTAGGAAATATTAGTGATCAGTTCAGCTTTCAAATGTTTGTGTAGTGATTGAAACAAGGTCTTTAAAATTGCAGAAATGTGGCACATGTAATACTAAACAGCTTATGGATTTTCAAGAATAAACAGTATCAGGGAATGAGTGAAGCTTTGCCTATTATCAGTGGCCACATGAATATTATCTAGTTCAGAGGCTGCAGTGGAAAGATACCAGTTTCTCTGCCACTGACAAAAAGAGGGGCGGATGAGGTGAGATTGGTTTTAGTAGTGCTATAATTCCTAGCAGACGTTTCTGGGGCAAGAGGAGATTTAGAAATTCCTAAGTGTTGGGAAGCAGCTTTAATGTAATTAACTGAAATAAAAGGAGGGGTCAGATAATGGGGCAAAAGTTCCTCAGCCATAAAGTGCAGTAAAACAAAAACAGCTGGGCTGAAGTCATCAAGTCCTGCTCATTAAATCCTCTCTGGGGCTAATGGGTCTAGCAAACTAATTGGGGATACAATTTGAAAAAGGTACCACATAATTCCGGTAAATTTAGGAGGCGTCTGACATCCTCAGTAGCTTGAATATTGTTCTTTCCATGGCAATACAAGTTGGGCTTTGGTGAACATGAATAAACATTGAGCAGACAGGTGTATGGTACAGTAATGTACAGCAATATGAGATATACCCCCTTTTTTTTTACGATGATGTCAGCGTGACTTCTGTTGTGGCCATAAGATGTTAAGAGACATAATGTTTCACCCCAACTTGGAGGGATTTGCCTAAAAAAGAACAAAAATACTTCCTGCTGTTTTTGAACGTGGAGATATGAAGACATTGCTATAAAAGTAGAAAAACTGGGTTGCCTTATTTCTGCATCATGGCAGGGGGCTGCAACATAAACTCAAACCACAGGTAACTGATAGACTGATTCCTGAATGATTTGTGGACGAGCTGTCCTCTATGTTCAGTCCATAAGCTGATCCTGTTCAAAGCATATTTCTAGAGGGACTAAGAACTAGCTTGTTCAGCTATTTGTCCAGAAATAAAATTATTTCCACAAAGCAGATCAGATCATGTAAAATGTGTGTGTGTGTGTGTGTGTGTGTGTGTTAGAATGAACAATACCATATGTTTCAAGTAACAACAACAACTACTACTACTGCTACTACTACTTTATTCTTGTATCCCGCCTCCATCTCCCCGAAGGGACTTGAGTGGCTCACATGGGGACAAGCCCAACAACATACGTTAAAACACAGAACAATCAATTATAAACATTATAACTACATCAACAGTAAACAGTGAAGTAAGAGCATATTTTAGATCAATGAAAACTTTTCTAACAATTATAAATGACTCAGCTGATTTTTCAAACAGCACTCATTTTCTAGGTTGGGAAAAGTATTTATTCATTGCTAATACAAGCACATACAAAAACTGTAGATGGCCAGTTCCATATTAAAAGAATATTTCCCTTTCACTGTTACATAAGGAATGCCTTTTCTGAGACAAATATATGCATGCAATGTCTCCCACCATGTCACCTTGAACATGACCAGTCTTGTCTTTCAGAGGTTAAGTAGAATCAGGTCTGGGAGGTACTTTAATGGGAGACTATGGGGGAGTATCAGGGACCATTAGATAGGGCTTTAGAACCCTGCCAGACATGAACCGCTGCTAATTAGAGTTGCCAATATTGGACTCGAGAATGCAATAATACTCTGATTTGCTACAAGGCACATTTCTATGTAGGAATGAAAAAGAGTATGTTTTGTTTCCTTTACAACTGCAACTTAATTCCCTAAACATTAATCCAAGAACATCTGTCCACCTGTCAGATCAATGGCAATTTACTTTACATAGCTACTAAGTTAAAATTAAACTAATTTTTTTTGTATGAGTCAGTTCTGAGTCCCAATTATCGTGAGCCTTTTGAATCAATAGAATATATATCTGGGTTGGTTTAGGTTCCCACAGGTTGAATGGATCTTATCTGTTTGGTACTAAAACTGATTTACGCTGAAGTCTCCAGATTAATTCTGATTTGGATGCCAATACATTACTATAGTTCAGCTGCTGTATATTTCAGTTCCCTCCCATCCCTTTTGTTATGGGGATGTAATAACACTGCTGCACATTGTGTAGGTGAAGTATTTGGTCATTGAGGAAAATTATTAGTATAGTAGGTGAAAAAGCAATTTAGAATTCAGCATGCAATGAAACATAATGGGCTGGATCCAGTCAAACAGAATAGATACATATTGTTTACACACATGTAAACACACACATGCACGGACTTAAATTCTATTGATTTCAGTGGACCTACGGTGAATATAATTAAGGACATTATTGCACAAGGCTCTAAAACAGGTCTGGCATTGCAAACCCATCTCACTTTGAGCTGAAGCACACCAGGATAGCCACTTTACAGGCAGTCCCCAAATTACAAACATCTGACTTAAAAACAACTCTCATTACAAATGTGGTGAGATAACAGGAAGTGAGAGGACATCTAACCCTAGGAAGGAAAATTCACTAAGAGTTATCATGGGAAAAAGGTGTCACCACTGAAACTTTATCACCAATCCTTGCTTCCAAGACAATCCATTAAAAAAAATCCAAGTGTCACAGGGACAAAAAGTGAGGTGAAATCTTCTAAACGGGTACAGACAGCAAAAAAAAACCAAACAAACAAAAAACAAAAAAAAACACCTCAGAGGTGTTAATCCTTTCCTATGCTATCCAATACAAAACAAAAATGACAAGTTACACTTAAAAATGTACATGTTCTGGCTTACATACAAATTCTACTTAAAAATAAGCCCACATAACCTATCTTGTTTGTAACCATGGGACTGTCTGTTCTCTGTGTACTGTAACACCATTATAACTCAGTGATATTCGATTTTTCACCAGCAATGTCCTCCTGGTGGAATAAGCAGAAGATCCCCGGACATTTTCAGCTGAATAGCAATAGCTTTTAGACTTTGGAAGTTCCTAGGAATATATTTTAAGAGGAAAAGTTTGTTTTTGCTCTCTCAGTATTCTTCTATTATGGATAAAAGAGGCAGTTCAGACAGAAACAAAGGAAACTCCCATATTATCTTGGGAGAACCAATACTTCATAGTGCTTTATTTTTATGTCCCCTTCAATACATTTCTAACCTAATGTGTAAATCCACCAAGCACTTTTCTGGCAACAGACGTCTGCTGACTGTTGCTTCCAAAATTATTCCACTACTATTTGCCCTTTGTTGTTATTAATTAATTCCAGTCATTGTACTTAGACATAATTTTTCCTTTAGAAAGCTCATAGTGACTAATAGGGGAAACTAATGATGGAGAACCATATGTGTTCATGTGTGATTGCTGTAACACTGTTTCTCTTCTGGGTCTGCATGGTATCATTAAATGCATAAGGAGAGCCCTGCCAGGACAAGATGTGGAGAAAATAGTAGAGCTGGGAATAATGTATCTATAACAAGTTACCTTTGGGGAGGTAATACAAGCATAATGAATACACACTTCAAAAGTTATATGATGAGTGGGTCTGAAAATACTGGGCTGTATATAATCAGAAATATTTCCCAGTTATGTTTTAAGGGTGTTTGGGGGGCATTTCCAGAGATTCTCAGGGGGGAAAAGTGTTTTTATGGTATTATCTTATCAATTTTGTTTAGTAATGAGCAATAAAATGAATCATGAAATATGTCTTTAAACTGTAAATCTAAAATTTGCTTTGGTATCAAGTTACATAACAGAATCCTTTTTGAAAAGGAAATTGTCAAGTTCTGGGCAATAACTGTGTCTCATTGTGGGTCTCCAAGCAGATACTACTGAGAATTAAATGGCCTCTAACATTTGAAAACATATCATACCTTGCCCTTTTCCTATATGTCTGGATCTGTCCCCAGATAAGACAGTGAAGCTAGCATGTTTATACTTGATCTATTAATGAAATTACAGATCTGAACAGAAGGGCCTAGCTGAATAGCCATGTTGGAAAGTAGAGATATCATTGTGTTTGCCTGCAAATTTTTCACTATTTATTTAACAACAGCTATAGAACTAGGCACTATGTGGAGGTCAGAAATATGTTCCTGACCAAAGAGCTTGCTGACTTTGCTAGATTGAAAAGATGGGAAGCAAGAGAGATTTGGTATCGACAACTTTGTAGTACTGGTAGAGGTGGAAGTACAGGCAAGATGAAGAAGAAAGACTGCTAAAGAGAACAGTCATAGTGGAAACCTTAGAAAGAGCAGGTGATAAGGATTTTTTCTATGGCAGAAGGCACAGAAATGAAAGTAGTAGGAAGTAGTGGGGCTTGTCAATAGACATTAAATTTAAATAGATCACAGGGCAAACTCTGGGCATCAGAGGCGCGGTCTTTAGCCAGGGTGAGGGAGAGCACATAAGCTGCAGCCCCTCTCTGACTGTTGCCTTCTCGTTTTCATTCCAGTTACTACCTTGATGGCCGAGTGGCCAAGGTGACGGACTTCCTGAAAACGCGCCTGTTAGACACACTCTCTGACCAGATCAGGAAAATCCAGAAAGTGCGTGAGTGAGAGGGATGGCTGGGGCAAGAGGGCAGCATGGCTTTAAGGGTGAAGAGCTTTTACTATGGAGAATGGAACTTGGGTTTGCTACATCCATATCTAGACAGGCCAAGCAGGGGTTTCACTTGGGTCTGACCTGGCTACTTCTCAACCTTCAAGGAATCTGGCTTTCTGGTAAAGCCAAGGGAGTCTGGGAAAGGCATGAAATCATGCAGGAGATACTCAGTGGAGATCCACAGTTCAAAGTTTGCTGAGCTCCATCACCACAATGATATTGAGAATGGACAGAGCTTGGGAAAGTGGTCATACTGCCTCAGGAATTGGGGGAACTCTAGTCTAAAGAAGTAACTTTTCCAATTCTGGGAGCATTTGTTATGGGCTGAGACAGGCTATAGGGATGTCAAAATATCAAGTAGGATATTGTATTATCTGTTTAGCAGGCTCATCAAGACAGGAAGGGGAGGGGAAAACAGACCTGTGAATAATAAAGACACCAGACAGTCATTCCTTGACTTATCTAACAGTCCATAGTTCTCAGGTCAGTGTATAATTTAGGGAACATTGTGAACTTTCATGTAGAGCTCAGCATCAGTGGCTGTGTTTCTAATGAGGCTACCTAGCTGGAATGTTTGATTCATTACTGATTGATATTAAACTGCATATGTTTCATAAGAAGCCAACTTTTTGCCTTGATCTGAGGCAAGATTTTCAACTGGGCTATCGGGCAAATCCTAACAAGAGATGAGTTATTCTGTTAAGAGAGTTGCAAGCTTTGCAACGCAAATATTGGGCCAAGTTAAAATGATGAACTCCTTTCTCTCTCTCCTTCATTTTATTGCTTCAACACATTGCCTTCAGGTAATGAGGCAAGCCCTGGCAAGTAGCCAGACCTTCCAGGCACGGTGTCAGCTCTCCTGTGCTGAGGCAGAAGGGGCTGTAAACTGGCAACCTTTTTGCTCACTGATGTCCTTTTGTTTCCTGGCGCCATCATGTCCTGGGCACGTCTGTGCTGCCAAGATTTGTCTTGTGTTACGAGGGCATTTCCCAGGCTGAGATTTCTGATGTCAGGCTCATATCTCCATTTCACCACTTCAGATGCTCAGGAAAGTACCAGGGCCAGCTTGGTCTTGGAGTCAAGGCCTTGTGGGAAAGATTTGCCCATTCAAAGACTTAATATGCTGCTAGCATATGTACAGAAATATGATAGCTTTCCTTCAAGGCTGTGGGTGGTTTTTTTTGTGTCAGGAGTGACTTGAGAAACTGCAAGTCTCTTCCGGTGTGAGAGAATTGGCCATCCGCAAGGACATTGCCCAGGGAAGCCCAGATGTTTGATGTTTTACCATCCTTGTGGGAGGCTTCTCTCGTGTCCCTGCATGGGGAGCTGGAAATGACACGGGGAGGTCACCTGCTCTCCCCAGATTCAACCACCAATCTGTTGGTCAGCAGTCCTGCCAGCACAAAGGTTTAACCCATTGTGCCACTGGGGCTCCAGAGGTTATGATAAGGATTGTTTTATACTTGCTATCCTTGCCATATCTTATTCTGAGAGCACATGAGTCACTGAAATCCTGCTGGGCTTAAGGAAGAGCTAGGAGCATCTATATTTTACAAGGTCTTTAGCTTTCTCTGCCAAAGAGTGCTTCTGCCTCACCAAACTTCAACTATCAGAATTCCACGGCAGCGAGTCATGTCTGTTAAAGTGGTATCAAACTGCATTAATTCTATGGTGTAGACACATCCCTAGACCCTGTGTGCTATGTGGGCTAGGCATTGGATCATTGTTGTCTAACCAGCATGTTGTCTTGCATATGACTGTTACTGCTTTAGTTAGTTCAAGGCAATTGTAGATAAAATATATGTACAAACACGAGGAGTTAAACTTATCCTAGCTCCATGCTGCCCGTATATATGTTACACATGAGTGAAAAATGTATTTTCTATATGCACATTATATGTGTGAGAAGTGAGTCTCTGTTTCAAGACAACAGGCAAGCTATTAGCATATATATTTAAAGATGTTGCCAGATGAAGATGCAAAATGATTGACTTTTTAAAACTGAAAAAAGCCTGGTTTTTGTATTTGCTGCAAATCTAATGTGTTTGGTGTGATGCAACTTGGCCAAAAGCAATGGCATAAAAAAGAGCACATACACTCATGTAAATACATTATAAGATGCTAGACAAAAAATGAATTTTCTTCTCTAGCTGATTGTGTGATGTTTAGATGGGTCACACAAACAAAGGAAATAAAATAAGTACTGAGTCAGAAGATCCTTGAGCATTTAAAGGCAAGACAGGCTGTAAATCATGTAAGAGCTGTATGTTAAGGCAAGATTATAACAGCCAGAAGAAGTGTGTGAGAACTGAGTGAACTGGAAGGCAGAAAAATGACAATTATATATAGCCTTATTGTATCTAAAAATGTCTTCCATCCTGTGCTCTCCAACTCTATGACCTCATGAGCTATGCAGTACCAGGCAATACCTTTGTGTTAACTGTCAATCCCAGCATATCACATTTTATAGATATCATTTCCTGCAGAAGATTGCTGACACTGTTCTTTTATTTTGAAAATAAGGCTGTCAATGCACACGTGCCTGGAAAAAAAATTTGGCTGGAGGGCATTGGAGCCACCTCTGAAGGAAGCATCACCAACCTTTCGGACTCCTATGCTGCCAGTTTTCTGTGAGTTAACCCAGTGAGGGGCGCAGCTGGGTATTAATCAATATGTGCCTTGATGGTTGTAGTTCAAGTTGCCAATTTCCTTCCTAAGGGAGCGTGGCCTGACTCATGTGGATGACTGAATTAATAACTGGATTAACTGAACACTGATCCACCTTCCCTTTTGGGTGACTTCTTATTTTTCCTAGAACATAAAAGGTTGAGACTCATGAGTTCTGTTCTGAATTCAAATTGTTGTTTTATATACTAATGGTTTTATTTTGTATTGTACTGTGTGTTTATTTTATGTGTTGTTTTAAGCACCTTGTGCCATATGTAAGCTGCCCCGAGTCCCTTCGGGGAGATGGAGGAGGGGTACAAAAATAAAGTTATTATTATAAGTTTTTATGAGAGTTGTGGACCTCATGTAACCCCATGGTTGCTTTTATGCCCCCCATAGGAATTGAATTTTAATTACTTCTAGCCCCACCTCACCCTGAGCCTTTGCCTCAGGTGGCAAAAAGATGAAATCAGACTTCCGGTCACCTTTGATTTTATTTTGTGGGACTGATCTGTTCCCTAAAGGATCATGGTTTGGGAAAATAGGTCCTGGATACTCAAAGGTTCACCACTTGCTATAAGAATAATACAAATAATATTTGTAGGTAATATACCTTTGCCCTTGATTACCTTGAATTGTGTGAAGTTTGCTTCTGAGTAAACATGGAAGCCTTCTATGAACTAAGCCATGGTCTAGTAGGGTTTTTATTTGAGAAAGTATGAATTTTATCCTTTTTTGCCATAGAACTCACAGCAAATTTAGGCAGGTCACTTAATCTGTGACTCAGGCCCCTTCTACACTGTCATATAAAATCCACTGGATTATATGGCAGCGTAGACTCATATAATCCGGTTCAAAGCAGATAATGTGGATTATCTATTTTCATAATCTGGATTATATGACAGTGTAGATGTAGCCTAAATTGCTTTTTCCAGATCCTGGAATAAATGTGTGTATTACTATGCTTTGTGGATAAGAGACATTGTGTTTAATATAACTTGTTTCTTCTATGTATGGCAGTGTAGACTCATATAATCCAGTTCCAAGAAGATAATGTGGATTTTCTGCTTTAATAATCTGGATTATATGGCAGTGTAGAAGGGGCCTCAATTACAACTTTTTATCTAGAAATAGGTTTTATAGTGCTTAATGGGATTTATTTTAAAATACATATATACACCACATAACTTGCAGTTCTTTGTGCATTTATGGAACTGTGCATTTTTACATGGATGGTAGTGAATACAGTGGGATTTACTACTGGTATAAGTACAAATTCTCAGTAAAATATTTCCACCAGCAACATCTGTTTACCAGTGAACAGAAAGAAATAGGAAACTTTGTCTGGAATGTAATACCAGTTAGACAATGGAAAAGTTGCCCAAAGGTTCTGGAATGTTCTTTCCTACTGGAACTTCTTAAGGAGTAATTTTCAAGATCTGGGGAACTGAGCAAGTACAAGACACAGAATTTGTTAAAACCCTTTTTTGCTCATACAGTTTAACCACATTTCTTAGGTGCCCTTCTCTAAAATCCACAAGGGTCTTCTGATATTTTGGTATTAAATGCATTAAGATGTTTGCTTCTGTGAACTGCATCCCACTTGATCAGATACATCTGATAAAGTAGATAGTATCTACAAAAGTTGACAATATCCACAAACATTTATGCATAATATTTTCCCCAATATATAAGGTTGTGTGAGTTTCTGTGTTATTAGGTGGCAAAGACAGCTGAATAACCTCTGTAGAAGCCTCTTAAGGTAAAGATCTTAAGTGTATCAGCAGCACTATGCAGTTACCTATATATACACATGTATAAGTTGAGTGCAGGTTTGGGGGCCAAATTATGTATTTTGATGACCCATGAATAAGTCAGGGGTCATTCAGTAGAGAAGAGAAAGCACCAATGCTGCTTCAGGAGGCCACCCACCCCTGGCCACTGCCACCATTTCTCGACTCAGTTATTCAAAAATGCCAGAAGCGGTGCCAAGGTAGAGAGTGTAGGATAGGTCCGTGCTTCTTTAAATTCTCTTGAGACTTGTTAAGGTTTTGTCTTTTGCCCCATTGCTCAGAGAAGGGGATGGTTGCTTTTTAAAAAAAGAGTTAAGGTACAGTACTCATAATGATCTGTGGATAAATCAACTTAGTTTTTTTTTGGGGGGGGGTTGATTTTTTGACTAAAATTTCTTGATTTATACTCGTACATGAGTATATAGAATACATCCTTTTGATACCACTTTCACGACCATCTGCAGAAGTGATGTAAGTTACAGAATCTAGATCATGCATCCTCAAACTGTAGCCCTCCAGCTGTTTGGGTCTCCAACTCCCAGAATTCCTGACCATTGAACAAGCTGGCTAGGGCTTCTGGTAGTTGGAGGCATAAACAGCTGGAGGATGCCAGATCTGGATTATTGAAATACCAAATTGGGGGTATCTAAGCATAACTTTAAAAAATATTTATTAAGCTCAGGATATACGTAACTCAGGATTTATCTTTTCCAGCAGCCTAGTCACACTGTTGATTCTCCCTCCGCTTTCACCAATTTATCCTTGCTCATAGAGTATCAGATTCACAGTGGACGTAGAAAGTTTCTTTTTCTTGTATAGCTCATATGCAATTATGAATTTAGAGGGTTTCACATCTCAATGTAGAGGCCACGAGGCTACGTTTTGACATTCTTATTAGCTTACATTGGTTGTCTGGTCAAGGAATGACTGTATTTTCTTCTTGGAGTACAGGAAGGTGATGTCATGGGTTGCAAGCCTCAAGGTGGGAGGTTGGAAAGAACAGTCTTGGCAAATTTTCAAATCTTCAGTGAAATAAAACAAGGGAATTGCATGGGGTGTTTTCGGAGATAGAGTTCATGCTATTAAGTCTACAGAAAAAGGAACCATTGGGAACATAGGGTTTGACATGTTGGAGACAGTTTCAGCAACAAAAAGTAGTGGAGAAGCTTGTCCTTTTTGAACAAGTTCACTTCCTGTCTGCTGGTGAGGAAAGGTTGGCAACTTTGGCTGGGTTGCCTAGCTGAATGTCAACATGCTTCTTAGTATTGTTATCTTAATTTAGGTTAATACTTCTGCCTAAAAGTGAAGTGTGACACTCAACACTTACCTCTAGACTGCAGAATGCTCACAGAGAACAGTCTAGCTTCAGCAAAAGGACTTAGAAGCCCGCTGCCAAATAGCAGAAGCACCCATCTCCATGTTTCTCTTACCTTTGAGAAATAGGAGATACGTGGGACTTTAACCAGTGGTTAGCAGAAGAGCTCTGGTCCCTTTGCTGAACAACAGTCCAAAATGCACTCACCCCACTGAGATTGGCTGTTGGGCAGGATGAGGCAGCAGATGCTTGATACAATTGTTGATGGCAGCTTCCTCCTGGACTTCTCAGTCATTTCACAGCTTGTCCTGCATTCTCTATTCTTGCATTGTCCAGCTATACACTAAAGCAGACATGGGCAAAATCCAAAACACTTAATCAGAACTTGTGGTTCTTTGTGATTCTGATAATAGTTATTCAAAAAGAAAGTTTCTATGGTGCTCATGGCCTCAGGACACACAGCTTTTGAACTACCATCAACTTTATTCCTAACCTGGAAGCTGGAGAAGGGACAGGAAATACCATCACCAGTGGCAGGTGATGGTGTCCATATGTGAGGGATAATCAATCTATTCCAAGTTTGAGTCACAGGTTTAAAGGAGCAGTCCAGAGATCCCTTTAATCTAAATGAGTGCAACATATTGGAGAGCTCCAAGTGGGAACTAAAAACTGGAGCAGATTCGCCATCCTGTTGAAATGGCAGCCATCCATTGGCATGGTGTAGTGAACCTTACCTATTAGGCTGGGAATGAAGCCTGGGTAACAGTGAGTGAGGCAGGCCTCCATTTTGTAGAGGAATGCCAGGCAACCATCTTGAGTGTGGTTAGAAAGGGGGAGGAGCTTAGAGAGAGACTCCTAGGATTGGCCAGCCAGAGCAGAGGGGAGGAGCAAAGTCTTGGAGTGCAGAGGAAAAAAAGAGCTCCAGGGAGTTCAGTTTTGGGGTTTGGAGAGGAAACAGCAGTTTGGAGTTTGGAGGGTGTGTGTGTGAGAGAACTGAAAGCTGTGAAACTGACAGGCTAGGTCAGGCAGTTTGGATCTCTTGGGGAAGATAAGGGATTGACTCTCACTACTGGGCTGGTTAATAGAAGGACTCTAGGTTAGAGTTAATTAACAAACCAGGGGAACTTGTGACTATTCTTAGCAAATAGAGTGAGGGTTTTTGTGACCAATAGATAGATTGGTTGGTTGGAACTGTTTGAAACTAAGTGAAGTAATCTGAATCATACAACTAAGTTAAGGTGAAGAACGTCTATAACCGTTTACGCTTTTGTACCTCTCTGAAGTAATCATTTGCCTGTTTTAAGAAAATAAATTTTTATTCTCTTTTCAACTTTCAAAAGCCTCCACAGTGTATCTTTCCATCAAGAAGCCTTTATAATAGTTCCAGCAATACAACAATAAAATACCACAGAAAAGCCTCATAGTGAACATCAGTTTGGGAGCCAGGGGTGGAAACAGTGTGGGCAGGGAATGGGAGAAGCTTGCCTCGGATACATTTAACAACAAAAATCCTAAAGACATTTTAGGTTGGCGGAAGCTACCATTTTAAAAGAAAATCTAAAATTAAATGGTATACCCTCGCCTCTCACATACGTGTGCTTATGTGTGCGTGTGTAGAGTGGGGTTGTAGTACGTTATAATTGGCGGTGGTGTCAGTGCCATGATATATTTGGTGTCTTCCCCGCTCATTTGTTATAATTGGCTCAGCTCCTTTTTTATATTGGTGGCAGCGGTGGGATAAAAAGATTCCCCCCTGCCTGAAGGAGCCTCTCCCCGCTCTTCCGTTATACATGGTATTACATTTTGAAGCTTTAAACCACATGTACTATCCAACCTAACCCCCTGCCATGCAGGAATACACTCAAGGCACTTTTCATAGCCTCTGTTTAAAAATCTCCAGATAAGGTTTTTAAACCTCACCACACTCCAAAGTAGAATATTCCAACATTCAACAACTCATATCAGTGTTTGACTGCTTTTTGTCTTTGCCCAAGAATAGTTGCCATTTTTTTTTCGTGTCAGGAGCGACTTGAGAAACTGCAAGTCGCTTCTGGAGTGAGAGAATTGGCTGTCTGCAAGGACATTGCCCAGGGGATGCCAGCATGTTTTGAGGTTTTTACCATCCTTGTGGGAGGCTTCTTTCATGTTCCCGCATGGAGCTGGAGCTGATAAAGGAAGCTCATCCGCGCTCTCCCCGGGTGCGATTCGAACTTGGCAGCTTGCAGATCAGCAGCCCAACCTTCAAGTCACAAGGCTTTAACCCACTACTCCACCAGGGGCTCCATAGTTGGGGGGAAAAACAAAAAAACAAAAAACAAACAAAAACAAAAAAGCCTGTGATGGCTTCTATTTTTTACCACTAAAATACAGGGTGTGTTTGAGTCTATAAATTACATTTGTACAAACTTAATAAAACATTTTTCATTCTAGTTTATTCATAAACTATTCTGAATTATGTATAATAATGAATATTTAGCCGACCTATTAAAGATTAATATGCATTTTAAGGTGTTTGGTGTGTAATTATATCGTAGTCGAATTCATGTCCCAGTTGGTAGCTCCGGTTACACATTTTAACATCTTGAGTGAAGAATCTCAAATAGGGAAACATCTGCTCATTTATATGTATTATATAAAAAATATTTTATTTAACCACAGACAGGAAATATAATAACAAAATAATCAATTACCAGCATTTATTCAGAAATAATAATAAATGGAAAAATACACATGGCAATTAAATCCAGAATGGGGCATGTTACAACCAGGAATTCTCATATACCTTGGAGATTTACAAATATATGATTGAAGTGGTTCTTCAAGTGCATAACATTTAACTTTGATCCATGAAAGTATATGTCACAATATACTTGTCGGTTTTACAAGTGCCACAGGTCTCCCTCTTGTTTATGGTAACTTGTACTACTGAGTACTTCACTATAGTCTACACCAGCAAAAGACAGGCCCCCAAAGTTTAATTGCTAAGGGGCTTGCAGTTTTTCAGTGCCAATTGAATACTCCAAGGCTGATGGTAAATATATGCTTCAACAAATCAGTTGACTTGCCACTTTTAGATAACAGCAGGTAAAGGATTGTGTTGCAAAGCTGTGATGGAAATCTAGAGTTCCAGATCTTTGTTGCCTTGATATAACAGTAATCCATTACTTTAATGTTACATGCAAACCAATCCTTATGTATCCCTTCAGTAAGATGTATGCACAGGTTCTCTGAGTTTATTCCTAAGTGTGTAAACAGGACTGCAGCTGAAAGGAAAATAAATGAATTTGAACATAGAATGATTTTCTTCCTGTACGATCGCTTTGCTTCTCTCCAACCTCAGGGACTATCACAGATAGTAATGGAATTAGTTTTCTGGCTATCACTGAAGATTTCAGCTGGGATCTATATAATTGTGTGTGTAGTAATTCCAGCACAGCCTTTAATGGAAGAAGGAAAATGTGTATCACTAACCTTTTCCCCCAAAGTAGTTTTCACCAGATATATTCACAACAGTCTATTGCATTAACATCTAACTTTTGAAAACCACTTGAGTTTCTCTTGCTGAAAAGACTGTGGATTATCAGAGTGTAGGCAGGATAGGAAACCCAATATAGTGTAGTGTAAAAATCATTCAGCAATTTAATTTTCAAAAATTAAGATACAGATCAAAATTAATATACAAACCAGAACTTTATTATCTACTGAATTTTGCACTTCTTCAAATTTCATAATACCACTTGATAGCTCAGCATATGCATTTAAGTGTTTGCTTTGAGAGAAATGGACTTCCTGCACCCTGAGGCTATTCTGTGTCCCTCAAGGTCCAGTCTTATTTTGCGAGGTCATGGGATCCAAAAGTTTGTGTCCACATGACCACTGGTGGGTGCTGTGAAAATATGCCTGCATACATTGTGGGGTAAGGACAGTGGCAGACTGACCAGGGTGTCAGCTTGCCTAACGGCAAGCGAGTCCCCTTGAGCAGTATTGTATTTACAGTGAGTGTTTACTGTATATTGCCAGTAATATGCACTATATATATAGTAATTCCTTTAAAAATACATTTATTTTGCAAGAAAAAAAATCCCTTTTTACTTATGTATTTTTTAAAAAATCATTTATTTCTTATAAAAATTAAATAATAACCTTATAATTGTGGATTAGCTCTCTTTCTCTTTTGGCAACCAATATTTTTAGACTTAGTCTTCCATTGGGTAGGGACTACAATCATCACTTTCCTCGAGGGGGCACTATCCCTAGCCCTCAATCTTTGGCTATTTTTGTGCATGTTTATGCATTTCATCCACATTGCTATTCTCCCTTTTTTTCTTGCAAAATAGAATTGACCCTTTATCTTTGTATTTTTTATTTTTCTGGATCTGGTTATTTATGGATTTGATTAAAAAGTGTTCTCTCTAGTAATCTCTAGGTTCTCCATTGTGACTCTGTGTTCAATCTCCTCCAGTCATGCTGGTGGACCTAGGGATTGCTAAAGAGAACTCCTCTAAGAACCCCTAGGTCCCCAATGTGATTCTATGTTCAGCTTCCTGCAGAAGTTGACATAGAGTCATGCTGAAAGACCTAGAAATTCCTAAAGAGATGTTCTCTCAGGTAAAGAAACTGCAAAGCCTTCATTCACGGGTTTTCACTTTTCATGGAGGTCCCAAACCCCAGTTAATGTGAAGAGCTGATTGTAGAACTATTTCAAAATATTTTTTTTCGTGTCAAGAGCGACTTGAGAAACTGCAAGTCACTTCTGGTGTGAGAGAATTGGCTGTCTGCAAGGACGTTGCCCAGGGGACACCCAGATGTTTTGATGTTTTTATCATCCTTGTGGGAGGCTTCTCTCATGTCCCTGCATGGAGCTGGAGCTGGAGCTGATAGAGGGAGCTCATCCGCACTCTCCCCGGGTGGGATTCGAAGCTGACAGCTTTCAGATCAGCAACCCAACCTTCAAGTCACAAGGCTTTAATCCACTATGCCACCGAGGGCTCCTTCAAAATAATAAAAAGGGAAGATAATGAGGGGAACTCAACAATTAAAGCTTGCAATAGCTGACATAATGAAGGGCAACTAAGGAACAATTTATTGGTTGAACTGAAGAAGAAGCAATAAAAGGGTCAAGAGCTACTAGCAGAAAGGTTATAATTAAAGGCACCGTGATTTTGAAAACCTCAGTCATGATTTGCCAGTCCATGTTGGGCACTACATTTTTAAATACCACAAAATAATAAGAGGGTAACACAGAAAATAATGGGTTACAGCTGGTTGAAAACAAGGTTACCTGGATTGACCATAAAAATAGAGTAAAGAAAATATGTTATTTTCTAATGTAATTACAACTATATATGTCCAGCTCATTTACTTAGTTCTATAGGTTATGGTAGTCCAAGCATTTTATTTCACCTAATCTATCTCATGGGAAATTGTGATAGGGAAATTCAAGAAGGGCCAGGGTAATATGCAGTGAAAAAAATCAATAGTAGGCTAATAGATCTGGAGCAGTCTTTCCCAGTTTGGTTTTCTCTACAAATTCTGGACTGTTTCCCATCATTGCTAACTACTACTTGCCATGCTTTCAAGAGTTGATGGGAGCTTTTGAAGGGCACCAAGGTAGGGAAGGACTGTTGAGGAATAGACAGGCTTTTCCCCAAGAAGCTGTGAGATGTGGTCAGAGTGAAGGATATTTTTGGAGGAAACCAAGGCCTGTACTGTCTGAAAAATTGTTTTTTATCTTCCAGGTGGCTGAACGCCCTTGGGATGCTGGCCAGTCAGGGAATTGATGTGATAATGCGACACTCATTTTTTGACCATGGGCACAGCCATCTTGTGGACCAGGACTTCAACCCCCTGCCGGTAGGTGTATGGCTCTACATCCTGCACTTTCTGAACTTCCTCCTTCATTAACGTGTTTATATTCTGTCTTAGCATTCCCAGTCTTTTTGGTTTCCTGTTCCTTTGCTGTAAGTGCACAGTATACTGTACAGACCATTTTTTCTCCAGTTTTATGATTTACATACATTTCTTTTTCATGCTCCCTTTTTCAGTTCCTGCTTTAAACAAGTATTTTCTTTACCAGTAGTATTTTCTTCACAGGACACAGTGTCTTAGTCTTCTTCTTCCAATCACATATTTATTCCAGCTCCACCTATCTTCCTATGTCCCTATTGTCAGAGTTGTCTCTTTATCCCTTTCAGTGTTGTTAAGTGTGCACCAAAACACCCTTTCTCTCACCGCCCTCAACTTTTGCTCATCTCCTTGATCCTTCCTCAGCTCCTCTCACAGTGTCTCTGCTGTATCAGTCTGGGTTTTTCCTCTCTCCCTTTCCTGTTACCAGTCAGTAAATCAGAGGATTTGTGCTTGACTTCTGTGCCCTTGACCTGTTCTTCAGACTCTTGGCTGCACCACAAAATGATTTCTTTTTTTTTAAAGGGAAAGAAAGGGAAAAAAGAAAGAATAATCTATATGCAGCTAAAAATCCACTGCTCCTTGTGGCCTGTTTGAACTCTGCTTGAAAATACATTTTTCCAGATTGGCTTCTTTCAGTGCTAATAGGAGACATTAGTTAATGTCAGGCTTAACATGTTGAAAGCAGATGGGGCAAGGTTACCTCTGGAGCTGGAACGTGGTCCACTATGAGAGTCTCTGTGGGACTCTCATGGGGTACAAAAGAGTGAGAGAGCAAGGGGCTCCATGGGGGGCAGCAGGCAAGCTGCAGACCCCCCGAGGAGGGCAGGGCAAGAGAGGAGGTTTGGTGCCCTGAAAAGAACTGCAGAAACAACCAGGCTAAGGCAGCCAGATCCTTGGGGAAAGACTAAAGAACCAGAAAAACAGGGCTGAGCAATGTTTAGATTTATGGGAATGAAGGTGAAAGGAGTTCACAACTTCACACAGCAGGACAGTTCCCTTCAGTTAAATGCAAACCCACTCATTTGTAGCTCTTCAAAAAGGCTGAGGTTGTTGCCCTTTCAAGTGTGCAAGAGCTCTAATAAGAAAACCGTATGTAAAAGATCTTTAAAAGTAGCAGATTTTCTTTTAATCTTTTTCAGTCTACACCTAGCAAGTGGAACTTTTGGCAGCACTGGAAAGTGCTGGATCTCCCCAGCTAAGAATTTACAAGCTTGGTCCAGGGTACCAATCTGAGAGACACTGCCAGCAGGCTCCAGGAATGCAGCATGAATATCTGGGAAGCAGAAGGGAAGCCATGAAAATTGAGCCCAATCTGTTATGAACTGTGGATTTGGCATTCTTCTTCATTTAGTCTCTAGGAGATATTGGGCTTCTTCAGTTGTCTCTCTCAGTTAATCAATTGTTGGTTCTGGCTCGATTAGCTTCAGGCATCAGGAAAATGTATTAGAGATGTCTACCTCCTTTTAACATTGCTTTTGCCCAGTTTGTTCTCTGAGCGCTTCCTTAGTACAACATTTCAACACGTGTGTGAGATGCATGGAAGCATTCTCTAATCCCAGCTCAGTCCCAGAAACACTGAGGGGAGGAATACATCTCGGAGGGTTGTCTGTTTCTTGCTCTAGATTCAAACGGGAATAACAAAATCTGCCTAATAACTAGGGGATAGGGAGGAAGTCAGGGAAGAGAGAGAATGTATGTTGCAGATATTTATCAGGCTCCCAAAGGATACATGTAGAACAACCTGTGTTTTATGGAGCCAACTAATATTGCACCTGCTCTCACCTAATCACTGCAATGTAAGTACAAGTTGAGCATCCTTATCTGGAATTCCAAAATACTCTGAAATCTAAAATTGTCCACATTGGCTGACATAGTGACACTTTCAGTTTCTTATGATTCAAGTACGCAAGCTGTTTCATGCAAAGAATTATTACAAATATTTTATAACAGGCTATGTGTTAAAGGTATATATGAAACATGAATATTTAGACTTGGGCTTCTTTTCTACAATAGCTCATTGGGTACGTATATGAAAATACATATTCCAAAATCGAAAAAATTCAAAACATTTCTGGTCTCAGGCATTTTGTATAACGGAAACTCAAACTGTAGCTTTTAAAATTTATTTATATAACATTAGGATACTAGTCTTTGCAATTCTGGAGTAACATGAAATTAGGTCCAGAATTTGAAAAAGTTACTTTTGTGGATTGTAGTCATGGTAGCTAGGCATGGGTAATAGTGGGGGATATAATCCCCAAAAGCACTTTTTCTGCTCTCTGGCCCAAACATTGGTCCATTTAGCTGCTAGCCCAGTATGCTAGTCACACTAATGAGCATCAGCTATCAAAGTGTAAAAGCAAGATGTTTTCTTAACTTAATCTGGAAATACTAGGAATTTAACATGCATGGAAAATGTTTGCTCTACAATGTAGCCACAATCTTTCTGCAGTATAAAAGAACTTCCCTAAGGTGTTACACACATTTCACACTACTTCTACTATAGAAAATACTCTATCTGTGCTTCCTATTCTCTGGCCTTTACAGTATATGTATCTCCTTTTCTTTTTCTGCAATCTTTTATTCTTTTTTGAGTGAGAATATTTTCTCCTGCCCATGTCAGGTAAGTTGCTAGAGGGATGTTAAATGATAGCAATGGTAAGGCTGAGTGAGACCAGACTGTGAACTTGGGCTGAGGTGTGGCGTCTGCTCTTTTCCCGTGGGAGCTATCAGGGAGATGAAAGCGGCTGTTTGGACCTGTGCAGGGCTGCTGGGATGTGAAACTAAATCCTCCCACTAATTCAGTGACAAAGACTTTTCCACATGCTGTCTTTCTGTCTTTCCTTTGTGCAAACTTTCAGATGCTGAGAGAAGCAACAGCATCAATCACTGCCTTGGCCTGGCTGCCCATCAGCTGGCGATGAGCTTGGGCTGGGTGCCCTGCAAGGGTTCAGTTCCTTTGCTTTCCATGGCAGATCCTGAGCAGCTGAAACAAATGCCCTAGCCCTACAGATGCTCTGATGAAGTAGATGCTATGATAGCTGAGGTCATATGGCTCATCTCAAGTAGCTTAGAAATCCAGAGGATAATTCTCCCTGCCAACACAAACGTCTTTCAACTCTGCTGCTGTTCAAGATCAAACAGAAAATGCAGCATCTTCAAATACCACCCATCTTCTGCAACTATATATTTTGTAATGCAGTGAGATAGTGCTTTCTCTGATGCTGCTACATAGAAGAGTTATACATCTGTAAGTTGTTCCATAGGAAGAATAAACAGCCAAGTGATTTGCAGAGCTTAGAGGTGTTACTTTTTTTGGACTACGGCTTCCAGAATTCCCTTGCTAGCCATGCTGAGTGGTAAATTCTAGCAGTTGTAATCCAAAAATAACTTTTCTGAGCTCTGGTGATTTAAACCCGTGGCCTTTAGGTGGCCCTGCAGGATGCTGGCCTGTTACTACTCTGGAAACAGAAATTGCCATAGTAGCAGTAAATCCTGCAATATGTGCTTGCTCTACTACATCAATTAGATCTGCATCTCTGGTCACAAAGAGTGACCCCCTTCCCCCCCCCCCCCCACCCATTGATAGATATAGAATGAATTGTTCAAAGCAGCCAAGGAGCCCTGACTGCTGATGGCATTGAACTGAGTTCCTATCTATGTTCAATGTCTGAACTCTGTCAGGAAGAGGTGATGACAAGAAATAACTCACTTATTCCTCTTAATTACTGAACAGACCGAGACTTTGCATTCTTCCTTTCTTTGCATTCGCAGTTGCGGCTGGTGGGGACGAGAGAGAGGGCCTTCTCCGCTGTGGCCCCCCGCCTCTGGAACTCACTCCCGAGGGAGATTAGACAGGCCCCCACCCTCCTTGCCTTTTGAAAAAGCCTTAAAACCTGGCTTTTCCAGAGGGCCTTCGACGACTAATTTTTGGGGGTTGACTTGTCTGTCCATTTAATTTAATTAGAGAGTGTTCTACCATGATTATTGATACCTTGCTGAGTACTTCTGCCATGAAGCTACAGAAGCCCTCTATTTCGGCCTAGAACTGTTTTATCTCCTTGTTTTTAACATGTGATGTATGTATTGATTGTATGACTGCTTTTCATGTTTGATTTTACAATGTGTAATTTGTCACTGTTTTTATTATTGTTGTGAGCCGCCCGAGTCCCCTCGGGGAGATGGGGCGGGATATAAGAATAAATTTATTATTATTATTATTATTATTATTATTATTATTATTATTATTCCTCAGTACATACCAGCAGCCAGCAGCATGAAATCCCTTTCCTTAAATATCATAGTAGGGCTTGGCTTCTTTCTGGTGTAGTGTTTTGGGTAGTCTGCCTAGTTTCAGTCTCTATGATACACCACAACACTTCTTTCCCTACATAACAGCCCGAAGAATCAATCCAGACTAGGCAGAAGTTTTGTGTGGAGTCTATATAGTGAAAGCATGGACAGCATTAGGGTACTAGATGGGAGTTGTCTTAAAACAGGAGAACCAAATTGTACCCACCCCACACACACAATATGTCTTCTTTTTATCATATGCAGGCCAACATGGTGAATGAAAATAGTTGCATTTCTTTTGGCCATCTCTTTGGCTGAGATACAGCACCCTTCCCTGAAAAAGGAATCTTGGGTGTGCGAATTCTAGGAGGGTTCTAGGGTATTATAGTAATCAAGTTATTGAAAATACATCAACATTTTATTTAATTCAGGAGGTATGGGGGCATTGTGGACCACAAAGGTGGACTCCAGGGGCTGCAAGCTTTCCTCAACCTACACTTTCCCCATCCCTGTCTTAAAGAAATATAAGCAACAGGGAAGGCTTCTTTGGGTTGCTCAAGCATGCAGAGTTGTTTGTAGAGAACAAGGCCATCTAGGCATGCT
Organism: Anolis carolinensis; assembly: GCF_035594765.1. Taxonomy (NCBI): domain Eukaryota; kingdom Metazoa; phylum Chordata; class Lepidosauria; order Squamata; family Anolidae; genus Anolis; species Anolis carolinensis. The sequence continues at coordinate 234,640,124 of NC_085843.1, read as the reverse complement.
TTGGTCACAGTTACTGTGCAGGAAAATGGACATCCATACCAAAGCTGAAGGCAGCTGCAAATATTTTGGGGTTGACTTTCTTCCACCAATATGTACTGGCTCAAGGAAGTGGAGGCACAATCTGTATATTTAGAGTTCCAAAAGAAAAGCAAACCCCCTTAATTTCTCTGTTCTTCTCATAGTTTAATTCATATCCTGCCTTAAACTTGTTCATTTTGTGAGTCAGAAATCTTCTGCCTGATGGCAGGGGGCTGCATCCACTGCATTAAGTCAGAAATAAGTAACACTTAGCCAGCACAGATTCAGCTCATACAGTGTTACAGAAAGATGCTACCATACTTTGCAGAAAGCAGTAAAATCTTTCTCACACCTCATTGGCCTTATAAAAAGCAGCAACACCATGCCTTATTTACTAGCTACAGAGTGATTTTGGCAAACTCTTTTTCAATTCTACCACATCTTTTATTCCCATAAGTTAGAGTAATATTTTTCAAAACTGATGCAATTGGTGCCAGAACATGGTGACTTCTGATTCTCTAATGGTTACAGCATTACCTAACCCCAGAGCTGAGAAAAGTTACATATTTCAAGTATAGCCCCCCGAGTCCTCCAAACAGTAGAAGAATTAAAGTTCAAAAAAGTAATTTTTAAAGCTCAGCAAAGCTCTAAACATGGTTGATCACTGCACTGTCCTTCCAATAGACTCATGATGGCGATGAAAATTTTATTTGTTTATATTCCACTTTTCTACCAAACATGAGGTGCAAGGCAGCTAACAATATAGTTAAAAGCAATACAGATGCAACAACTTCAATATAAAGTTATTTTTTATAAACAAACGATTTATATAGTTAAACAAATTAAATAGATTAAAACCTTAAAAACAGAACTGTGCAGCATTAAAAGCTCACCCCAAGCAGTTTCTCAAAGCCTGATGGCATTGAAAAGTTTTAATTTGCTGGTGAAAGAAGAACAAGGATGTGGTTATGGGTCTTCCTAGGAGAGAATTTCAAAGTCATGTAACAGCTACTAAGAAGGCTCTCTCCCTTGTTCCCATCAAATGAGCCTGAAAAATGTGAGGTAACAAAGAGAAGCCCTTCTCCAGAAGATCTTAAAACTCTATTGGGCTCATAAATGGAGATGTGGTCTCTAAATAGCTTGGTTCCAAGCTGTATAGAGCTTTATAGCTCATCTCCAGCACTTTGAATTGTGCCTGGAAATGGACCAGCAGCCAGTGGAGCTGATGCAACAAGAAAGTTGTGTGCTCTCTGTTGGCTACAATTATTTGTGCCAACTGAAGTTTCTGAGCACTTTTTAAAAACAGCCCCACACTGAGCATATTACAGTAATCCAAGAGGGATGTGACCAAAGCACGCCTAACAACAATTTTCTTTAAAATGCTTACATCTTTTAATTGTGTTCCAGACGGTGAAAATGAGTTTAGGACTGGAATTCTGTATTGTGCAGAGAATCCTATATGCACCTTGACTGGAAATAATAAACTGTCTGCCTCACAGATGCATCTTGAATGTGTCTTGTCTGCATATTTGTGGCTGGTGGCACTCTTTGTTGTTGGGCTGCATTTCATTTTCAGGCGCGAACATGCGTCTCTGGAAGGAACGGGACGTGAAGTGTGGAAAGCAGAACCACAAGTGACATTTTATGTTCCTCTGTGTTTGCCAGTAAAAAGCTCTCAGAGGGCTGTGAGTCAAGGGACTATTATACTTCTGCTACTTGCCAGGTTACAGCAACATTTCTTCACCATGTGGTTAGTGCACAATTTCACAGTCCTGGCCTGGTTGTAAAGTTGTACTGGGCCCTTGAGAATGTATCCTGTAATGGCTCTGCCAGGAGAACAGCATGTCTGTTTAACAGGACTGTATGACAGATCGTCCACTTCATGCAGTTTCCAGCACCTTCCATCTTTAAACACACCTGTGTGACAGACCCCTTGCGTCATCTTATCAAACTGCCTTTGGTGGCATTACTGAACTCATTCATTCTAGAGCACTAAGGTCCAATATGTGACAGACCTTATGTCTTTTAAACAGTTATTGTACATGGGAAAATTGGGCCAGGTGCGGTTTCTTTTAGCAAAGGAAAACTGTGTATTCCAAACATTCTGCTTTCTACTTAGATGTTAAAAATAAAAGTGTTCTATGTAGTATTTTTGGAAAATAAAGATGTTGCTTCATGATATATAGTTTTGGACACAGAGTTTTTAAACAAGTATGGTTGACATCCTGGGCTTCTCTAAGGGTCTATCTTTGGAGTAACCCATCTACCTTTTTTCCCTCCGGCAGGATTACTGGTTGTCCCTGCTGTACAAGCGTCTTGTTGGGCCTAGAGTACTTGCTGTGCATGTGGCTGGCCTGCAGAGGAAGCCTCGCCCTGGCAGAGTGATTCGTGATAAGTTACGCATCTATGCTCACTGCACCAGCCACCATAAGTGAGTTATTGTATTACTGTAAACAAGTGCTTGATGGGAAGATCAGGGGCATAAGTGACTAGATGACTCCAGGTTTACTCAACACTGGCTTCATCCTGGAAAGGGAGATGTGAGTCTTTGTAGCTGTACCTCCACCTTCCAAAGCAAACATGGGAAAAATATTTTTCTTCAACTGTCATTATCTCCACTGCCCGCCCCCCAAAAAGCTGGTATATTGTAGTCACAAAGGGCAACTGTTCCTGGGGCCCTATACCTGCCAACTATGTGAGAGATGGTTCTTTTTTCTCTCCCCTTCTCAGCATTCACTTTGTACAATTCAGCATCCTTCCTTGCTCAGGTTGAAGGTGAGGAATGGCTCTGGTGATGATAGGGAAGAGCTGTAGCTATCTCTGGGCCTGGGGTGAAAATCTTTGTGACACAACTCCTATCAGGTTAAGATTAAGGGAGTGCATTTCCCCCAGGATCTGGTTTCAGTGACTTCTCTCCTGCACCCTCCCTCCCCGTTGTCCTGCTCGGGGCACCCAAACTAGCTAGAGTTTCTGTGATAAGCCTTTTCAAAGCATCCTGTGAGCGCCAAACCTGGAACTTCCTGCACACACAGGTCCCTATTGTTACCCCTTCACGTGGCCCACATGCTTTCAACACATCTCCTCCTCCTGGAGGGAAACCTGCCTAATGACTGACAGCTAACTGGGAGTTGAGACAGGGACAGGTGAGGAAGGAAGGACAGTCAAGCACAGGTGGGCAGCCTCTGGCACCATTCTGTGCTTAGGGCAGTTGGAAGGGAAACTGCATTTCACAACTACAGAATATACTCTCTTGGTTCGAACATTTCTGAAGACATCTTTCATATTTTCTTTTTTTAAAGAGGATTACCAAGATAATGTGGCAAACTTTAAGTTTTCTAAATATTGTTTCCCCGAGAAATATTTATCAGTTCGTTTTTCCAAATACAGATTGTGGGATGTACCTAAAATCATCAGAACTTGGGAAAAGATCCTCTTTGAACTGCAACTCCCAGAATCACCCAGTCAGCATGGGGCTGCTGATTGTGGGATTCTGTCACCCAAAGGGTTATTTTTCCAGGTCCAGTTTATGACTCTGACTAGATTCCTTTGCTAACCCATTCTCATAGCTCCACATTACTGGAGAAGCAGGACAGCATGCACAGTGAGAAGGACAGAGACTTCCAGTTTCTCTTTATTATGCTGCTGAATGTGTTGGGGCTATGCTCAAGCCAAAAATTCCTTTTTAAAAGAGAGATAAAAGTCAAGGGATGTTTCAGGACAGGTCCCTGAATTAAAGTGCAGAAAGGTCTTCACGCTGTTGCCCAGTTCAGCTAAATAAAAAGGATCACAGCTCTGAGTGCTGATCCATACTCAGTTCCATGTGACTGGGATGAAGACCTATTATAGAAGTCAACTGCATCTTGAGAAGTATGCACAAAACACACTTGTTGCTCCATTTCTCTTACAGCCACAGTTATGTCCGTGGTTCCATCACACTTTATATCATCAACCTTCATCGGTCCCGGAAGAAAATCAAATTAGTGGGAACCCTTCGGGATAAACTTGTCCATCAGTATGTGCTGCAGCCCTATGGTCAGGAAGGACTACATTCTAGGTGAGCACCATTATCCTGACAGGGAGTGGGAAGTGGTATTTGGTAAAAATTGTCTTCTGTGTTGACATCCAAAGTCAATTGAGACTGAACCACAGTACCTCAAAAAAAAAGAAGGTCTCATATACACTACATTATATGGCAAGAAGATATAATAAATGCTAATGCTGGTATCAAACCAATAATTACACATTTACAAAGCTTTGAAAAAAATATTCTTTTAGACTCCAACTCCCAGAATTTTACTGATTGCATGTCTATTGGCAATGCTGCTTGGGAATTCTTGGGAATTGTAGTCCAAAACAATGACTTATCTTAAGCTCTGCTTAGTCTACCTGTCTTTGGTCCACACAGGCTCCTTGATTTCCTTCTGTCTGCGGGTGCGAAGGTTGTATCAAAATTAGCCTGTTACCCTTTAAAGCATCACAGAACTACTATATTTGCTTAAGGAACAGAGCTCTCCTTCTTGATATTGATTGTCACAGACAGAACGCCACCAGATAAGATTCAACACAGTTTATTAAAGTTACAGAACCAAAAACGCCCGTAAAAGACAAAGGGCTAGGCAAACACTGGCCTTCAAGGTGAAAAGATACTAAAAAACGTTCAAAAGATAAACCGGATTAAACCGGAGTTTAATCCGGGTTAAACCAAAAATGCTTACTTCAGCCTGGCACTATAAACAAACAAAAGCTGGTAAACAAGGTTCAAAGAAACACAAGTAACTGGCAGCAGATACTTCTCTGCTACCAAAAGCTGTGATTGAGTAACTAAGAAGTTACTCCTCCGAGCAGCAAGCGAACTCCGGGTTCAAACACATCAATCAGGGCAGCAGCGGTCAGCGAGGTCCCAATCCGGTCCGAAGGTCGAAAGCCAGGTACAGATGCCTTTAATTCACCAGTTCCAACGATAGCCACAGGAAGGATAGTCCGAAGTCGTAGTCAGTCAGTCAGTCAGTCAGTCAGTCAGTCAGTCCAGAGTAGGCAATTAGTGTCCGTCAAAAAAACGACGGAGGTCCAAGCTATTAAGATTAAACACAGGTTGCACAACAAAAGCCCACACAGTTCCTCCCGCCGTCCATGCCCAGTGTCCTTGGCAACTTACGTATTCAGCAAACGAATCACACCCGTCTTCAGGAAGTTCCCAACAAGAGCCCAAGCGTCCGTCCAGATTACCTTGCCCAACGCAATTAGCCCTGGATTCCAAACCCCATTTTATGCCAGTTTACAACTCATCGCTGTCAGCTGTTACCCTAATTCCAGGTGCCTCATCATCATCCTCCTCATCAGAGCTAAAACACCTTTGACTACGCCCCACAGCATCCCCAGCTGTGGATCCCGTTCCATCCCTCCAGCTCGTCCACGGGTCTAATCCTGAAACCCCCCAGTCGCCTTCCATACTATTATTGCCGGTGGCACCCAAATCCTCCCTCACACGAGTCCATTCCATGTCATCCTCCTCTGAGCTAACCATCTCTTCCTCCATTCCCTCGGTAAAACCCTCAAAGGAGTCTTCGTCTGTTGGTTCTGCAAATAAGTCCCGCAGCCGTTTCCTTTCTCGCTCCTCAAGAGAGTCTGACTCTCGAGGAGTCTTACGACCACGTCTTCCAGTATCGGAGCCATAAGGCTCAACCATAACATTGATTCTGTGTATAATGCAATCCTTTATCATTTATTCATTTATTTAAAACTTTTTGCTTTGAAAAAGTTCAAAGTAGCTATCAATAAAAATATGAGACAGTAGCTAAAAGTAATAAAGTAAAAGTAGAAGTAATAAACAGCCATCATAACTAGCCTTATCTTCTATCAACCTTCCCTATCTTTCACCAGTTTATTTATTTATTTACTACATTTATATCCCACCCTTCTCACCCTGAAGGGGACTCAGAGCAGCTTACAAATAATATGTACATACAATAAGTCATATTACCAGCACAGCAAAACACCAGCACTACACATCACCATACCGCACCACACTACCACACTGCAACACTACCAGCAACACCACATGCAACATGCAACATACAATTAATACTACTAATTTGTATTATTATTAGCACTACACTGCATCACATTACAACAATATCAACATCATATGCACATACAATATATGACATTATTATGTATTATTGTATATTATACAGTTCTCTTATAGGATGGCCAAGTTGGTGCCTTTACTATATTTTGTGATGATGAATTTTACAGTCTACTTTCTGGGTGATGAAGTGCTTCCTTTTAGCTATTCTGAATCTCCCTCCATTGGATACCCCTTATTTGAAGCATTATGTGAGACAGATCTTAAAAGAACCTTGTCACAATAACTTTGCCTTCAAGTTCTTTCTGTTTTGGTTCAGAGTGGGTTTTCTTTGCCTTCCTCTGACTGAAAGAGCTGGAATTTTCTTTTGAAAATAACATTTCAAGCTCTGCTGAGAGAGGTAGAAGAGTATCTCAGAAACTAATGCCAGAATACAGGGCATATAAAATGAAAGGGGACCACAGTGTGGAGTTCCAGACCATTAATATATGTCCAGATGAATTGGAGAACGTGTGAATAGGATGCAGTGCACAACCAGAAAACAATAGCAGTTCTGGATCCATTTATATCTTAGACTTGCATGTGTAGAGGGACAGCTGATGCCAACCAACAAAAAGAGTGGTTCTCATGTAGTTCTGCATTTTTCATCACTGCCCCAAGTCTCTTCTGACCATCTCAAAATCTTCTCCTCTCTCTTGCTATCTGGGGAAGGAACCAGACTTCCCTTTTTTGCTTGTTTGATGGAGGTTCTTATGCATCTGTTCTATGTGTGCAGGTCAGTGCAGCTTAATGGGCAGCTGCTCACCATGGAGGATGATGGGACCCTGCCTAACTTGAAACCACGTTCTCTTCGTCCTGGACGGACTCTGGTGATTCCACCACTCACAATGAGTTTCTACGTGGTAAAGAATGTCAATGCTCTTGCCTGCCGATATCGGTAGCTCCATCCATCCTACTGCCAAGAACAGTTGGGGCCTATCCTGGCAAGTGGCATTTCTTGGTAGGCTCAACAGACATCACAGAAAAATTAGGGTGAAAAGGCCCTTGAGAAACTTCAGAGGAGGGTCAAACTGAAAGCACAGTCAGCCATTTCAGAAATTGAATGCTTCATCTATGCAGGTGGCAATGCCAGCACCTGTGATGGCTACTCCATGATGGAAAGAAAAGAAGTGTTTTCCTGCTACCTCAGCTGGGTCAAGGCCAAATTCTTATTTTTCCCTTTATGGAAAGAACATTACACAAGAGCTAGAAGGAATTGACTTCCAAGCTGTCCCCCTGAAGAGCTGAGTACCAAGAAGCTATTGCAGAAGATGAGTGAGGAAACCTGAACTTCTGCAAAGTGACATTTCCATGGAAAGCTGCCTATGCTGCCCTCTTCTTGACAGCCTGGGAAGCATCTTAAACTATGAATGACTCTTAAACATTGAGACAAATCTATAAACTAAGGATTTTGTGCCACCTGGTGGGCAGGAGAAATGGCTGTAAAAGAGAGAGAACCTCTTCGCTATATTTGCTAAGCATATGCACAGGCACTGTGTCCATCATTCTAGCAGCTGCCAAAAGTGTATCAACAGAGAAAGCTTTATAATCTAGGCCTTCGAGCTTTATTCCTGTGGATTTTTCTCCCCCTGCTGGCAACTATCACAAGAGCATGTTATACACAGCTGGCAACAGAGAAAGCTATGCAGTTGTTGGGCATGAGATGGAGATCCAAAGGGTATGCAAAAAGATGCAGTTGTGCAAGGCATGTGCTAACACAGGACTCAGAACAGCCTCTTTTATAAATAGTTGTGCTGCAGAAGAAAGATAATGCAGCATATGACAGTTTGGATAAGAACTACTGGGTGCCTGCAGCATTGTGAGTTGGAAGAGGAGAGGTTTGGTCTTGGCTGCTGTCAGTAACGCTGCCACCCGGGAACATTTGCTGCAAATGTTAATTATTAAATTATATTTTCTGAAGAACCGAAAAGATACTTGAATGACTGAGAGATGGGAATTTGTAAGAGAATTGTCTTGCTTCAGGGAGGTAATCACATTTCAAAATGACAGCTGACATACTTAGAAATTGCAATCACATTCTTGTTTCAGGACTCTAGGCATTGTTGGTATCTATATTCTTTACGACTGGTATCTGCATTTTACAAAAATTCACAGCTAGTTTCAGAAGTCAACCAGACTTGTCTTTGAGTATCAGTATTCTTACTTTGTTTTCCTGGAACCACCAGCAAGTAACTATATTCCTGGCTGTAATCTCCTTGTGATGCAACCGAGGAATAAGCTTTGGTTCTTGCACTCACAGAAATTAGACTATTCTTGCAGGTGATAGAATGCTGATGGATAAAAAGTTACAGATGTCAGGAAGCCCTGTTGAGGTACTCTCATCCAAGTCCAATGGTCACATGGGACGTAGATTGCTAGCATTAAATCTACATAAAAGGCCTCCTTGAACATGAAGACCTCTTAAATTATGGGCAAAGTATTTGGCAGGATTTTGTTTTAAAACATGATGCCAAAATATGAAAGAATGCAAAAGGAGAAATTTGCAGTACTTCCAGATGAAGATTTTACTGTGCATTACCTCTTTCATGGAAGTTTACAGATGGTCCAGCTTGCTCATTATCCATTTGCAGTTCTCCCTTCCTTAGGGAGGGCTTCCTTCTTTGGTTTCCCCACATTTTTCCTTTTATAAGGGGAAATTAAGGAACAAAGAATAGCAGCACACTGCCTTTTAATTTTGAGTGACAGGAATCTGTCCAGAATCCCAAGAACTACAATTTAGTCACAGACACTTCTGAAAACAAATTGCTTGTTACATTCTTTCTGATGTCTGTTTATCCCTTCTGGATTGGGGAAAATAAGGACTTACTAGTATAATCAGACGAAGGGAAGACAGATTATATTTAAAAATCTTATCAGGCTGAAGCTATATTTTGGTACTAAACTTTGCTTCTGCCCAATTTTATTTAAACTCAAAACATCTTCTTGTCCATCATATGTTGAGGAATCTGAGCTGTTAGGCTCAAAAAAAAATAACCCTCAGTTGGGGTGATTCCACCATAAGTGTAGCAGAGTGCTAGAAACAAACTTCATAACCAGCTGAAACTTACGTGTGGTGAGCTAGGATAAGCTTCTATTCATCAGGATGGCACAGGATTACAGAGCAAAACTTTAGGTTCAAAAATATTTATTGAAGTAAAAGAAATACATTCTTGATAGAAAAGGTCTTGGAACTATCTAGTTTACTAATCTCATCTTCTAAAAATGTAAAAATGATAAAAAGTATCAAAAAGTTCATGCAGCTATATTTTGCTTGGAGAGGGGCAAAATGCATCCTTGCTAGAAGGAAGAAAGGGCAGAGAAAACAACAATGGAGGATGGCTGCATGGCCAAAAACCAAGGGCAATAAAAATACCTTTAAAGAATAACTCACCTCATACCTCACAGAGATTCCATTGCTATAATGTCAAAGGGGGAGGAGGTAGAGTAGAGATAAAAGCCCCTTCTGGAGGAAAGAAAGCATGCATAGGAATGTGTGTGTGTGGGGGGGGGGGGGGATTCCCTCACATCCTATTTCTAGTCTAGCTACTCATTGAGGTCTAGAGACTTGATGACACAAGAGACTTGTGCTGTCCAGGAATGTATTAAAGCTCAGAACAACTTCTTGTCCATCATAACTGACTGCTTGCTCTACCAGCATTTTAATTAGAAGAGAAATGCCTTTGAGTTGAATCTAAGAGGTTACAGCAAATAAGTGCAGCTCATAGGTTGCATGCAGCTTCAAAGATCTTTTGTGTGTGAGTGTGCTGTCCCCAAACATCACCAAGTCTCCTCTCAGGAAGACAATGACAGCAACAGCACCAGGGACTCTAGCATCCCCTAATGGCTACCAAAAAAAGAAGGAGCAGATGTCTGGCTGCTGTCTATTTTTACAATGTTTGCATGCCTCTGGGAGTCCAGAAGCAAAGACAATTGGGAGAAGGGACTGTGAATTTTACCTGCATACTGCACTCTCTAGACCAGGGCTCCTCAAACCTTTTAAGCAAGAGCCGGTTCAAGGTCCCTCAGAGTGTTGGAGGGTCAGACTATGGTCTGAAAAAACATGAACACTGCACATATCTTATTTGTAGATTCAACATAAGATGCAAGTTTAAAATTCATGATTAAAACTAGCTATGTAGGTCTGCTGGAAGAGATAGGTTTTTAGATGGTTTTAAAATTCTGATAGCTCATTTAGGATAAGATTTAAAGACCTCTATTTTTTGGGTGGGGGTGGTTCAGATCCTTTACAGTTCGGTCTCCAAGTATGTGGCCAAAGAAGACCAAAATGCATGCCATCACACATATAACTTGCAATCAGCCCCAATCAGACCAGGAATCCAACTCAAGAGGAAGTCTTCATATGAAAATCTTAATGTGCATAAGGTTTTAGTGCCATATGTGAGGAAATATACAAGGTTCCTGGTATATGGAAACAAATTATAATATTGATTCAACAAGTGCTCTGCAGTTTGCTTTCTAAACTGAAGAGACCGAAAAGAGAAAAGATAATGTATAATGGGAGAGCCATCCTCCTGTCTCACCCTCTGTCTCCAATTGTGAGGATCTGAACCTATCCCACTGCCATGGCACCAACTTTTAGGTGCCTTTCTCCTGTGCAAAACTTGATTTGTATGATCCCATCAATGGACACTGCTGTCCTTGAACCACTGCTTCTGCCACAGGCCCTATATGTCTGAATTCATCCACTCCAATAACACTATTGTAGTATTATCAGATGTGTACTACAAAATTTAATTTATTTTTATTATTAAATTCAACATAAGTTTAACATTACTTATTTAACACATCCAGATCCTAACAGACCCTAAATATCTCTCGTTTCTCTCCCATGTCTCTGTATCTCTTGTTCCTTACTTCAATACTCATCTTCAATACTATCACTCTAAGTGACATCCTAACCTTTTAAATGTTCCTTCAATTATTCAGCCACTCACCAGTCACTCACAACATTCCATATTTTCACTCTTTCCCAGCAGATCTTACTGTATTTACTATACATCATGTACAGAACCATAGGAAATATTTTACCTTAATTTTTCTAATAAACATAACAGAATTTTCCACCTTCCAAAAGTCCAAAACATCATGCATACCACATGAAGATGCCAGTAAAACTGTTGCTGCTGACTTGCAAAATGCAGCAGCTGTGATAAAGAAAAACTCAGATGTGGTGGTTTGTTATGCACCAGTTCAGCCAGATGTGGTACAATCAGTAAAAAACAAACAAACAAACAAACCCTTGTGCTTGTGGATTGCTCCTATGTGCATACCAGAATTCACACTAAGTAATGCTGTCTCATTTTTCTAGTCTCACCAAGACAGAAAAACATTTCCACAACCCAACTGTGACCTATAGCTGTCATGTAGCTCATGCCCAGGTCCCTCATTGTACCTAAATTAGCCTGAACGTCCATTTAGGATCCCATATACTATTGATCAAAGGATTCCAAGTTTAGTAGCTCAGAGTAGGTTGTCTCAACTGCTTAGGGGTTATTTTGTTTTAGAGAGCCCTTTCTCGCCAAATTTGTTCATGTCCAAAGTCAAAAAAGGATACTATCTCAGTCTGGCAATTCTCTTCCTAGTTTACTCTAGACAGAAGAGTTCAGCAACATGTGGCCCTCTGGATGTTAGATTTCAATCTGTGATGGACGGTGGGACTTGAATTCCAACATCTAGAAGGCTATAAGGTAGGGGTCCTCAAACTTTTGAGACAGAGAGCAATAGTTTGAAAAAAATGAACAAATTCATATGTACATTGCACATATATTATTTGTTGTGCAAAAAATGAAAGAACAAAACAATATTTAAAATGAAGAACAATTCTAAGAAATATAAACTTGCTAGTATTTCAATGGGAAGTGTGGGCCTGCTTTTGGCTGATGAGATAGTCAAATTAATTGGAATTGTGTGCCTTCAAGTTGTTTGAGACTTAGGATGACCCTAAGTCTAGAGATTAGGATGGGGGCCAGGTAAATGACCTTGGATGGCTGCATCTGGCCCCACGGGCCTTAGTTTGGGGACCCGTTATAAGGTACCCGGGGAAAATGGTGGGGGTGGGGGAGACTTCTCCTCTACAGACGTCTTCATTGAAGAGCATAAAACTGGGCAGTACAAATATTTTCATACACATTAAAACCTGCCTCTCCAAGTGAGCTCATGCACAAGCTCTAAAATCATCATTCAAAATGTCAAAAAGTCCACTCATCTTCACAAAACTACTTCCTTTGGACTAAAATTCTCAGATTCCTCCAGTTAATGTAGTCACTTTCCAAGCTCTGGAAATGATTCAAGTACGTAGCCATCATCTTACAACTGGCTGCTGCAGAATATACTCAAACAGGACCATTCCCACAACACTTCCAAGTAAGCCAAATAAGTGAAGAAGACTTAAGTGTAATCCCAAATTGTGGTGCTCTGGATGGACAGTCTTAAATCTTTCACTCTCAGTACACTGCTGTGGTGATTAAATCATGTTGGGGAGTATGTGTGAATGCTGTGAGACAGAGCGGAGAACCTTGCAGGTGCATTAATTCTGCAAGCCATATGATCTCCATCTTTGTATCACAGTAATTTGCGAAATCTATTAAGGACAGGAAAAGCTATTCACTTGCAATCCCGCCATTCCTCCTCCATCACTTCAACTGTTGCTATATTGTCTCCCATCTGTACTGTGCAGACTATTATGTAACTCACTTTATTTATTATAGTTTTGAACATTATAGCAGGGAGAAATAAGTGCACCGAAGAAATAGCCTTTATGCTTTTGTTAAGGGAAGTGTGGGGTGTGTTCTCTGCATTGCCATTCCCCTGACTGATTGAAAACATGAGAAATCCTTAACATGTTTCCTGTAGGGAGTTTGCCTGAGACCACTCCATCTTCACAACACAACTCAATATTTGGATTTAACTTCTACATTAAGGGGATTTTTCACCAAAAGATTTAAGACGAGAAAGTCTTACTTTGTCCTTCCCTGCTTCTCCACTGAACCTTCATGCAGCAGTAGACATTTACACAAAGACATAAATATTGTTACTTTTCTTTTCCTTCCAAAAATGTTTGCTGGAGGAAGAAGCTCTCTTCTTGCCTCCACTCTACACCAGCCTTGCGCAGATGGAGTCCTGTGCTGCTCTTCACCCAAAGAAAGGTCACCATTGAATTTACTTCTGCAAGATTTTTGTTCAATACAGCAAATTCACTGTTAAATTCTGCCATTTCTGTTTTTAATAATAAATAAATAAACAAACATAACCTAACTGCACACAGCTTTTCTCATAGCAAGAAGCAAGAAAAACAAAACAACTCTCTGCCTACAAGAACTTTACAGTGTAAAATCTGGTGGAGGGAGAGCAATAGAGAGAAGGAAGGAAGATAAGAGTGTAAATTGGAAGCATGTGTATTCTTTGCTATTAGGTGCATTTTGGCATGGTTTCACTAGGCCTGGGATGAGAATCACACAGCAGTCCAGATGCTGCAATACCCAGCATCCCTTGACATTGGCTGTGCTTGCTAGGGCTTCTATTACAGGTCAACAACATCTGAAGAGACATCTGATTCTCACCCCTGCACTGTCACAATAAAAGTGCATTTTAAGAAAGGACTTGAGAAAAACAATTCTATGAAGTTGGGTTGCTTTGAGTTTCCTGGGCTGTATGGCCATGTTCCAAAAGCACTCTCCTGACGTTTCGCCCACATCTAGCCCAGTGATTCTGGCCATGAAAGCCTTCGACAAATACTATGAAGTTCAGTTCAGGTGTAAAAGGCATTTAAAAATGGGAGCTAGGATCTTAAGAATAGCTGGAGATATGACATAAAAACTCTTGTGAATATCTTAAGGTCACCCAGGAAACTTAAGAGATTTGAATTCTGGCCTCCCTACTCTAAGTCTAATCCCCTTGCACAGTGGTTCTAAACTTGTGGGTCCCCAGATGTTTTAGCCTTCAATTCCCAGAAATCCCAAGAGCTGGTAAACTGGCTAGGATTTCTAGGAGTTGTAGGCCAAAACACCTGGGGACGCACAGGTTGAGAACCACTGCTCTAGCACAAGGGCAGGCCAGTGCACAGGAGGTGGGTGCTTTTTTCCTGGGCCTACTTTGCAGGCTGCACTACTGTGTTTTGGCATGCCCAAAGCTACGTGCCATTACTCGTGAATGTTAACTGATTAGCCACATCCACTTAAGTTTATCTGTCTTGAGTGTCCACTGAAGTTTATCAATGGAGCCTGATTTCTAAATTATTTTGCTCTATGGAACTATTCTTCATGATTCGCTAAAAAAAAGTTTCAACTCCCCGCCCCGCCCCCCTGAAATTTTTTTCTGGCTATGGCCCTATCTTTGCCTTTTTCTGCGGCTGAAAGTACAGTAGAGTCTCACTAATCCAAGCCTCGCTTATCCAAGCCTCTGGATAATCCAAGCCATTTTTGTAGTCAATGTTTCCAATATATCGTGATATTTTGGTGCTAAATTCGTAAATACAGTAATTACAACATAACATTCCTGCATATTGAACTACTTTTTCTGTCAAATTTGTTGTATAACATGAAGTTTTGGTGCTTAATTTGTAAAATCATAACCTAATTTGATGTTTAATAGGCTTTTCCTTGATCAGTCCTTATAATCCAAGATATTCGCTTATCCAAGCTTCTGCCGGCCCGTTTAGCTTGGATTAGTGAGACTCTACTGTATGTGACCTGCCCACAGTCACTTGGTGGGAAGGCTGGAAGGGAATTCCTGGCCTCTAGAGTCCAAAGCTGAAACTTCTAGGCCAGGCTGGATTCTTACTCAGGTAGAAAGACTATGGAAAAGTTTCTTTGGGGAGCGAAGGCTATCAGAATCAAGCAACCAGGTGGGTAGGAGATTTCGCGTAAGGGAAACGTCAGGAGAAAATGCTGCTAGGACGCAGCAATACAGCCCGGAAACCACACAACATAACACTGATTCCGGCCGTGAAAGCCTTCCTAAAAACAAATGGGGTGAAAACCAAGCGTCCCCCGCTCCCGCCCCTCTTCTTCTTCTTCCTCCTCCTCCTCCTCCTCCTCTCTCAAAGGGGCGGAGGAGGCCTCGGACCCTGCCTTCTTCTAGGAGGAGCCATAACCTCTTGGCCGCTTCCCCCAGCTGAGTCACGCGCGTGGGAGGCCCGTGTCCCGTGGAAAGGAGCCTCTCTCTCTCTCTCGAGCTGCTGGGAAGGTCCGCACCTTTTCCGGCGGCTCGGTTTGAAGCACAGGAACTCAAACTGGAGAAACCTGGGCTTCCTGGTTGCCTCCTGGCCGAGAGGCGTGTCCCAGGAAGAGAAGGGAAGGGAAGGGAAGAGAAGGGAAGGCCGGCCTCCCCCTCCCTCCGTGGCCGCATCGCTCGCTGCAGGGGCTTGACTCTGAAGCGCCGGAGTGAGTGCTGCTGCTTCCCCTTGACTTCCTTCGCCTGCCAATCGCCTTTCCTCCCTTTCCCTTCGCTCTTTTGTGGCCCTTCGCGATCGTGTGGCCCCCTGCAGTCCACGGCACGGAGTGCTTCCTGCTTTTGGGAGGCCTCCTGTCCTCGGACGAGCGACACACACTCAGCCCCAGAAAACCCCGTGAGAGTCGCCACAAGTCGGAAGTGATTTGAAGGCGCACAACAACCGAAGTAGCAATAGAATGGCCTTATTCAATGCCGCACTTCGCCTTTTGTTTCTCTGTCTTGCAGCTCGCTCAACTTAGCAAGGATCACAAATCTAAACTTCTGCCCTGCTGTATGGCCATGTTCCAGAAGCATTCTCTCCTGACGTTTTGCCCACATCTATGGCAGGCATCCTCAGAGGTTGTGAGATATATTGGAAACTAGACAAGGGAGGATTCTATATCTGTGGAAGGCCCAGGGTGGGAGAAAGAACTCTTGTCTGCTGGAGGAAAGTGTGAATATTGCAATTAATCCGCTTGATTATAATAATAATAATATAATAAAACCTTATTTACATACCGCCCTATCTCCTCAGGGGACTCAGGGCGGTTTCAAATATGATAAATACAATACAATACGCATAATAAAAACAGAACCATACAACAATGTAAACATTATACAAGTAATAGCATTGAATAGCCTTTCAGCTTCAACGTCTGGCTGCTTCCTGCCTGGGGGAATCCTTTATTGAGAGGTGTTAGCTGACCCTGATTGTTTCTTGTCTGGAATTCCCCCGTTTTTAGAGTGTTCTTTACTGTCCTGATTTTGGAGGTTTTTTTAAATAGCCAGATCTTGTTCATTTTCATGGTTTCCTCCTTTCTGTTGAAACTGTCCACATGCTTGTGGATTTCAATGGCTTCTCTGTGAAGTCTGACGTGGTGGTTGTCAGAGTGGTCCAGCCTTTCTGGGGAATTCCAGACATGAAAAAATCAGGGCCAGCTAACACCTCTCAACAAAGGAGTCCCTTTCCAGGTAGGAATCAACCAGGCCTTGAAGCTGCAAGGATTTTCAGTATTAATCAAGGTGATTAATTGCAACATTCACAGTTTCCTCCAGCAGACAAGAGTTCTTTCTCCCACCCTGGACTTCCCACAGGTATATAAATCTTCCTTGCCTAGTTTCTAATATACCTCACAATCTTTGATGATGCCTGCCATACATGTGGGTGAAACGTCAGGAGAGAATGCTTCTAGAACATGGAACAGCCCGAAAAACTCACAGCAACCCAGTGATTCCACATGGCGTGCTTCACCTTTTGTTTCTCCATTTTACAACTTGCTCAGCTTAGCAAGGATCATAAGTCTAAACTTCCTTTTATTTGGTTTCCCCAAAATGCAAAATCACTTTCCCTCTTTATTTCATTAGTTTCCTACATCGCCCAGAACAAAGCATCAGTTGTTTGAGCTGCCCCATGACAACACAACTGGGAGCGATTTTGAGCAGTGAGGCCCCTTCTACACTACCAGATTACTTCTACCAGATTACTCTGAACTGGATTATATGGCAATGTAGACTCATATAATCCAGTTCATAGCAGATTACATGGATTACCTGCTCTCATAATTTGGATTATATGGTAGTATTGAAGGGGCCTGAGGGGCCTTCCACACAGCCCCATATCCTAGAATATCAAGGCAGAAAATCCCACAATATCTGCTTTGAACTGGGTTATCTGAGTCCACACTCAGATAATGTGGGATTTTCTGCCTTGATATTCTGGGATATAGGGCTGTGTGGAAGGTCTGAGAAACACATGCATAAACACACACATTTGCAAGCGAAAAACTCAGGCTGGATCAACACTGACCAGGATCTGATCCCAGATTATCTGATTATCCCAGATTTTCTGCCAGTGTAGACTCATATAATGCTGTTCAAAGCAGATAATCTGGGATCAGATATTGGGATATAGGAAAATGCAGATCCAACCTTGGTATTACCCTGTACTTCTTTTGGGGAGCAGGTGCAAACAGTGTTCAGAGGACAGCCACTCTTTGCTTCACCCAACCGAACCCAACCATCAGAAGGCCTGTTCTGGGACTCTTCCAGACAGCCATATAACCCAGAATATCAAGGCAGAAAACCCCACAATATCTGCTTTGAACTGGGTTATCTGAGTCTACACAGTTATATAACCCAGTCCAAAGCAGATAATGTGGGATTTTATTTAGCTGTGTGGGAGGGGCCATGGAGTCTCCCATATAATGGATTGTTGTGCTTTTTCCGGGCTGTATGGCCATGTCCCAGAAGCATTCTCTCCTGATGTTTCACCCACATCTATGGTAGGCATCCTCAGAGGTTGTGAGGTATATCCCATGTAATGTTTCCTTTGACCCTCTGCCTTTTGAGGGCTTTCTCTTTGCTCACCCTCCAAGAAAGTGGTTTAGCTTTTTTCTTGAGCCTGGGTAGAATTCCATACAAGGACTTCCCTGTCTCACTAAACAGTTACATCATTTTGATTCCTCTTATACTGTCATCTTCTGGTCCTCTTGGATACTGGGATTTGTAGTTTGGAAAGGCAAAACAAACACCACAGGGTTCTTAACCTTTCCGTATGCTATATATATATATATATATATATATATATATATATATATATGTATGTATGTATGTATGTATGTATGCATGTATGTATGTATGTATGGCAGGAGTTACACTTTAAAAGTACCTACATATAAATTCAGCTAAAGAACAAACCTACAGAACCTATCTTGTTCATATCTTGGGGATTGCCTGTACTGTCAAAGTGGCTCTGTTTATCCTTTGGTGACTTCTGTCCTAGCAGTTCTCTGTGCCTGTTATGCAAAGACTCTCTTCCACAACATATGCTTTCATGCACTCTCTGCATCTTTTATAATCACACATACCTGTCCTTAACTTGAAGGTGTGGGTCTCTGCAAAGATAGTTACAGTGGACTCTTGCCATCTGTTTAAGTTTTATTCTAAGACCCAATAAATACAGAAGTCCCATTATGTACAACATCATAGTAAAATGCTGCCCCTTATACTATAAAATGGCAAGATCAAAGTTTGTTTTTTTTTCATTTATTTTTGAGGGAGGGGATCTTTTCAAGCCATGGATGGTTACACCCATGGATATGGAGGGGTGACTGTATTTTTACTGTTTTCTATTAGGTCATATGGTACTACATTTGTCTCTGATCTCTTTGCACCTACCATAACTGCATGAGGTTGCTGTGTCGTTGTCATTCAGACTAGGCAAAAAACAGCCTCGTATTGAGGATCCAGAGTCTATCCTAAGAAATGATGCATTGATTTCCTTACAGACATGTATTTTCTTCCAGATGAAGTGTGTACTGATTACCAGTGAAGGTGCAGAAGTCCTTTTCTACTGGGCTGACCCAGAGTTCTTGGCAACCCTGCAGCAGCGTTTTGGGGCTAATCATCCTAATGGTGACAAGGTAAAAACTATTTTATTTATCATATCAGAAGCAAACCAAAGGTGCAGTTGTAATGCATTTAAAAAGCAAAAAAGGTTTAAACCTTGGCATTATACTAAATGTTTTTTGACCAGTAGCTGGCCACTTGGAATACTTCTGGTGTTGCTATAAAAAAAAGTCCTCCATTGTGCATGTGGCAGGGCTCAGGCTTCATTGTAATAGGTGGTCTGTGGTTTGCTCTTCTCCACATTTGCATGTAGTGGACTCCACTTTGTGGCCCCATTTCTTAAGGTTGACTCTGCATCTCATGGAATCAGAGTGCAGTCTGTTCAGCACCTTTCAACTCGTTCAGTCTTCTGTGTACCCAGGAGGAAGTCTCTATCTGCATCAGCCAAGGCTTGAGGTTCCGGGTTTCAGCCTGCCACTTTTGGACTCTTGCTTGCTGAGATGTTCCTGCGAGTATCTCTGTAGATCTTAGAAATCTATTTCTTGATTTAAGATGTTGGCATGCTGGCTGATATCTGAATAGCAGATGAGCTGGAGATGTCATTGCCTTGGTCCTTTCATTATTGGCTGCTACTTCCTGGCAGATGTCAGGTGGTGCAGTGTCGGCTAAACCATATAATTTTTCCAGTGGTGTAGGGCATAGACATCCTGTGATAATGTGGCATGTCTCATTAAGATCCACATCCACTGTTTTAACGTGGTGGGATGTGTACTACGCTGGGCATGCGTATTCAGCAGCAGAGTAGCAAAGCGAAAGGGTAAATGTCTTCACTGTGTCTGGTTCTGATCCCCAGGTTGTGCCAGTCAGCTTTCATATGATATTGTTTCTAGCACTCACTTTTTGCTTGATAGTCAAGCAGTGCTTCTTGTAAGTCAGAGCATGGTACAGGGTAACTCTGAAGTATTTTGGTGTGCTGCAGTGCTCCAGTGGGATTCCTTCCCAGGTAATCCTCAGAGCTCAAGATGCTTCTCTGTTCTTAAGGTGAAAGGCACATGTCTGTGTTTTAGATGGATTAGGGATCCACTGGTTTTCCCTGTAATAGGCAGTAAGAGCACCTAAAGCTTCAGAGAGCTTCTGTTCAACAATTTCAAAGCTCCCTGCTTGAGTGGTGATGGCCCAATCATCAGCATAGATGAAACTCTCCGTCTCTTCTGGAAGTGGCTGATCATTTGTGTAAGTGTTAAACATTGACGGAGCAAGCATGCTCCCCTGAGGCAGCCCGTTCTTCTGTTTTTGCCTTCTGCTTCTCTGACTCTGAAACTCAACAAAAGTTTTGTAGCAGATTTCCTATAAAGTGGCTGAGGAGGTAAGGGCTGAACAAAGGAAAAGAGATCAGGATTGACTTGCATATATGGATACAGGGCCTAAATGGTATTGATACCAATGCACTAAGCAAATAGTTTGTGACAGTTGCTTTTTTGGATTACAACTTGGTCAATGCAGATTCTAGAAGCTGTAGCCCAGAAAAACTTATACCCACAAGCTTTGATTCAGTTCTGATGAAGAATGTTACAGTCCAGAGACATTGGTGTGAAAAATTTGGATATATTTGACGAATATGGGGTGATGGAAAGCTTTGAGAGTTGACTAAATGTGGCTGGTAGAGAACTGGGTTATGACCAGTCCATGGAAAGAGGCAAGGAGGAGGAAGAGAGCAGGGTTGCTTTGGCTTTTTAATTATATTTGCCAAATAAAACTTTCATTCACCAAATAAAAAAACCCAACCACATTTATTTACACTCACCAGTGGTAAACCTGCAGTCACTCTGTGGTTGTCCAATTTTAACCATGTGTAAATCAGTGGAAAAGGGAGTGTGTGGGAAAATATGCTTCTTCTGTAAACATGCTCATATTTGTCTCTCAGTCACCATTTTACAAGACTACATGAACACATGAACACATTAGAAGTCAGATTCTGGAAAACAGAATTGCTAATATAATTGCTGAACCTGATGACTGGAAGCAAAGGTGATCACAAATTGCAAAAACATGAAATTTGCCATGTCATCCATAAGAAAATGTGCATCCTTTTGTGTTGGTGAATGGAAAGGGATGAATCTCAGAGATAAGTTAAAACAGAGGCTTTTTGACTCCCATTTCCTTTTCTTCACAGCCCCCTGCCGTGGAGGACAGCATCAACACATTGTTTGCCCCCATGATCATCTCATACGCAACAATGCTAGAGAAGCTTGGCGACTCGTACACTTGCTTCTCTGCTGAAAATGGCAAACATCTCTACGTCCTACACATGGTAATTCCTCACTGCCTGGGGATTTCCAATGAGGGAAGTGTGGTAGTGGCTCCCTAGTAGGTTACATGTCTTAGCATGGCTGTAGTATGGCTTGTTCCCAGGCTCCAGATGTTTTTGAGCCAACATCTGTAATTGTTCACCAAAGGGCTAATGGCAGTTACAGTCCAAAATGTCTAGAGGTAAACATGGGCAAACTTTGGCCCTCCAGGTGTTTTGGACTACACCTCCCACAGTTCCTATCACCCGGTAGGCTGATAGGAATTGTGGGAGTTGAAGTCCAAAACACCCGGGGGGGGGGGGGCAAAGTTTGCCCATGCCTGCTCTAGAGGCACCAGCTTGCAAAGGACTGATGTGCTAGTGAAAGCATGGTTTTGGAGGTGCAAAATCTTGGAAAGCCTCAGAGAGCAGCTGTGAGGCGAAATGAAAACTGCAAAACCCTTCTGAGGATGTTATGGAGATTATTTATCAATATTTCCAATTTGTGTTTAAATTTAAACATTTCTGTACCTCATAAATTTTCACCTAAGACTCAGAATGCCAAAACATGAGTAGAATTCAAGCATAAGGCAAGAGAGGTTGTTCTTTAGTACAGAAATTCCCCAAGTTTCGAACAAGATAGGTTCTGTAGGTTTTTTCTTAAGTTGAATTTGTTTGTAAGTCAGAATAGGTACATTTTGTAATTACAGTGTAATGCTAGCCATATATCTATATATATTACATAGCTTTGGATAGCAATGGGAAGGCCTAACACCCCTGTGGTGTTTGTTTTGCTGTCTGTGCCCCTGTTCAGGAGGTTTCACCTCACTTTCTGTACCTGTAATCATTGGATTTGGAAAAAAATGGCTTGTTGTGGAAACAAGGATTGGTGAGAATGTTTCAGTAGATATCCCTTTTCACCACTGTAACTTTCAGGAGCAAATTTCCCTTCCTAGGGGTAGATTTCTCTCACTTCCTGTTGTGTCACCCCATTAACTATGAATCATGTGCAAGTCAGTTGCTTGTAACTCAGGGTCTGTCTGTACTGGAGTAAAGAATAACTTTATTCAAAAATGTTTTTGAAGACCGGAATATGGCCAGAGTCCCCACTGTCCTACCATAGAAAACACTGAAACACCCCCACTACACACACACACACACACACACACACTCGCGGCCATTCAAGCCTGGAGAAAAGCAGAAGTGTCTCTGAAAGCCATTGGTTCCCAACTGTTTTTTGACCAGGGACCACTTTCCAACGTTAGTACCAAAGGGTTACGAATCAGTTTTTGGTCAACTTTAGATTCAGTTTGGTTATTTGGAGTGCCGATTCAGAAAATTGCATTGGATAGACCACATCAGCTCTAGTTTAGATACAGAACATATGCCATCCAGTAGTCGCCATCTGCTCACCCACAGAAAATGATATTTAATAACCAGAGATGATGTGGTCTATCCAATGCAATTTCCAATCAGCAGCAGTGTTGTGCTTTTGTATGGAATTGCTGTTCGTTTTGTGTAGTTTCATTAGTCTCATTTTCGTTTTTGTGTTGTTGAAGGCTTTCATGGCCGGGATCACAGGGTTGTTCTGTGTTTTCTGGGTTGTATGGCTATGTTCCAGAAGTATTCTCTCCTGACGTTTCCCCACATCTATAGCAGGCATCCTCAGAGGTTGTGAGGTATATATAACACACAACAACCCATTTTCGTATTTGTTCCCGCTAACAAAAATGGGGCGCCTATAGGAACAGAATTTTCGTCTGGCTTACAAAAAAACCCAGAAATGTTTGGACCATTGGCTGCAATGGGAGAGCTTCCGAGGCTCACCTCCCCCCCCCCCCCCGGCTTGGTTTTTGGGCTAGAGGCATTTCGACCCCTTTTAGCCCACCAACTTTTAAAACATTTGGGTCTTCCCCAGAATACTATTGTTTTAGTTATTATTATTATTATTATTATTATTATTATTATTATTATTAACACCCATTGGCACACACCAGCTGTCATGGGGAAGCAGCGCTCTCCCAGACTCAGCTTAGGGTCCCAAAATAACTATTGTTATTAATATTAATATAAATACCCATTGGCACACATCAGATATAATGGGAAGGCACTCCTCTCTCAGGCTCAGCTTAGGGTACCAGAGTAACTATCGTTATTTATATTAATATTATTGTTAACACCCGTTGGTACACATCAGCTGTAATGGGAAAACAGCCCTTTGTCAGTACCTGCTTATTGTTAAGGGGCCGAAACAAAAGGAAAATGAAAGCAAGCACGATGACTGTGCGACTTTCATTTTCTTGTCACCTCTCTTTTCCTACGAAAATGTCATCATTCATTTTGTATAGACGAACTATCAAAATGAAACAATAGCATGAAGAAAACGAAGGAAAATTTTTCACGCACCCTAAATAACCCTAGGAACAGGTCTAAAAACTAAGACACCAGAAAAAAAAAGGTTTTGGGTTGGTCTGTGTTATTATCCATAGTAGTAACGGTGAGGCCACAGACCATATTTTAATTCTTGTAGACCAAAGGTTGGGAACCACTGCTAAGCCATATGCAAAATAGTAACTTCGGCCACTGAGACCTCCGGAAGACCCCAGGTGTTGTAATTGCTTCACTTCTGGCTATGAGTACATCCTACAATTTTCCTCTCCTCCAGACACAAATGGGCATGGCCTGTAGGCTTCAGCAGCTACATTGGCTCAATGTAAAATATTGCAGTCAGTGCCTGAAAATATGCCTAAAATGCTATAGTAACCTCCAGGTTTTGGAAGTGCTATTGCCACTGGGAGGCAAATTTTAATTATTAAAGCTGCTTGAATTTAGAGTAGTCTCAGAGGGTGACAAAAGTAGGGATGAGACTCAGAAGTGTCTCCCAGTTTTGGAAGTTGCCTGCCCCTTGGCCTCAAGGATAAATTCATAAAATAAATAAATGTCTTGGCTGACTGAAGTATGACTAAGCTAGTCTTGTTTCCCTACTAAAATGGCAAACATTTCAAAATGATTCTGAAGTCTTATTTCTCTGCTAAAAGTAGCAAAGATTTTAAAATATGGAAACAGGAAACTATAGATTATTTCAAATCCCATTGAAATGAATGACTTCTGCTGGGATTTACCAAAGAGTTACCATGGAAGACCTATATAATTCTTTGAGATATTTTGAATGGGCCATTCTACTCCAGCTTTCTGCCTAGAACTGGCCTGTGGTTATTGGTTATTTGGGGTTATCAAACTACCAGTCAGCTATATTTGACTTAATAGCTTGTGTTACACAGGGTGCATCTACACTATCGAATTAATGCAGTTTAACATCACTTTTGGTGAGGAAAAGCGGGTTGATTCCTCACCAAATTATGAATCCCAGGATAATAATAATAATAATAATAATAATAATAATAATAATAATAATAATAATAATAACAGCAACTTTATTTTTATACCCCGCCCCATCTCCCCGAAGGGACTCGGGGCGGCTTACATGGGGCCTGGCCCGATAAAACAAACAAATAACAGTAACAAAGCAATAAAACAATTATCCCAGTAAAAAACATCAACATCAATAAAAACAATTAAAATCAACAAGCAGGATACAGTGTTAAAAACAGGAGACTAATTCGTAGATCCCAGGCAAAGTGCAAAGTGTTGCGAAATGGGAAAAGGAAATTTCACAGTTGAATGGACAATAAAGTGCGGTATAAAATGGCAAGACAACAACAATGGGACTATTATGGAATGGACAGATAGATCAATCCAGCAACAACTAAACATCGAAGGCCTTTTGGAAGACCCAGGTTTTTAAACTCTTCCAGAAGGAGAGGAGGGTAGGGACCTGCCTGATCTCTCTAGGTAGAGAGTTCCAAAGCCGGGGGGCCACGACGGAGAAGGCCCTCTCTCTCGTCCCCACCAACCGTGACTGTGAGGGTGGTGGGAGCGAGAGAAGGGCCTCCCCGATGAGCGAAGAGAACGTGTGGGTTCATAGAGGGAGATGCGGTCTCTAAGGTAGGTGGGTCCCAAACCGTTTAGGGCTTTGTAGGTGATAACCTGCACCTTGAATTGGGCCCGGAAAATAAATGGCAGCCAGTGGAGCTCCTTAAACAGAGGCGTTGAATGCACCCTGTAATTCGCTCCAGTTAAAAGCCTGGCTGCTGAACGTTGTACTAGTTGTAATTTCCTGGCCGTCTTCAAAGGCAGCCCCACGTAGAGCACATTGCAATAGTCCAGTCTAGAGGTAACTAAGGCATGGACCACCATGGTCAGATCAGACTTCTCGAGGTATGGTCGAAGCTGGCGCACAAGTTTTAGTTGTGCAAAGGCCCTCCCAGCCACGGCCGACACCTGGGCCTCAAGTGTCAGCGCTGAGTTCAAGAGGACCCCCAAGCTGCGGACCTGCGCCTTCAGGGGGAGTGTGACCACGTCAAGCACAGGTTGCCACCCAATACCCCGATCAGACATACGACTGACCTGAAGGACCTCTGTCTTGTCGGGATTAAGTCTCAGTTTGTTCACCCTCATCCAGGCCAACACAGCGGCCAGACACTGGTCCAGAATCCGAGGGGCTTCCTTGGATTTAGGTACAAAAGAGTAGTAGAGTTGGGTGTCATCCGTGTAGAGATGGCACTGAACTCCAAAACTCCGGATGACCTCTCCCAGAGGTTTCATGTAGATGTTAAAAAGCATGGGGGACAAAATAGAACCTTGCGGGACCCCACAGGTCAATGGCCAGGGGTCCGAGCATGTGTCCCCCAGCTTCACCAACTGGGAACGGCCCTCCAGAAAGGACTGGAGCCACTGCAGTGCAGTACCCCCAAGGCCCATCCCAGAGAGCCGCCCCAGAAGGATACCATGGTCGATGGTATCGAAAGCCGCTGAGATGTCCAAGAGAACCAGCAGGGTCACACTCCCCCTGTCCAGCTCCCTGCGGAGGTCATCCACCAAGGCGACCAAAGCCGTCTTGGTACTGAACCCAGGCCTGAAGCCAGACTGTGATTGGTCCGGAAAATCCGTATCTTCCAAGAATCCCTGGAGCTGAGAGGCAACCACCCGCTCCAAGACCTTGCCCAAGAATGGTAGGTTAGAGATTGGTCTGTAGTTACAAGGATTGGTCGGATCCAATGAGGCCTTCTTCAAAATAGGCCTTACCATGGCTTGTTTTAGGCTGGATGGAAATTTGCCCTATTACTTGGGACAGCCCCATGAATTCCTGAGCTGCACCTGTCAAGGTGGCCTCAGCATGGATGTTGAAGTCACCCAATACCAAAAGGCGCTGGGAGCCCAACACCACGCTAGAGACCACCTCTGCTAGCTCAGGTAGGGAGACTGCTGTGTTGCGGGGTGGACGGTACACCAGCAGAATCCCCAAACTGTCCCGGGTACCCACCTTCAAGTGGAGACACTCAAACCTAGCAGATTGCGGAACGGCACATCTGGCCAGGGCGATGGACTGCCGAAAGACCACCGCAACCCCACCTCCCCGCCCTCCAGGCCTGGCCTGCTGATGCACCCCAAAACCCGGAGGGCAAAGCTGGGTAAGGTTTACCCCTCCCAGCTCATCCAACCAGGTCTCGGTGATGCAAGCCAGATCCGCCTGCTCATCCAGGATTAAGTCCTGGATAATTGCAGATTTCCCACTGATGGATCTGGCATTAAGCAGCAGTACCTTCAACCGGGGGGGGGCTGCCATGGAGGCTACCACACCTAACCTTCTCCAGGGTCGCAAGACACCTGTTGCGCTTCTCCCTGGGAAACTGTTGACCGCACCCCCTCCTCCCCCACACGACCTCGATGGAACCCTCAATGGAACCCTCCCCCCCCCCAGACCCCACCTCCCAGAGATCCTGGCTCTACAGATCCCATAATATTGAGCCATTACAGTTAAAGTGGTGTCAAGCTGCATTCATTCTAGATGCATCCACAGATCTCAAAATTCATCATTATTTTTGAGCACATCACAAAGGGGACTTTGTTTTAAGTTTTAAAATATAGTGGTATTATTCTTTTTTGGGGTCTTTTCCAACAGTTTGGTGAGTGCCTGTACATTGCGCTGAATGGCGATGGCTCTGAAAGCGAAGATGACTTGCGTCGGAAGCTATTTGTGCTCAGAAGACTCACTGAGGCTCACTTTGGACTAGTCACACTTGACAGCCATCTCTTCCGCAGGGAGTGAGTAGTCAAGGCAAAGGGGGTTGTGATGCTTAATTTTCTTATGGTGTTGATTTTTTTCATTCTATCTCACACCGGGATGTTTTGTTTACAGCAGTGGGGTCAGCTTTCCACAAAGTTTCCTTGAGTTCCATTATTGCTAATGCCCTTTTACAAGTGCTAAAGCTCCTTTTACATCAAGTCAAATGAGAATAGCTTATTTTGAGAATATTCTGAAGAGTGTGTGTAAGTGAGAGAAAATAACACAGAATTCCTGAGAGAAGCTGATTATGTATATCTTTCCCATCTTGCAAACATAATCTGGTAACTAGATGGATAGGATCCCTGCAGAACTCTACCTATGTTTGGTGCCGCCATTTCACATCTTAGGAATATAGCTCTAGTCAGTATTGACATCTGCTTGGCTGTCTTAACAAAGATTCTATGGTTAAATTAAACCCAATGAGAGGTTATGCAAACACCCCCTTCCATTCTAAGAAATTAAGTCAGAGGCAAAGTCAACCTGAAAGTTTGAGCCTGAGGGAGGAGTTTTGCATGTGGCAAAAAGGAACATCATCTTCCTGTGGGGCCCTGGGCTGCACTTTGCTGATCTGTGGGCTTGTTCTTCATAGGCTGCGCCCAATAGATTCTGAGCAACGTGCTCACGTCTGGGGACTACTTCAAAGTCTGCTGGAAACCTATACCCAGCTGCGCCAGGACGACCAAAGCTTTGCTGTAGAGGTAAAGTTGGGAGGTCTGTTGGAATGGAGGTGGGCATCATTCTAGTAGGCAGCCAAGAGTGGAGATAGGAAGCCAGGAACAGCATATTTTGGCCTCAAAAATGTGGAATTGGACAGTCTTGTGAGTTATAGTGCTCCTTCAGCCAGTCAGAACTAAGGTGAAGTGGGTGGTGTCCTGACTTTGTGTGGAGAGGTAGTTGTGCAAGTAGTTTTCTGCTTGTTTCTCAAGAGGAGCTGCCTCTGTGAAGAGCTGTGCATAGAGCGAGATATAGTATGCTGTACCATCTGTTTTTCTGGTCTCATAGGCTGTGGAGCGACTGATCCATCCGCAGCTCTGTGAACAGTG
Organism: Anolis carolinensis; assembly: GCF_035594765.1. NCBI lineage: Eukaryota > Metazoa > Chordata > Lepidosauria > Squamata > Anolidae > Anolis > Anolis carolinensis. Next base: position 234,611,667 of record NC_085843.1, on the reverse strand, counting down.
TATTGAGTTCCTGGAGCGCCAAGTTGTGCAGTACATCAACAACAGCCCAGAACGAGCTGGGCATGAAGTAGTCCATGCTTTCTTGCTTGTGCACACCAAACTACTTGCTTTTTACTCCAGGTAAAACTGCCTTCTTGTCCTTCCCTTATGCCATTACCTATTACTCTTGTCAGTGAAATACTCCCTGCTTTATATCATACCTTCTTGTTTGATACTCTCTGCCTTTCATTCAGTTCCAGCCTGATTATTCTTGATTTTCAGTTCTCCTCCCTCAGGAGTGGGCAGCTTCCAGGGCTCTGAATTGGGACCTCTGGACCCACTGAGGACTGTGCTGCCACCTCTCAACAGCACCCTTCTGTGTTGAAAAGGAGGGTAGCAGAATATGTCCAGTTAGTGCGCAGGGTGGGTTTCTTCCTTCCTCCTAGACAGGAAGGGCTTTACTGTGTTTCTTGCAGTACCTTTACCTGTTTGCAACTACAGGTTGAATATCTCTTATCTACAGAATCTGAAATTGTCTACATGGGTTGCTGAGATTGTTGTTGTTTATTTGTTCAGTCACTTCCGACTCTTTTTGACGTCATGGACCAGCCCACTCCAGAGCTCCCTTTCGGCCATCACCACCCCCAGCTCCTTCAAGAACACGCCAGTCATTTCAAGGATGACATCCATTGCTGAGATATGCCACCTTTACTTTCTGAAGATTCATATATACAAACTTTGCTTCATGCACCAAACCCTCCCCCCCAAAAAACCAAACCCCAAACTTGATACACTTCTTATCCATACCATTTTGGATAAGGAATACTCAGCCTATACCGCAGATGAGGGGAACTTGGAGTCCATAAAAATAGCTAGGAGGTACATGCTAACCTGTGTGTTTCACACATGTGTTCTTTTCTGTAGGTTATATTCTCTTTCCAACATGTAGTACTCCTAACATATTGGGCAAGTGGGCTTATTGACAAAATAACCTCCCCATAAAGGTACAGCAGAGTAACTTATTAGCAACAGCATGACCCAGCAACAGTAACCAAAAATTATAAAAAGAACAAAAACACACAGACCAATGTTATCGCTTCCTTTCGAGGCTTTTCTTTATAGCAAAATAATATAGTTGCACTATTTACAAAATAAGATTGCCATAACACAAATAAAGTTCTTTATACTTCCTTCTTTGCTTCCATGCTGAGCTTCTTATGCAGATAAATAGCTTCGCTCTCACAGAGCTTCTTCTCACACAGGAGCTTCATACAGTAGCTTTACACACAGGCCTTCAACCTGAGGTTTCTCTCACCGAAGCTTCTCACACTGAGACCTACTAACACTACAGGCACACCTGCTTATATTGAACTGCAGCTTTTGCTGAGTCATTGCATCCATGTAACCCTTTCAGTGTTTGACTCACATTTTTGTAATTAAAAATATCTAGTTAATTTTTAATATTTCTGAAATAACAGATGGCATTCTTTTTTCTTACCTAGCCGGAATGCCAGCTCACTGCGACCTGCTGATTTGCTCACCCTTATCCTGGTTGTACAGGATCTGTATCCCAGCACTGCCTCTGAAGAGCAGCCTAACCTCCAGGTATCTGTCTGTCTGGGAGAGGGACAAGTTCATAGAAAGGGAAGTGTGCTTGTTGGAATCTGTCTTTCTCGTAACTGTTCTCAGCTGGAGTGGGCTATGCAGAATTGACCACAAACAAAGATCCAACACTTATAGAAATTCTGACGCCATGGGAGAGAGGGACAGAATAGGACTGTTTTTATTCTGATTTTCTTTTCTGAAAGGATCCTCCCCCAATAAAAAGCAATGTTATTTAAGATCACTCACTTCTTTAGAAACAAAACACCCTTTATAAACAGTTTGGCATAAAATTAACCACTGGAATCCTATATATCCATTGCATACTATGCAGCACTGTAATGGTTGCTATGTAGTGAATGGTTGCTATGTAGTGAATTTCAGCACAATTCTCACAAACTCCATCATGATTCCCATAAAAAAGAACCACTGGGATTGATAGGAGTCCATTTCTATGTGATTGAGAGGCAGCAGCCTGACCTCTCTTACTTCTTCCTGTAAGTAATCTTCAGTATGACACAGAGAGAAAGGACCCCTGTTGCAAATCCCTTCTGCACAGGAGATTGCTTGCAAAAGGGCTATGTGGGAATATCAGACAGCTGCTTGTTGGTTGATAGGGGAATTGATTGTTGTGGATTGCAGTAGATAACCAGTAAATGGGGTTTAGGGGTTTTTCATGGTCCCTGTTGCCATGTGCCTTCAAATGATTAGGGCAACCGTAAAGCAAACCTCTAATGCAGTGTTCTCAACCTGTGGGTCCCCAGGTGTTTTGGCCTACAACTTCAGAAATCCCAGCCAGTTTACCAGGTGTTAGGATTTCTGGGAGTTGAAGGCCAAAACATATATATATATAAATAAAGTTGTTGTTGTTATTTATTATCTGGGGACCCACAGGTTGAAAACCACTGCTTTAATAACATCTTCTTGGCAATATTACTTCAAAGTAGGTTTACCTTTGTCTTTCTTTGGGGCGGAGAGGGTGTGATTTTCCCAGTGCCATCCAATCAGTTTCCATGACTGAGTGGGATTTGAATGCTGGTCTCAGGTATTGTAATCCAATGCTCAGATCAGTACTCCACACTATACGGACAGTTTCTATGTATAATTACAAAAGGTAGACAGTGAAGAAAGTTAATAAGAAGAGAATAAACTCATTTGAAATATTGGATTGTATAAATGTTCTATGGAGCCCGTGGACAGTTGTGACAACTAAATGGGTTGTAGAGCAAATCAAGTCTGAAATCTTTCTAGATGCCAAGATGACAACTGAGGCTGTCATGCTTTTCCCATGTCATGAGAAGACATGACCCACTAGAACAGATAATAATGCTCAGTAAAGTAGAATACAGAAGATAGTTGGAAGAGGAAAACCACACTATTGATGGAAGCCACAATTAGACAAGCTTTTGAAAACACCTAGTCACTAGCTAATCTACAAAATTATTATGTAGCCTTGCACTTTATCCCCTGCTGTCGTCCCATGGTTATAGCTTTGCACTTATTCCCATTCCCTTGCCCTGTTGCTTACAGCCTGGCCATGTTTACATTAACCACCATTGATGGATGAGCACTGTTTTAATCTGAGTTTTATGTTGTTATTTTGGAGACCTCTCATTCATAAGTCAATGTTGACAGCAGTTAACAAAACCATAAGCAATTGATGATTTAAGGGGGAACTCAGGGCAAATGTCAAAAGAGTTCTGGCAACTGTCTAGCATATTTGTGATGATGCTGGTTCTCACCTGTTCAGGTTGCAGAAGATGAGTCAAGTCTTCAGAGGCCCTTCAGCAGCGAGAGCATTGCAGTGAACAACCCTTGTTCCCCTGGATATTCAGAAGAACAGGTGAGTATAAGCTGGGCTTTAGTATTGCTATCTAAGCTTGGGTTGGGATCTATGATGCCTGAATGTGGGTTGTGGGATGGGCACTGGATGAACTGAGAAAAGGGTAGAGTAGGATGTTATAGTGGGGAATATGACAAGTGAGATAGAATCTACCTTTTTTACCAGGACTGGTCAGTCCCATCATTATACCACTGGATGATGTTGTGGCAGAACCTGTTCTGATCAATGGGGAGCGGGAGACTGATTGGACTCTTGCTGAGTCACTTCCCTTCCACACCCCTTGCATCCTCCCTCAGGTAGCAGATGATGTCTCTATGCCCGAGGAATTCTACACCCCTAAGGCTTCCCCTAGCCAACAGAGCACTGGTGAGTTTGGGATCGGAAGGGGAGATCCTGATGAAAGCGAGCAGATAGGCATGGAACCCTCTCCTGTGGGCATAGGGATGGCTTTAGGAGTAGGATGCCTTGCATATCACTTGGTTCTAGTTATGGTTGTTGAATGGAAATGTAATTCCTTTCCTGGAAAAGAACAGAGTTTAACAGCTTTTGCTGCTATTAAACAAAGAGTGGGAGAGAGACATATGAATATGGCCAAAGAGTGGTCCCTGCCAGGGAACTGGGATTACGTGCAAATGTTTTATCACCAAATAAGTGCCTGTGTCAAATCAGTGGCCTCTATGTGACTTGTTACTGTCATATCACTTGTTCCTTCATATTCCTGGTGCTGGCGTATTTGACCCCTCTTCTCTCTCTTGCCTGAAGGAAGTGCTGTCTGGGTTGAGGGTGCAGAATTTCAGGCTGAGGGAGAGTCAAATTCTTCTGACATCCAGGTAAGTGCTGAATGTTCATGGCTTCGATCCTTTTTGCTGGGTTGCCTGTTCTCCACATTTCCATTCTGCAGTCTCTTTTGTTTCTGCCTGAAATTTTGTCACTTTATCAGTAACTGCCCCTGAAGCCAGACTTAACTGAGCATGGCTAGTCTTTCTTCCATATAGCTTTGTGTGACGAATACATAAGCAATGATGGGCTAATGCTTACATGGAGTCCCCAGAATGGAGAAATGAATGAAAACACTTTCTCAAAAGTGTGCAAACTGTCTGCCAACAAAGGGTGGAAATAGACCTGTTCCACCATGGGCCAGATCAATAGTCAGACTAGGATTAAGGGTGAAGTGATGGGGGTTAGCACAATAGGATTTCCTATTTCACACGATTGGGACAAGATTTCTGCAATTATTGTAGCCATAGGGCAGGGGAGGGAGAACTATTTTCCACTCATTTTTTTCTGGTAAAAGTGAGTTTTGAAAAAAAAAATCTAAATATATGCAATATTTCTAACTTACTTTGTATCTTGGGCAATATAAAATACTTTATTTAGAAGTTATTTAACATATAAAATATATTAATACTTTGGCGTATTTTTGAAATTTAAAAATAAAAAGGCTTAGTTTTGCACAAACAAAAGTATAAGTACCTTTTGTTAAAGGGGGAAGTTGCAAACTGCTTCATCCTGTGTTACATAAGCACATGGATCTTAGTTTTTCTCAGTAAGGAGAAAATGAAAGAGAGATCACATACTTTGTAATAATTTTTAGATAGAAACCACCTTAAGCATAGATAATCTTAAGGGATAGACCAGCAGCATATTTAGATATAAAGTTTTATCAATCCTGAAAATACCAAATTCTTCATTAGTGTTAAGCTGTGAAAGGCTACTCTGTGCTCCCTTCATGAAGATGGCAGCACACAATAGGAACAGGAATGCAACTTGGATCAGTATTGTTTATGCCTAAAGTAAGCACAAACGTTATTGTTCCCAAATTCTGTAGACTGCCAAATACATTGATCTTCACAATATGCACCTTTTAGCATTTTGAGCTGACAAAATCTTGTTTTGAAAGGCATTTTACAAATTCCAAAATATGAAATGTGTCATTGGGATTTTTTTTTGTTGGTGTTTCCAAAAGTTTCCAGTCTTTTCAATTGACATTTTGTCAGCGGGGAATGAGGGGTCAGGTTTTTCATGTTTGTTTTTCAAATACAGCAGTGTACTGACCTGAATTTTATTTTTCTGTTATTTTTCTTCTTTCCTTTTTATTAAACTCTGGAAACCACTGAGATCCTTTTTCTCAGAGCCTTTATTATATTGCTAACACATCATTTGGGCAACTTCGTGGCTTGTTCTAAATCACCACGAAAGCAATGACAGTTAGGTGAACATCCCTTGTGTGTTATTTGCTTGTTGGTGACCCGGGAACCTGAGAGCAAAGAAGGATTGGAAAAGGTCTCTAGAGATTCCTTTGTAGGAATGGAATACATCTCTGGCAGCTTTCTTGCCCACATTGAAAAACTGACTGCACATACATGGCACCACATGTATTAGGGGATTCCCAGCAACAGAGTGCAACGTATAGGGGAAACCAGTTGCCCGGATATGTCTTGGAGTCAGACATGCTGGTCAAGAAAGTAGGGTCCTATTGCTTCCTTCCTTGCAACTTGGGATCTGAGGCACAGACATGAATTGGGCATTGAGGGTATATGTCTTATGCTGCATGTGTTTGGAACCTGATTGTCTCCTTCAGCGAAATGGTGGTCTCTGCTGCTGGATGGAGTGGATGGGAATGTCAGCAAGGCAGAGGGAGTAAATGCAGAGAGTGTCAGATATAGAGAGAAGGTGGCTTTTGCCTTGCCCACTACCAGCCCCAGAGGGAAGGAAGGCAGCCCTTGATAGTAAAGTGATTTACCACTATCTGTAGTTCAAATTAGCACAGAATTCGTGGAGTTTTAAAAACTATTTTCTTACATTGCCAGTAGATGGGGCTGTTGTTTTACTTTGCAATTGGGAAAGCTTTTGTTTGAACAAACAGTTGCTTGGAAAGGAAATCTTTAAATTGCTGGAAAAGTGGAATAGACCTTGGGAAGTGCATCCAAATATGCTTTAACCCAGTGGTACTCAGCCCAAGTGTTTCGGCCACCAACTTCCAGAAATCCCAGGCAGTTTAGCAGTTGTAAGGATTTCTGGGAGTTGAAGGCCAAAACATCTGGGGACTCACAGTTTGAGAACCACTGCTTTAATCAGATTATCAGTCCATGACATCTGGTACTCTCTCTGTCTCTCTAGATGGCTGAGGATTCGCTGCAGGCTCTGGTGCCTCCCACTCTAGAGGCTACCAATCCACGGAGAATTTTCCTGGATGCCAACCTGAAGGAAGGTTACTGCCCCATGATGCCTCACATGATGCACTGTCTTTCCCTCTGGCCAGGGATCTCACTGGTGCTCCTCACTAAGGTTAGTTGGGCTGCATTGAACCCCATTTGGGAAACACTCAGTCTGGGCCTCACTGAAAGTTGTCTTTACCCTTCAGGGCCCCAGCTCCCACGTGGCACTGTCCCTTTACCAGTTGCTAGATGGTCTCCTGGTGATGGAGAAGAAGCTGAAAGAGGGCCTGGAGGCCAAGCAGCCTCTGCGCTCTCAGCCCCTCCTGCTGGAACTCCGACATCGCATGGACAAGTTTGTCAAGAAATTGGGTGGGCAGGAGCCACAGGTGAGAATGTGGCCTCTTGTCTTCATGGGAATGCTGTAGGCAAGAGCTGAACTGGCTATGCTGCCCGAAGGACTCTGGGATTTGAAGTCCACAAAATTCATATTTCCAAGTTGTCAACAAGTGTGGTGCTTTCACAATGCACTCTGCTATTCAGAAAAGAGGCTCTGAGTGATATCCTGATAGATGTAAGAAGTCATGCTCCCTGTAGAGAGGCATTGGTGATTTAAGGTTGAACAGGCATGGATTAGGAGAGAATTCCAAATGATGGGTGTAGGAAGGATGAATGAGAGCAGGTACTATAAAGAAGAGTAATTACGGTATACACCTAAGTATAAGCCGACCAGAATATTAGCCGAGATGCCTAATTTTACCACAAAAAACTGGGAAAACTCACTGACTCGAGTATAAGATGAGGAGAGGAAATGCAGCAGCTACTGGTAAATTTCAAAAATAAAAAATATACCAATAAAATTATACTAATTGAGGCTGTAGGTTAAATGTTTTTGAATATTTAATATTTTTAATATTAAAATGGTAATTTAAGATAAGACTGTCCAACTCTGATTACCTATATAATAACCCAAATATAAGTCAACTCGAACATAAGCCGACCCCTCACTCAAGTATAAGCTGAGGGGGACTTTTTCAGCCTTAAACAGGGCTGAACAACTCTGCTTATACTTGAGTATATACGGTATGCTGTGTTTCACAAATGACATTTGTCTTTGCAGTTCCTGTAAAGAAAGGAAATGTTGTCTTATTACTGAGTTCTCATCTTCTTTATTTTTCTCACAGTTGCAGAATGCCTGGCTTGTTTTCAAGAACAAAGTTTTCTCACGCGGTGAATCTGGGAATCCCTGGGAGTGAGTATCACCAGGCGTTAACTCCTTGCCAGTGTGTGTTTACACATTTAGATTGAACACAGCTCTGTGATTTTCAGACTTTGAGTTGGCACTGCCACTAAGCAGAGGAACCGTATTCAGCATAATCCTTGGCATGAAGACAATAGAATAGCAGGAATTATTTATTTGAGTTTAAGAAAATGGAAAAGATTATGAAGGCAGTTTATTTGAATTGCACTTAGACTAATACTAATTTGATTTGAAAGAGCATATGATTTCAGCACTCATATTTTACAAACTCAAATGGCCCCTTCCATCCTGTAGAAGATATTTCTCAATTTCTCTATGCCCCTGAGCTGATTTAAGCCCAGGACGGATGTTTTGTCAAAACTGAAGTAATGCGAAGTCTGTTCACTCTTCTTTTTGACATTCTTTCAAAGCATACTGATAATCCTAGTTTTGCTTAGAATCTCTGCTTGCTTTTGGGAGTTACTGCATTGTGGGGTTGATGGGAAGCTTACTGTATTCCTTGTATGTATATATACATACATACACACACACAAACATCTCAAAAGAAAAAAGAATAAAGTTGCCTGGAGGGGAGGGAGTGTTACATCAATCTTTCTCATAGATATGCTAATTGTGCAAACAAACAGCTTGGCAACATTTAGGTCCAGGTTAAGATTGCTCACTGAATGAGGGATATTTTAGAGGCATGCCCATCTTTTGTGTTGCTGCAGACTCCAGCAGGCATTTTGTAATGTCCGCCAACAGCTTTGTGCTGTGTATCGGATTCTCTTTCTTGGATCATCAGGGGTTCTGGGCTTGTCTCGGAATGTGCTGGACCGGGCACAGCAGTTCACACGGTGAGTGGGTTGAAGCATGGTAGGTGAACCCAGAGGCTTGGTAGGGTACAATAGCAATATTCTGTTGGGGGTGGGGGGCTATGTCAATATCAAGAAATACCATTTTAGGGCCCACGCTAGTGGAGCTCTCCTCATCTGAAATTTTTTGTTGCTGTCTACTATGAGCTGGTAATACTTTCATTAGATGCTGCATTACTTGTGCGTGCTAGATTGAGTTCCGGTTCTCTTCCAATGTAGTAGGTGACTGAAGCTTTGCCCACTGGAGTGTTTAGGGAAATGAATGGCATACCAACTTGGTTGCCTTTTGCCCAGAGCTCAGTTGAAATTAAATATTATTGCCGCAGGGGTAGGAAGGGTTGTATGCATAAAGCCACCAGTCTGACTTCCTTCCTCTCCTCATCTTAACATCGGCAGGGACAAGCTTCAAGACTGGAGGGACTTCCTCCTTGTGAAGAGCAAGCGTAACGTTACTATGGTGTCATATCCTTTCTGTCTCCATCTCCTGCTGACAGTACTGAAAATCCAGCAGTGGGACTTTAGTGAAGTGATTATGAAACACTGGGAGATGCACTACCTCCAGGCAACCACAGAAAAGGAAAGTGCTCCTCTTCAGTTAAGTAGTCTTTAACACAGGAAATTCAATTTTCCCTCCAGTTGTAGCACTTTTCCCCATTGGAGAAATAGCTCAGAACTGAGACTAGATGGTATTGAACTTGCCTGGGATCTTTGTTGGGAGCAGGTCTGCCAAAGTCACGATTCTGTAGATATTTTTCTTCCTGTTTAATACCAGCATTGAATGTTTGCCCTTATTATATTGGGAGCCGCCCTGAGTCCTCCTGGGGAGATAGGATGGGCTACAAATAAATAATAATAATAATAATAATAATAATAATAATAATAATAATAATAATAATAATAATAATAATAATTGAAACACAACAAGATGAGTCCACAGCAGACACTGGCTGTTGTATTGGATCACACGTCGGACACTTCCCAAGTGTCTAGGACTGTGTGATGTATCGGCGAATAATGCGTGCAGATCCCAGTAAGGTGGTCTTCTGCAGCTGGCAGGTGGTAATTTTGTCAGTGCCGATTGTGTTTAAGTGCAGGCCAAGGTTTTTAGGCACTGCACCCAGTGTGCCGATCACCAGTGGGACCACCTTGACTGGCTTGTGCCAGAGACTTTGCAATTCGATCTTTAAGTCCTCATATCGTGTCAGCTTTTTTATATTATTATTATTATTATTATTATTATTATTATTATTATTATTATTATTATTATTACTACTACTACTACTACTACTACTAGTCTGTGGTTGTAAATGAGCAGAACAGAAAAGTATCCTTGTTTCCCGGCACAGTCCCAGAGGGGGAAGCATTCATATCTCCAATCAGAACCTTAACTTTCTTCCATCCACATACCTAGAGGACTTCCCAGGTCTTATACACTTTATTTATGTGGACCGCACAGTGGGACAGATGGTGGCTCCGTCCCTTGGCACAACTGAAGATTCTGCTTCTGAACTCGGCAAGGGGTCCCTGCCTGCCTTCATTAAGGAGAAGGTAATGTTTCCCCTGCCAGTGCGGGACTTCGATCCCCCCCTTTCTTCTTATGAAATGGAAAGGAAGAGAATATGTCCAGGATGGTGAATCTGGGTAAGGTTATTACGGCCCAGAGGGGAGAAGATCCACGAGTTACCTATACTCTAACACATTTTTCTCTAGGTATGGTCACTGGTGGCACTGGCTCGAAGCTACTTGCAGAAGGGCTACACTACATTGACTATCCGGGATGGAGATTACTATTGCACTTACTTTCTTTGGTTTGAGAATGAGCAGGTATGTGGAAGAGCTTGGAACTGAGGCTGGATCTACACTGCCCTGATCTGATTCCAGATTTATCTGCTTATCCCAGATTATCTGGCAGTGCAGATTCATATAATCTAGTTTAAAGCAGGTAATTTGGGATCACATCCTGGGATATAAGGCAATGTAAATCCATTTTTGGGGAAAGGGGAAAGTTTGACAATTTGACAATTTCTTATGAATCCAAGTATCAGGAAGGTCAAAAGTACAGGTTCTGCTTCTCTCCCCTTTGACTAGATCAACCAGCTTTGATGTGGTGCAAAAAAAAAAAGGATGTTTGTATTTGTGGAATTTTAAAGCCAGGAATTTGCTTTTAAATTCCAGAACAGAGCTTGCATTCCTTACATGGAAAAAAGTCTCTTAGTTACACCAAGATCTCTTTATTTCAGCAGTATGAGTTATGGATGCAGGTCATGTTCTTCCTGTTTTTTTAAGAAGTCAATAAGCAAGTCTTGCTGATCTACTGCAAATCATTACTGACAGATCTACCAGTGCAACCAGATCTATTGTCCAGGATTATTTAGGATGGTGTGCACAAAAGTGATATTTCTGGATTCCCATGATCATCTGGCTACAATCACTAAGTGGGCCTTTGCCACGTCTTTCTTACCCAACTTTAATGTACTTCACAGAATTGTAATTAGGCAGAAGTATGACTTTTTGGAGAAAAAACATAATAACAATGCATTAAGAGGTTTTTAGGCCAGTGATGGGAATCACATGGCTTTGTGTCTGTTGGAGTCCTCCTTATCTCCCCTTGACAAAAAACCCTAAGGAAATTACTCATCCAGGGCATACAGTTTTCTTTTACAGCAGGAAGAAATAGGCCAATAGACACACAGAAACATACAGATTAGGTATGTATCTGTTTCAGTACAAAATAAGAAGTCTGTAAATTACCTTTTAAAAACCAAAGGTAACGTTCTGGGTTCCTTTCATCACAATTATCTGGTGTATCCTATGGTAGGTCTGGGATGCTGAAGGAAAATGTCCTCCAGCCCTAATTTGCCCACCCTGTTTTAATCTGTAAATTGCCTATGGTCCCATTATTGTCTGAAACCCACTCACAATCCTGTC